>NC_058081.1:8751927-9064892 GCF_014858855.1 Bufo gargarizans | reverse complement strand
GGGACGCTTCTAGTTAGAATACACTACAAACTGTGTACATAACTGCCCCCTGCTGCCTGTCAGCACCCGATCTCTTACAGGGGGCCGTGATCAGCACAATTAACCCCTTCAGGTGCGGCAGTTCCGATCGGAGTCCCAGTTTAATCGCTGGGGCTCCGAACGGTAACCATGGCAACGAGGACGCTACTGCAGTCCTGGTTGCCATGGTTACTTAGCCTTAGCAATAGTAGAAGATTCATACTTACCTGCTGGCTGCTGCGATGTCTGTGTCCAGCCGGGAACTCCTCCTACTGGTAAATGACAGCAATGCGCCGCACAGACCTGTCACTTACCAGTAGGAGGAGCTCCCGGCCGGACACAGAGATCGCAGCAGCCAGCAGCCAGGTAAGTATGATGCTTCTACTCCGCTGCCACCAATGATCGGGGGGGGGGGGGCGCACACTGCCACCAATGCTATTGTTACAATAGAGGGAGGGAGGGGGGGCGGGGGCGAACACTGCCACCAATGCTATTATTACAATAGAGGGAGGGAGGGGGGGCGCACACTGCCACCAATGCTATTATTACAATAGAGGGAGGGAGGGGGGTGCACACTGCCACCAATGCTATTATTACAAAAGAGGGAGAGAGGGGGGGCGGGGGTGCACACTGCCACCAATGCTATTATTACAATAGAGGGAGGGAGGGGGGGTGCACACTGCCACCAATGCTATTATTACAAAAGAGGGAGAGGGGGGGGGGCGGGGGCGCACACTGCCACCAATGCTATTATTACAATAGAGGGAGGGGGGGCGGGGGGGGGGCGCACACTGCCACCAATGCTATTATTACAATAGAGGGAGGGAGGGGGGGCGCACACTGCCACCAATGCTATTATTACAAAAGAGGGAGAGGGGGGGCGCACACTGCCACCAATGCTATTATTACAATAGAGGGAGGGAGGGGGGGGGCGCACACTGGCCACCAACAAGTTAACTACAGGGGAGGGAGGGGGGGGGCCTACTGGCCACCAATGAGTTAAAAACAGGGGGGTCTGCCCCCTGCTGCCTGGCAGCACCTGCCAGGCAGCAGGGGGCAGTCATGTACACAGTTTTTTTTTGTATATTCTAACCTGAAGCGTCCCCATCACCATGGGAACGCCTCTGTGTTAGAATATACAGTCATGTGAAAAAATTAGGACACCCTTTGAAAGCATGTGGTTTTTTGTAACATTTTTAATAAAAGGTTATTTCATCTCCGTTTCAACAATACAGAGAGATTAAAGTAATCCGACTAAACAAAGAAAACTGAAGAAAAGTCTTTTCAAGATCTTCTGTAAATGTCATTCTACAAAAATGCCTATTCTAACTGAGGAAAAAGATAGGACACCCTTGCCCCTAATAGCGAGTGTTACCTCCTTTGGCTGAAATAACTGCAGTGAGACGGTTCTTGTAGCCATCTACCAGTCTTCGACATCGGTCTGAGGAAATTTTACCCCACTCCTCAATGCTGAACTTTTTCAGCTGTGAGATGTTTGAGGGGTTTCTTGCACGTACAGCCCTTTTCAAGTCACCCCACAGCATCTCAATGGGATTCAAATCTGGACTTTGACTTGGCCATTCCAGGACTCTCCATTTCTTCTTTTTCAGCCAATCTTTGGTTGATTTACTAGTATGTTTTGGGTCATTGTCATGTTGCATGGTCCAGTTCCGCTTCAGCTTTAATTTTCTAACTGATGGTCTCACATGTTCTTCAAGCACCTTCTGATACACAGTAGAATTCATCGTGGATTCTATGATGGTGAGCTGACCAGGTCCTGCTGCAGCAAAGCAGCCCCAAACCATGACACTTCCACCTCCATGCTTCACAGTTGGTATGAGGTTCTTTTCTTGGAATGCTGTGTTTGGTTTACGCCAAACATGTCCTCTGCTGTTGTGTCCAAATAATTCAATTTTGGACTCGTCTGTCCAAAGAACATTATTCCAGAAGTCCTGGTCTTTGTCAACTTTATCTCTGGCAAATGTCAGTCTGGCCTCGATGTTTCTCTTGGAAAGCAAAGGTTTCCTCCTTGCACACCTCCCATGCAAGTTAAACTTGTACAGTCTCTTTCTGATTGTAGAGGCATGTACTTCTACATCAACAGTAGCCAGAGCCTGCTGTAGTTCTCGAGATGACACTTTAGGGTTTTTGGAGACCTCTTTTAGCATCTTGCGGTCTGCTCTTGGGGTGAACTTGCTGGGGCGACCAGTCCTGGGCATGTTGGCAGTTGTTTTGAAAGCCCTCCACTTGTAGACTATCTTCCGGACAGTGGAATGGCTGATTTCAAAATCTTTTGAGATCTTTTTAAATCCCTTCCCAGACTCATAGGCTGCTACAATCTTTTTTCTGAAGTCCTCTGACAGCTCTTTTGCTCTCACCATGGTGCTCACTCTCTCTTCAACAGTCAGGAGCACATCAAACTAAATGTCTGAGGTTTAAATAGGGCAAGCCTCATTCAACATGCAGAGTAACGATCTACTAATTATGTGCACCTGGTGTGATATACCTGTGTGAGATCTGAGCCAATTTAAGAGGGAATACATGTGAGGGTGTCCTATCTTTTTCCTCAGTTAGAATAGGCATTTTTGTAGAATGACATTTACAGAAGATCTTGAAAAGACTTTTCTTCAGTTTTCTTTGTTTAGTTGGATTACTTTAATCTCTCTGTATTGTTGAAACGGAGATGAAATAACCTTTTATTAAAAATGTTACAAAAAACCACATGCTTTCAAAGGGTGTCCTAATTTTTTCACATGACTGTACTGTCGGATCTGAGTTTCACGATGTAGCGCATATCCGACAGTATATTCTAACATAGAGGCGTTCCCATGGTGATGGGGACGCTTTAAGTTAAAATATACCATCGGATTGGAGAAAACTCCAATCCGATGGTATAAAAGAACTCCAGACTTTACATTGAAAGTCAATGGGGGACGGATCCGTTTGAAATGGCAGCATATTGTGTCAATGTCAAACGGATCCGTCCCCATTGACTTGCATTGTAATTCAGGACGGATCCGTTTGGCTCCGCACGGCCAGGCGGACACCAAAACAACTTTTTTTTCATGTCCGTAGATCCTTCAAAAATCAAGGAAGACCCACGGACGAAAAAACGGTCACGGATCACGGACCTACGGACCGTGAAAAAATACTGTCGTGTGCATGAGGCCTTAATTTGAGAGTATTTACATCCAAATCAGGTGAACGGTGCAGGAATTATAACAGTTTGCATATGTGCCTCCCACTTGTTAAGGGACCAAAAGTAATGGGACAATTGGCTTCTCGGCTGTTCCATGGCCGGGTGTGTGTTTTTCCCTCATTATCCCAGTTACAATGAGCAGATAAAAGGTCCAGAGTTCATTTCCAGTGTGCTATTTGCATCTGGAATCTGTTGCTGTCAACTCTCAAGATGAGATTCAAAGAGCTGTCACTATCAGTGAAGCAAGCCATCATTAGGCTGAAAAAAACACAACAAACCCATCAGAGAGATATCAAAAACATTAGGCGCGGCCAAAACAACTGTTTGGAACATTCTTAAAAAGAAGGAACGCACCGGTGAGCTTAGCAACACCAAAACACCCAGAAGACCACGGAAAACAACTGTGGTGCATGACTGAAGAATTATTTCCCTGGTAAATAATACACCCATCACAACAGTTGGTCAGATCAAGAACACTCTCCAGGAGGTAGGTGTATGTGTGTCAAAGTCAACAATCAAGAGAAGACTGCACCAGAGTGAATACAGAGGGTTCACCACAAGATGTAAACCATTGGTGAGCCTCAAAAACAGGAAGGCCAGATTAGAGTTTGCCAAACGACATCTAAAAAAGCTTTCACAGTTCTGGAACAACATCCTATGGACAGATGAGATCAAGATCCACTTGTACCAGAGTGATGGGAAGAGAAGAGTATGGAGAAGGAAAGGAACTGCTCATGATTATAAGCATACCACCTCATTAGTGAAGCATGGTGGTGGTAGTGTCATGGCGTGGGCATGTATGGCTGCCAATAGAACTGGTTCTCTTGTATTCTCTGACAAAAGCAGCAGGATGAATTCTGAAATGTTTTGGGCAATATTATCTACTCATATTCAGCCAAATGCTTCAGAACTCATTGGACGGCACTACACAGTGCAGATGGACAATGACCCAAAGCATACTGCAAAAGCAACCAAAGAGTTTTTTAAGGGAAAGAAGTGGAATGTTAAGCAATGGCCAAGTCAATCACCGGACCTGAATCCGATTGAGCTGCATTTCACTTGCTGAAGACAAAACTAAAGGGAAAATGTCTTAAGAACGAGCAGGAAGTCAAGACAGTTGCAGTAGAGGCCTGGCAGAGCATCATCCAGGATGAAACCAGCGTCTGGTGATGTCTATGCGTTCCAGACTTCAGGCTGTAATTGACTACAAAGGATTTGCAACCAAGTATTAAAAAGTGAAAGTTTGATTTATGATTTTTTTTCTGTCCCATTACTTTTGGTCCCTTAACAAGTGGGAGGCACAAATGCAAACTGCTGTAATTCCTGCACCGTTCACCGGATTTGGATGTAAATACCCTCAAATTAAAGCTGACAGTCTGCAGGTAAAGCACATCTTGTTTTGTTTCATTTCAAATCCATTGTGCTGGTGTATAGAGCCAAAAATGTTAGAATTGTGTTGATGTCCCAATATTTATGGACCTGGCTGTAGATAGATAGATATAAAACACATAGAGCAACAGCAGCACAGCGGAGATCGTGACGGTGGGTGCAATCCCTCAAGGACGACAGGCAAAGAAGTCCATAGATATATCCACAAACAAAGGATGAGGCAGCACTCCAACAAATATAAGGTGTCAGACCCTTTATTCTCCCTCAGCAACGTTTCAGCCCATCTCAATGGGGCCTTTGTCAAGGAAATAAATGATGTGCAGAGCTTCTATAAATGCCCATAGTGCTTAGAGACAACATCATTGTATAGTTAAGTGACAATATAAAACATCAAATGAAAAATCATATAAGACATGATTCAAAATTCATGAATTAATATCCAAAATGTGGTGACCTGATTAAAGTCTCATAAATAAAGTACAAAACACTACATAATGTGCATAACATTATAATAAAGTGCAGAGTGCATGAGTGATCAATTACCACCATATGTGAACACAACCTGAATGGTGTATGTTAAAATCGGAGCAACATCTGTAAGTAATCAATAGTGTTGATCACGAATATTCGAATTTCGCATTTTTATCGCGAATATAGGTACTTCGAAGATTCCCGAATATTTTGAATATAGTGATATATATTCGTAATTTTGAATATTCAATTTTTAGGTACACATGATCCCTCCCCGCTTCTAGCTTCTGGGCTAATGAGAAGGCTGCAGTATATTTGGAGTAGTGTTGTTTGCAAATTTTCGTAATAGAAATTTTTATTGCAAATTTTTCAACTTACAACTATTAGACAAAGAAGATTATAGCACTGTATTAGCTAAATTGCTCTATATTCGTTATTTTTTTCAAATATTCACTATATTGCTATAACTATCTATATCTATTCATCTTAAGTTAATAACATAGTACATTAATGAGAAAGGCCTAAATAAGGAAAAGACAGCAAAACTAGAAGACGATGAAGCGGTGGTAGAATGACAAAGATGACAAGAATCTGCAAAATAAATAAAAATATATGAATATCAGGGTATAAAGCTAAATCATTTATAGCAATCTATAGGTTGTCACGGTGAGAAAAGATCAACCACAATGGACTGTGGCAAATCCCAAATTCTCAATCATAGAGTCTCCACTTGAATTCTGAATTCAGGCACCTAGGCTCGAGGGTCTGTAGTCTATGAATCCACTGGAGAAACCTCTGTTTGAGAATTAACTCTCTATCACCACTTCACATAAGGGGTGGGACATGATTTTTCACTTGATGTTTTATATTGGCACTTAACTATACAATGATGTTGTCTCTAAGCACTATGGGTATTTATAGAAGCTGTGCACATCATTTATTTCCATTGAGATGAGCTGAAACGTTAATAAGGGAGAATAAAGGGTCTGACACCTTATCTTCGTAGGAGTGCTGCCTCATCCTTTGTAGATAGATAGATAGATATGAGATAGATAGATAGATATGAGATAGATATGAGATAGATAGATAGATAGATAGATAAATAGATAGATAGGTAATAGATAGATAGATAGATAGATAGATATGAGAGAGAGAGATATATATGAGATAGATAGATAGATAGATAGATATGAGATAGATAGATAGATAGATAGATAGATAGATAGATAGAGTAGCAAAAAGTCAGCACTCCAAAATCAGGAAAAATAGAAAAAAAAAATTTATTCACCATTGTGGATACACAACATTTCAGCTCAACACTAGAGCCTTTCTCAAGCAGTTATACATGTGAACAGATCATATATATATACAGTACAGACCAAAAGTTTGGACACACCTTCTCATTCAAAGAGTTTTCTTTATTTTCATGACTATGAAGGCATCAAAACTATGAATTAACACATGTGGAATTATGAATAAAAGGACAACTGGCACTCGCTACGTGGGTCACATCAACAGCATTTAATGGCCACTAACTCACAATGGAGTGTAAGCGGCAACAATAATACAACCTATAATAAAACGATCCAATAAAATATAAATTTCCGGAAAACACAATCACAATCTTAAAAATATAAGATGTAAACAGCAATTCACTGGTAATAAACCCTATGCGTGAAGAGTCCTTTGACTGTTGCGTTGCTTAGTAGTTATGGTGTCCGGTATCCTAAATGCGATTCCAATATTGCATCTATATGATCTCACTATATGGGCTTGTCTATGTGGGTTATGGGATAACAGATTCACAAAGTCCCTTTAAATCTCAGATATGGGTATCCACTTGATATTTCGGGCAATGTCCCTTTAAGTGCAGGTAATGCTCTCACAGTGTTTGTATATGGATAACCCTTCCACCGCAATACGTACAGTTCATACCTTATCGAGTATTGAGGGCCTTGCTATCTTCAGGTGCACGCACAATTAACACATGTGAAATTATATACATAACAATAAAGCGTGAAACAACTGAAAATATGTCATATTCTAGGTTCTTCAAAGTAGCCACCTTTTGCTTTGATTACTGCTTTGCACACTCTTGGCATTCTCTTGATGATCTTAAAGAGGTAGTCACCTGAAATGGTCTTCCAACAGTCTTGAAGGAGTTCCTAGAGATGCTTAGCACTTGTTGGCCCTTTTGCCTTCACTCTGCGGTCCAGCTCACCCCAAACCCTCTTGATTGGGTTCAGGTCCGGTGACTGTGGAGGCCAGGTCATCTGGTGCAGCACCCTATCACTCTCCTTCATGGTCAAATAGCCCTTACACAGCCTGGAGGTGTGTTTGGGTTCATTGTCCTGTTGAAAAATAAATGATGGTCCAACTAAACGCAAACCGGATGGAATATCATGCCGCTGCTAGATGCTGTGGTAGCCATGCTGGTTCAGTATGCCTTCAATTTTGAATAAATCCCCAACAGTGTCACCAGCAAAGCACCCCCACACCATCACACCTCCTCCTTCATGCTTCACGGTGGGAACCAGGCATGTAGAGTACATCCGTTCACCTTTTCTGCGTCGCACAAAGACACAGTGGTTGGAACCAAAGATCTCAAATTTGGACTCATCAGACCAAAGCACAGATTTCTACTGGTCTAATGTCCGTTCCTTGTGTTCTTTAGCCCAAACAAGTCTCTTCTGCTTGTTGCCTGTCCTTAGCAGTGGTTTCCTAGTAGATATTCCACCATGAAGGCCTGATTCACACAGTCTCCACTTAACAGTTGTTCTAGAGATGTGTCTGCTGCTAGAACTCTGTGTGGCATTGACCTGGTCTCTGAGCTGCTGTTGACCTGCGATTTCTGAGGCTGGTGACTCGGATGAACTTATCCTCCGCAGCAGAGGTGACTCTTGGTCTTCCTTTCCTGGGGCGGTCCGCATGTGAGCCAGTTTCTTTGTAGCGCTTGATGGTTTTTGTGACTGCACTTGGGGACACTTTCAAAGTTTTCCCAATTTTTCGGACTGACTGACCTTCATTTCTTAAAGTAATGATGGCCACTCGTTTTTCTTTACTTAGCAGATTTTTTCTTGCCATAATACAAATTCTAACAGTCTATTCAGTAGGACTATCAGCTGTGTATCCACCTGACTTCCCCACATGCAACTGATGGTCCCAACCCCATTTATAAGGCAAGAAATCCCACTTATTAAACCTGACAGGGCACACCTGTGAAGTGAAAACCATTTCAGGTGACTACCTCTTGAAGCTCATCAAGAGAATGCCAAGAGTGTGCAAAGCAGTAATCAAAGCAAAAGGTGGCTACTTTGAAGAACCTAGAATATGACATATTTTCAGTTGTTTCACACTTTTTTGTTATGTATATAATTCCACATGTGTTAATTCATAGTTTTGATGCCTTCAGTGTGAATCTACAATTTTCATAGTCATGAAAATAAAGAAAACTCTTTGAATGAGAAGGTGTGTCCAAACTTTTGGTCTGTACTGTACATATAAAGTGCATGTGCAATGAATCATGAATGAATATACACAATTAAATAAAACAAAAGTAAATTGCTAAAAGTGCCATAAAAAGTGCATGGTGCCATATTAAGTCATAATGTATTCATACAATTGTGCACATAGTTATCATATACCTATACATAATACAGTGAGTACACCAAATCACATAATACCATGATTAATATGAATTACAAAACATGATTACACCTGTATACTTCATATGCAAATGATTATTGAAAGAATAGATATAAAGATTAGGCTCACCAGGGGACAAACAAGATGTGTGCACACCGATAACGGCGTTCACATCGCGCCAATGCGCAAGGAAAAATAGAGGAGGCAGAGGAAAGCCAAAGGTGTATTAAGCATGTCTGACATCGATCGTGGACGATTCCATTAAGGGAGTGGTGCGATTACTTAATGAGAGGTTACCAGGTCCCTCTCAGACTCCCATGGATGTGGTCGCACCAGTCGAAAGACCTACCCCCTGTTCGGTGGGGTCTTCTTCTGAGGAAGAAGAAATTACTTCTTGCTTTTTCCCTCCAGAAAAGACGCAGAAGTTACTTAAGTCCATCAGGTCGGGGGACCAGGATGTTGACATGGGGGAGTCTTCCGATCCCGCCGGACGGACACAGCGTGTCTTTAGAGCGGATGAGACCCTTCTCTCTGTAATGCGCACAGAGTGGCGAAAGCCTGAGAAAGGTCCAGTTCTCACCAGAAAGTTCAAACTCATGTACCCGATGGCTAAACCCTTGGTGGAATCATGGGGTTCCGTTCCCAAGGTGGACATGGCTATAGCCAAGTTGTCCCGGCACACTCTAGTTCCTGCAGACAATGGGTCTAGTCTGCAGGACACTCTAGACCGGAGGGCAGAGTGCACCCTTAGAAGGAGTTATGCGGCGACCGCTGCCTCCGCAACAACTTCAATTGCGGCCACTGAGGTAGCCACCTATTTACGCTCTAGGCTTAACCAGATCCAGACGGACGTGGACCAGAGCGTGTCCTGGCAGCCTTGAAATCAGCCAATCTGGCTATGGACTTTCTAGTTGATTCCACCCAGATGCAGCTGAAGCTGGCCGCTAAAACTATGGCCCTAGTTTTGACTGCCCGCAGGCCACTTTGGCTGAAGCCTTGGATCGCGGACAACGCATCCAAGTTTAATCTTTGTGGGCTCCCCTTCGAACCAGACAGGCTATTCGGGTCCGAATTGGACAAGATAATGGAGGGGCTCTCCGATAAAAAGGGGAAGAGCCTTCCTCAGCAGCCCTTTCGGGGACGCCCCAGACAAGAGAAGAAAGACGGAGGTCATCCAGCGCAGCAGTCTAGGCGCAGAGATTGGGGGGGGCCGTCTCGTAAATATTCGAGGCGCTCCTGTAAACCCACCAGGGAGGCAAAACCCTCCTGACTATGGGCCTCTTCGAGGCTCTTGGATAAGCCCTGCTGCCCCTGCAGTGTCTCCTCTAGATTTTCCCGTACCCCTCCCCCAGATTCCCGTGGGGGGCCGTCTCTCCCATTTCAAAGACTCTTGGAGTCGGTTGATTACAGACCCCTGGGTTCAGGACATAGTCTCCGTCGGGTACCGGGTAGACCTTATCTCTCTCCCCCCAGAAAGATTCATCGCCACACGAAACTTCGGGTCGGCCAAACAAGCGGTCCTAGAATTTTACATTCAGGACTATATCTCCAAGGGAGCCCTAGAGAAGGTGCTGGCAGGGGAGAGAGGCCTAGGCATTTATTCACCAGTGTTCCTGGTTCCCAAGAAGACGGGAGATCTCCAGATGATCATCGAATGTGAGCCCATCGACTTCAATCCATTATTTAGGATTCATGGTCGACTCTGTGGTGATGTCCCTCCGGTTGACTCCAGAAAGGAGAGCACGGATCCAGGACCTGGCAAAAGTCCTTTATGTCCCTCGTCGAGTCTCTATCCGAACTCTCATGAAGATGCTGGGACTCATGTTAGCGGCTGCGGACGCAGTCCCTTGGGCGCTATGGTACCTCCGTCCTCTTCAGTCGGAGGTTTTACACCTATGGAATGGCAGCCCTGTGGGGCTAGATTCCCTGTGCTCTCTGTCCGGTCAAACCCGGAATTCCCTCAGATGGTGGTTTCGGCTGCCAGCAGGGAAGTCTATGACCCAACCAGCTTGGGTCATATTGACTACAGACGCGTCCCTTGTAGGCTGGGGCGCTCAGCTGGACGGATCCCCAGTACAGGGATCCTGGTCCCCCCTGGAGCGGCGTCTTTCTTCCAATCTTCGCGAGATGCGAGCTATCCGGCTAGCCCTCCTTCACTTCGCCCCTCAGATTCAGGGCAAAGCGGTGAAAGTCCAGTCAGACAATCTGCCGTTCATATTCGAGGCTCCCTCAATATGATAGCGGACCGCTTAGGTCGAGGTTTACCGACCATAGAGTGGTCTCTGCATCCGGAGATCTTCAGGCAGCTAGTTCACAGTTGGGGTATGCCAGAGGTGGATCTCATGGCAACCAGGTTCAACGCCAAGGTGCTGAGGTTCTGTTCCCTGTACAGGGAAGACAACCCCCTGGTGATAGATGCTCTGTCGATACCGTGGAGGTTCAGGCTAGCTTACATCTTCCCTCCGTTTTCCGAGGGTATTGATGAAAATCCGTCAGGATCAGGCCTCAGAAATAGCCATCATACCGTTCTGGCCCAGGAGATCCTGGTTTACCCAGCTCATTCAGATGACTCGGGGACAATATTGGAGACTCCCCCCGGAGCAGACCCTGGTGTCGTGGGACACTCACCTCTGCCCAGATCTGCACAGGTTCAACCTGACAGCCTGGAGGTTGATCAGTCCCTTCCCAACATAGAAGGGCTTTCCGAGTCGGTCCTGAGAACGTTGTCGCATTCCCGAGCAGAGTCTACAAAGAAGGCCTACTCCAGGATCATGAGAATCTTCGTGGCATGGTGTGATTCCAAACAGGTGGCGTCCGCAGATCCGCCCCTTCCTGCGATACTACAATTCCTTCAAAATGGATTAGACAGAGGCCTATCTCCAGCTACCTTGAAGGTACAGATTTGTGCCATCTCGGCCTGTCTCAACAGGCCGCATTCTCGGGACCCACTCATCAAACGCTTCCTGAAGGGAGCTAAGAGACTAAAGCCTACTATACTGAAACCTATTCCCCAGTGGGATCTTTCAGTAGTGCTCAGGGGGCTAGCATCTCCCCCCTTCGAGCCTTTGTAGGAGGTAGATTTCAAATTTTTGACTTTAAAGATGGTCTTTCTTCTGGCTATAGCTTCAGCCAAAAGAATCTCTGAATTTTCAGGCTTTCTCTGCTATTCATCCATACATCATTTTCCTACAGGATAGAGTGCTCCTGAAGTTTTTACCATACTTCAGGCCTAAGGTGCCTACCTTTCAAAACATCTACCAGGTAATCTCTTTACCAGTTTTGTTTACAACCTCCTCCTCTGATACTCCAGCTAGAGACCCGCTGGATATTTCAAGATGCCTCCAGATCTATGTGGATAGATCCAGAGAGTTCAGGATAGATGAGAATCTCCTTATCCTGTTTGCCGGTAAGTCTAAAGGCCGTAAAGCGTCTAAAGCCACCATTAGTCGCTGGATCAAGGAGGCCATTAGGGAAGCCTTTGTCTCCCAATCCTTAGATCCTCCCGAGTTTGTGAGAGCCCATTCTACTAGGGCGGTCTCCACCTCGGTTGCGGAAAGAAGCCTTCTCCCCTTAGAGTTGATCTGTAAGGCGGCCTCCTGGAGCTCTGAGTCAACCTTCATCTCCCATTATAGGATAGATGCTAGGATGGCAGAGTTTTCGGCTTTTGGGCAGACAGTTCTTACAGGGAGTGCAGAATTATTAGGCAAGTTGTATTTTTGAGGATTAATTTTATTATTGAACAACAACCATGTTCTCAATGAACCCAAAAAACTCATTAATATCAAAGCTGAATATTTTTGGAAGTAGTTTTTAGTTTGTTTTTAGTTTTAGCTATTTTAGGGGGATATCTGTGTGTGCAGGTGACTATTACTGTACATAATTATTAGGCAACTTAACAAAAAACAAATATATACCCATTTCAATTATTTATTTTTACCAGTGAAACCAATATAACATCTCAACATTCACAAATATACATTTCTGACATTCAAAAACAAAACAAAAACAAATCAGTGACCAATATAGCCACCTTTCTTTGCAAGGACACTCAAAAGCCTGCCATCCATGGATTCTGTCAGTGTTTTGATCTGTTCACCATCAACATTGCGTGCAGCAGCAACCACAGCCTCCCAGACACTGTTCAGAGAGGTGTACTGTTTTCCCTCCTTGTAAATCTCACATTTGATGATGGACCACAGGTTCTCAATGGGGTTCAGATCAGGTGAACAAGGAGGCCATGTCATTAGACTTCTTTTATACCCTTTCTTGCCAGCCACGCTGTGGAGTACTTGGACGCGTGTGATGGAGCATTGTCCTGCATGAAAATAATGTTTTTCTTGAAGGATGCAGACTTCTTCCTGTACCACTGCTTGAAGAAGGTGTCTTCCAGAAACTGGCAGTAGGACTGGGAGTTGAGCTTGACTCTATCCTCAACCCGAAAAGGCCCCACAAGCTCATCTTTGATGATACCAGCCCAAACCAGTACTCCACCTCCACCTTGCTGGCGTCTGAGTCGGACTGGAGCTCTCTGCCCTTTACCAATCCAGCCACGGGCCCATTCATCTGGCCCATCAAGACTCACTCTCATTTCATCAGTCCATAAAACCTTAGAAAAATCAGTCTTGAGATATTTCTTGGCCCAGTCTTGACGTTTCAGCTTGTGTGTCTTGTTCAGTGGTGGTCGTCTTTCAGCCTTTCTTACCTTGGCCATGTCTCTGAGTATTGCACACCTTGTGCTTTTGGGCACTCCAGTGATGTTGCAGCTCTGAAATATGGCCAAACTGGTGGCCAGTGGCATCTTGGCAACTGCACGCTTGACTTTTCTCAGTTCATGGGCAGTTATTTTGCGCCTTGGTTTTTCCACACGCTTCTTGCGACCCTGTTGACTATTTTGAATGAAACGCTTGATTGTTCGATGATCATGCTTCAGAAGCTTTGCAATTTTAAGAGTGCTGCATCCCTCTGCAAGATATCTCACTATTTTTGACTTTTCTGAGCCTGTCAAGTCCTTCTTTTGACCCATTTTGCCAAAGGAAAGGAAGTTGCCTAATAATTATGCACACCTGATATAGGGTGTTGATGTCATTAGACCACACCCCTTCTCATTACAGAGATGCACATCACCTAATATGCTTAATTGGTAGTAGGCTTTCGAGCCTATACAGCTTGGAGTAAGACAACATGCATAAAGAGGATGATGTGGTCGAAATACTCATTTGCCTAATAATTCTGCACGTAGTGTAGTTCTGCCAGGCATGAGGACCCTCCCTAGGGGTTTCGTCTTGCTATCTCCCCATCTGTGCTGCTGGTAGGACGTAAGGGAATCGTTAATTTCTAACGATAATTTGTTTTCCCTTAGTCCTAACAGCAGCACACAAATATCCCACCCTAAAATACATTATACTTGTTAAAAACACGGTGGGCTGGGGGGTGATCTCCTCCCTTTCAGGGAGCTGAAGATCGTTTATTGGTTCTTGGGCTCATTAAAATTCTTCCGGTCCTACCAGTCCACAGGGGCAGTTAACCCCATCTGTGCTGCTGTTAGGACTAAGGGAAAACAAATTATCGTTAGAAATTAACGAGTGCTGCAGATTTTTATTTTTTAGAAGAAGAAGAAGAAAAAGAAGAAGAAGAAAATCCCTTTATTGTCCCTTAGTGGGGAAATTTTGGCATAACAGCAGCAATCACATTCACAGCAGGAGCAAAAATAATAGTAATTAGAAATTAAAGAGTAAAAATACAAGAACAACATAACATAGAATTTACCTAAAACATTCACTACTGGGTTTCTGGGAACAGTGGTGGTTATAAATCCTAACCACTGCTGGGAGGAAGGACCTCCGATTACTTTCCTTTGTGCACCTAGGATGTAGCAGTCTGTCCCTGAAGGAGATCTCCAGCTCCACAACAGCTTCGTGCATGGGGTGGGAGACATTGTCTAACAGTGATGTTAACTTTAGTAGAATTCTTCTGTCACCTACCTCCTGCACTGGACCAAGGGGACAACCTAGGACAGAGCTGGCCTTCTTAATGAGCTTATCTAATCTCTGTCTCTCAGTCACAGATAAGCTTTTAGATAGATAGATAGAAATAAAAAAATAAAATAAATAAAAGTTTTTAACACAAAAATGTATTTAAACAATAGGTCATTTTCTGATGACACATTCCCTTTAAATAGAAACATAGAAACATAGAATGTGTCAGCAGATAAGAACCATTTGGCCCATCTAGTCTGCCCAATATATCTGAATCCTATGAATAGTCCCTGGCCCTATCTTATATGAAGGATAGCCTTATGCCTATCCCATGCATGCTTAAACTCCTTTACTGTATTTGCAGCTACCACTTCTGCAGGAAGGCTATTCCATGCATCCACTACTCTCTCAGTAAAGTAATACTTCCTTATATTACTTTTAAACCTTTGCCCCTCTAATTTAAAACTGTGTCCTCTTGTGGTAGTTTTTCTTCTTTTAAATATGCTCTCCTCCAGGGGCGTAACTAGAGGTGAGTGGGCCCCACAGCAAATTTTTGTATGGGCCCCCCCCCCCCCCGTGTAAACCCCGCTCCTTTGGCTAGTCACGATCTAGACCAGACTAGGCTGCCATGCCATCCTTTTCCTATTATATATATTATATACATACACACCCTATCTGTCATGTAGTGTCATTCTATCATACTGTTGTGGGGGCCGTGTCAAAGTCTTAGGCCCCTTTCACACGGGCGAGTTTTCCGCGCGGGTGCAATGCATGATGTGAACACATTGCATCCGAACTGAATCCGGACCCATTCACTTCAATGGGGCTGTGCACATGATCAGTGATTTCCACGCATGACTTGTGCGTTGCATAAAAATCGCAGCATGCTCTATATTCTGCGTTTTTCACGTAGCGCAGGCACCACAGAAGTGAATGGGGCTGCTTGAAAATTGCATTGCATCCGCAAGCATTGCGGATGCAATGCGATTTTCACGGATGGTTGCTAGGAGATGATAGGGACCCAAACTTTATTATTTTCCCTTATAACATGGTTATAAGGGAAAATAATAGCATTCTTAATACAGAATGCTAAGTAACATGTGGCTTGAGGGGTTAAAAAATAATAAAATAATTAATTATTCACCTCATCCACTTGATCGCGCAGCCCGGCTCGTCTTCTTTCGGGACCTGGCAGGAAAAGTACCTTTGGTGACGTCGGAGCAGGTCCTGCTGAATGAAGATAGAAATCTTTTATCTTCATTCACGCTCACCACCAGGTTGCAAGGAGATATTGTTTGTAAACTTTTAGTTTTTTATCATGTGCATGAAAAATGCATCAAAACGCATTGCACCTGCGCAGAAAAAACTGAACGCAATCTTAGACAAAACTGACTGAACTTTCTTGAAAAATGGTGCGAGTTTCACTGAATGCACCCTGAACGCATCTGGAGCCAACCCGTATCGTTTGTGTGAAAGGGGCCAGCCATTCCCGTATTGATGACCGCATATGCGGATCAGCAATAAATGGGCACCCTTCCGTGTGCATTCCGCATCACGGATGCGGACCTATTCACTTTAATGGGTCCGCAAATCCAGAGATGCAGAAGGGTGCGAAACGGAATCACGGAACGGAACACTATGTAAGCACTACGCAGGGCTTCCGTGGGGTTCCATTCCGCACTTCCGTTCCACCAAAAGATAGAACATGTCCTTTTTGCAGAATTGTGCTTTCCTGGGTAATATACCCGGAGAGGTGAACATGACATCACACTACACTGTATGTACAGTATGACCCCTGCTGTAGCATAGGCGCCCATTCTATGTATTGCTGCAGGGCTGACACCGACTGTAGTCTGTCCCCATGGTCTGAGCCCCTGGTAACCAGTCGAGTAGCTAGAAATGACTGGGCCCCACAGCAAATTTTTAAACGGGCAGGCAGGCGTCATACAGTGGCATTTGATTCTTTAACATACATGTGTTTTTACTGGACTATGACGTACACAATACAAAAATGCAGTACTCCACGTTCTTGTATTCTGCACAATCCGGTAAAAAAAAAATAATATATATTTTTTTTTTACAATGAAACTCTATGGTGAACGGATGTCACTGTCATGGCATCAGTATGAGGCATCCGAATATGTTTTTTTGTATACGTTAAACGGATGGGAAAAACGTGATGTGAACCCAGCCTTAAAGGGGTTGTCTGGGTTCAGAGCTGAACCCGGACATCCCTCCATTTTCACCCCGGCAGCCCCCCTGACATGAGCATCGCAGCAGTTCATGCTCTGATGCTCTCCTTTGCCCTGCGCTAAATTGTGCAGGGCAAAGGCATTTTTAGGAGATCTGGTGACGTACCGGGGCTCTCCATGGGGCTGCCAGGAACCCTGGTGACGTCACTGGCACTGATGGGCGGGACTTAGCTCTGCCCTAGCCAGTAAAACGGCTAGGGCAGAGCTAAAGCCGCCCCTCAGAGACGGTGATGTCACCGAACACACTGCCGGGCGGAAACAAAATAGCCCGTGCCCTGCGCGATTTAGCACAGAGCAAAGGAGTGCATCGGAGCATAAGATGCTCCGATGCTAGCCTCAGGGGGGCTGTCTGGGTGAAAATAAGGATATGTCCGGTTCAGCTCTGAACCCGGACAACCCCTTTAAATGTTGGACAAAAATGTGATGTGAACTAGTGGTGCATTGTACAGTTGTGGAAAAAAACCATACTCGCCTGCTCCACGCCGCTCCGTGATCTTCCAGTCCCCATTCTGGCCTCATACTGGTGTCCCCAAGCTGCACATGGGCGCCCAGAGGAGTGTGGCATCAGATGGATAGGGGGCCTAGAGGGCAGGGCATCAGATAAGTAGGGGGCCCACAGGACAGAACTGGGGGGGGGGGGGCTTCTGAAAGGACAGCAGATGAATGCAGCTGGGGAGGCTACATGAGATGCAGGACAGCTAGGGTTGGCAGGCATAAGCCTGGAATGTATGGGCTCCTGATAGTGACACAGCATCTTCATTCTGCAGCACTTCCAGTGTCACTATTCAGTCTCCCCTCTCCCTCCTGTTACTGCCGACTACAGAGCAGTCTCTGTAGCAGGAGCTGGGCTGTACTAATAGTTAGGAGAGGGAGGGGAGACAGGATCTCCCTGTAGCACACTGTCCTGAGCCCTGGCTGCACTATTAAGCAGCCAGGCTCCTCTATTAATGGTCTGTGCTTATGGGCGGGGCTTATCTCCCTGCTCTGCTCCGAGGACATTCCAAGCAGCAGTGAAGTGAGTGTAGAGGGGGTGTGGCCAGTCTGTTTACTACTGCTCCGGGCCCCTTGTCAGCCCGGGCCCCGAAGCAGCTGCTTCCCCTGCTTCCCTGGTAGGTACGCCACTGCTCTCCTCCTTTACCGAGTTAATTCCCTTTATGTATTTAGCAGTTTCTCTCATCTCCCCTCTGTCTCTTCTTTCTTCCAAGCTATACATGTTAAGGTCCTTTAACCTTTCCTGGTAAGTTTTATCCTGCAATCCATGTACTAGTTTAGTAGCTCTTCTCTGAACTCTCTCTAGAGTATCTATATCCTTCTGGAGATATGGCCTCCAGTACTGCGCACAATACTCCAAGTGAGGTCTCACCAGTGTTCTGTACAGCGGCATAAGCACTTCACTCTTTCTACTGCTTATACCTCTCCCTATACATCCAAGCATTCTGCTGGCATTTCGTGCTGCTTTATTACATTGTCTTCCCACCTTTAAGTCTTCTGAAATAATTACTCCTAAAACCCTTTCCTCAGATACTGAGGTCAGGACTGTGTCAAATATTCTATATTCTGCCCTTGGGTTTTTACGCCCCAGGTGCATTATCTTGCACTTATCCACATTAAATTTCAGTTGCCAGAGTTCTGACCATTCTTCTAGTTTTCCTAAATCCTTTTCCATTTGGCGTTTCCCTCCAGGAACATCAACCCTGTTACATATCTTTGTGTCATCAGCAAAAAGACAAACCTTACCATCGAGGCCTTTTGCAACATCACTTATGAAGATGTTAAACAAAATTGGTCCCAGTGCAGATCCCTGTGGAACCCCACTGGTAACATGACCTTGTTTTGAATGTTCTCCATTGACTACAACCCTCTGTTGTCTGTCACTCAGCCACTGCCTAATCCACTCAACAATATGGGAGTCCATGCTCAATGACTGCAGTTTATTGATAAGTCTTCTGTGTGGGACAGTGTCAAAAGCCTTACTAAAATCTAGATATGCGATGTCTACTGCACCTCCACCGTCTATTATTTTAGTCACCCAGTCAAAAAAATCTATAAGATTTGTTTGACATGATCTCCCTGAAGTAAACCCATGCTGTTTTTCATCTTGCAATCCATGGGATTTTAGATGTTCCACAATCCTATCCTTTAATAGGGTTTCCATTAATTTGCCTACTATTGATGTCAGACTCACTGGGCTATAGTTGCTCGATTCCTCCCTACTACCTTTCTTGTGAATGGGCACGACATTTGCCAATTTCCAATCTTCCGGGACGACTCCTGTTACTAATGATTGGTTAAATAAATCTGTTAACGGTTTTGCCAGCTCACCACTAAGCTCTTGTAATAATTTTGGGTGTATCTCATCAGGCCCCTGTGACTTATTTGTCTTCACTTTAGACAGCAAACTTAGAACATCTTCCTCTGTAAAGACACATGCATCAAACGATTTATTAGTCATCCTTTCTAGTGGAGGTCCTTCTCCTTCTTTTTCTTTTGTAAAAACTGAACTGAAGTATTCATTAAGGCAGTCGGCTAGCCCTTTATTCTCTTCTACATACCTTCCGTCCTTGTTTTTAATTTAGTTATTCCTTGTTTTAATTTCCTTTTTTCATTTATATATCTGAAGAATGTCTTATCCCCGTCTTATTGATATACACCTTGAAGCATGTATCCTTTAAATATGCTTCAATTTTGATTATATTGATTCATAATAATGTTTAGTAAGAAGCAAAGTTTTGTCAAATTTGATTCGGCTGCTTCACCAAATTTTACAAAAAAATGTGCTATGTGTTGAGGCGCATTTCTTTGTGAGTAGTGGGTGTGATGACAGGGAGCGGCGATTGCGTAGCTTTACAAAAACCTGTTCATAGCTGATCATGGCATCTGAGTTGAATGTTAACCCCTTCTACCCAGGCCTGTTTTCACCTTCCTGCCCAGAATATTTTAGCAAATTTGACATGTGTCACTTTATGTGGGAACACTTTTATTTATCCAAAATGTTCGGAGATTGTTTTATCGCTCCACATTGTACTTCATGATAGTGGTAAATATGAGTTGATATATTTCATCTTTATTTATGAAAAGAAATTCAAAATTTTCCAGAAATTTGGAATAATGTGTTTACGTCATTCTGAAAATGTCAACTTATATTTTTGGGACGTTAGAAGGCTTAGAATTTTAGAAGCAATTCTTTAAGAACATTTCCAAAACCACTTTTTAAGGACCAGTTCAGTTATAAAGTCACTTTGTGGAGCTTACGTAGTGGAAACCCCCCATAAATGACCCCATTGTAGAAAATACACCCCTCAAGTAATTCAAAACAGATTTTGCAGACTTTGTTAACCCTTTAGGTATTTCACAAGAATTAAAGGAAAATAGAGATTACATTTAATAATTTCTCTTTTTTGACAGATTTTCCATTTGAATTCATTTTTTCAGTAGCACATTAAGGGTTAACAACCAAACAAAACTCAAAATCTATTGCCCTGATTCTACAGTTTACAGAAACAACCCACATGTGGTTGTAAACTGCTGTATGGGCGCACAGCAGGGAGTGGAAGGAAAGGAGCACAATATGAAGGCAGATTTTGATGGACTGGCTTTTAGACACTATGTTTCATTTGAAGCCCCCCAGATGCACCCTACAGTAATAATTCCCAAAAATGTACCCCATTTTGAAAAAACTATGAGAGAAGGTAACAATTTTATTGATACTATTTTGGGGTAAATATAATTTTTGTTTGCTTTACATTACTGTATTAGTGTTTTGGCACAGTTTTTATTTTTACGACGTTCACCTGAGGGGGTAGGTGATATTTTTATAGAAATCAACTGGATCGACACCACCTGGTGCTTGCACGGGTGTACCTCCTAAATATGTATCAACAAAGAGAACAGGTACCACAAAATACCCAAAATATCAAAAATGTATTAGACACAAAAATGTATCATATCCACAGCAAGGGTATTCAGGATCTGCGTAGCACATGTCTAAGACCCAGTGTCTATCATAATAACTGTCTAACATGTGCGATGCAGGTGTAGCCGATGTAGATAGCTTCTTCAGGAGAAATCGTATATGTGCTAACGCGAAACGTGCGTAGAGGACCACGCCAGACAGCGTCAGCCCACTTACACGCAGCGAGATATCGGTTAAGAGAAATCGTATATGTGCTATCTACATCGGCTACACCTGCATTGCACATGTTAGACAGTTATTATGATAGACACTGGGTCTTAGACATGTGCTACGCAGATCCTGAATACCCTTGCTGTGGATATGATAGGTGATTCCTATTTATGCTATACTATGGATTCTTTGTGAGCTGCCGCTGTGGGCACTTTGTACAGTCTCTACAGATTTGTAATTTATATGTATGTTTTTATGTCTAATACATTTTTGATATTTTGGGAATTTTGTGGTACCTGTTCTCTTTGTTGATAGATATTTTTATAGAGCAGATTGTTACGGATGCGGCAATAACTAATATGTATACTTTTTAATTAATTTCACTTTAACATAATGAAAGCATTTTTGAAACCCAAAAATCATATTTTAGTGTCTCCATTTTCTGAAAGTATTTTTTGCCCAAATGTCTTATGTAGGGGCCAATTTTTTCATTATAAGGTGACAGCTTTATTCGTACTATTATGGGGTACATATGACTTCGCTTGGTGTTTCACTTTTTGTGATGTAATTGAAAAAATATTTTTTTTTTTGCACCGTTTTTAGTTTTTTTTTTTTTTCTGTGTTTAATGGGGTAGATTATGTGAAATTTTATAGAGATGACAGTTACGGACACAGCGTTACCTATATGTGGAGTTATTTATTTTTTTGCATTGTTTTATTTTAATTTTGTCCTCTCTGAGACTTCAACTTTTCCCCTCTACAATCCATTACAATTCTTCCGTATTGTAATGCATTGCATGTTAGTGTATTACAATGACTAATACACTAACATTTGCCTAGGAGACACGGCCTGGGGTTGGATCTTCTAAGTTTCTGTAGAAGGCATATCCCAATGTCTCTACAAGGCATTGGGCTGCTTTGTCACCCATCAATTTCCCAGAACCGCAGAGCAGGGACACAATGGAACCCTGACTGTCCGCAAATACCTTCACCAGTGATGACCGTGGCATAAAAGGGGTTAATCTGTTGGCATAAGCATTTACAGCAATGCCAGCGGATACATCAGGGGCCTTTCTATCAGTGACTGCCTGGCTCCTGTACTGATCGAGCACACAACACTCCCGTGCCCGGCAATCAGCATGACACACTTGTATGTCAAATTGCGGGAAGTTACTTTCCACTATGACGTACTATTATGTCATATCTTGGGAAGGGGTTAAAGAGTATAATAAAATTGTGCTTATTTCATCCATTTGATCGCAAAGACCCGGCCGTCGCCATCTTGATTGAAGATCCAGTGTGAAATCTTGTGTGGCCCATGATGGCATCACCACATCGGCCGTTACCACACATGGGATTTTGCACGGAATCTTCAATCAAGATGGCTACAGCCGGCTCTTCATGCATAAACTTATTAGGTAAGTATTTATTTTTTTTTACGCATTTCAGGGGACATCACATTAAAAAAATCAAGAGAGCAGTGTCTGTCTCTGCATGTGCTAGAGGATGAGGTGGGTAATTCACTTTATTTTTTTTTATTTTTTTTATATTTAAAAAAAATAAGCACAATATTAGAGTTGAGTGCCACTATGGATGACATTGGGTCCCACTTGAGGGAAATTTTTTACTTCTGGGAGACATTGGGACACTATGAGTGACATTATTACTGCTGGGGCCACTATGAAGGACATCATGTATAATGCAGGGATTGGAATTCAAATTAAAAAAAGCCAGTGAAAATCAGAAAATGGAATCGAAACTGGTTTAAAAATGACCATGAAAAACTGTGTTTTCTATCATTGAGCCAGTTACTTACCCACTTACAGACGTTTTCTCCCAGTCCGAGCATTCTCATTTTATATACTAACCTTTTATGTGGTACAGTGTCAAATGCTTTGGAGAAGTCCAGATATACGACATCCATTGATTCGCCGCTGTCAAGTCTAGAACTTACCTCCTCATAGAAACTGATTCAATTAGTTTGACATGACCGATCCCTCACGAAGCCATGCTGATATGGTGTTATTTGCTTATTTCCATTGAGATGCTCTAAGATAGCATCTCTCAGAAAACCTTCAAACAGTTTACCCACAACAGATGTTAAACTTACCGGCCAATAGTTTCCAGGCTCTGTTTTTGGACCCTTTTTTAATATTGGCACCACATTTGCCATGCGCCAATCCTGTGGGACATTCCCTGTCAGTATAGAGTCTTCAAATATCAGAAATAAGGGTCTGGCTATGACATTACTTAATTCCTTTAGGATACGGGGGTGTATGTCATCCGGTCCTGGCGATTTGTCTATTTTAATCTTTTTAAGTCGCTGTTGTACTTCTTCCTGGGTCAGACAGGGCACTTTTAATGGGGAATTTATTTCAACATTCAGCATGTCATCTGACAGTTTATTTTCCTCGGTGAATACATTGGAGAAAAAAATATTTAACAGCTTTGTTTTCTCCTCGTCGCTCTCTGCGACTCCCCCCTCATTACTCTTTAAAGGACCGACACCTTCAGATTTATACTTTTTAACATTTATATAATTGAAGAACATTTTAGCGTTAGTTTTACTCTCTTTGGCAATTAATCTCTCGGTCTCTAGTTTGGCCGCTTTTATTTGTTTTTTACATGTTCTATTTTTTTCCCGTGCAACCTTCCTGTTTTAGTGTTTTATATGCTTTCTTTTTTTCATTTATTGCTTTCTTTACATTTCTGTTTATCCACATTGGTTTCTTTTTGTTCCTTAACCTTTTATTCCCATACGGTATGTACCTCTCACAATGAGATTTTAGGATGCTTTTAAAGATATCCCATTTTGTGGCTGTATTTTTATTTGTGAGGATTTTATCCCATTTAGTTAGGCCTATGGCCTCTCTTAGTCGGCTGAATTTAGCTTTTTTGAAGTTTGGTATTTTTGTTCCTCCCTGTAGAAACGCTCTTTTGAATGATAATTGGAAGGTTATTACTTTATCTTAACACTTTTATTGTTATTTATGCAGGAGAAGAACATGACTACGGTCACTGAGTTTTTCATTGTAGGATTTCAAAGCAGCCGTTATTTAAGAATTTTTCTAATCTGCCTCATCCTGATGATATATTTTGGGACAATATGTGGGAATCTTCTGATCATCACCCTGGTGTCGACCAGCAAGAACCTCCATGCCCCAATGTACTTCTTCATCTCACAGCTGTCTATTACTGATATCTTCCTAACTGCAAATATTGTGCCCAACATGGTCCACGTCCTACTGAATAATGGGGCGACCATTACCGTTATTAGTTGTATAACACAAGTGTATGTTTTTTGTACTACAGAAGGATCTGAATGTTTTCTACTCACAGTGATGTCTTATGACAGATATGTTGCCATCTGTAATCCCCTCCTCTATTCTTCTATAATGACAAAAAAACGCTGTGTGACATTGGCCGCCATGTGTTTGGTGTTAAGTTTCTTCTTGGCATTTATTGAAACCTTATTTACATCAAAGCTGTGGTTTTGTGGACCAAATGTCATTGACCATTTCTTCTGTGATCTAGTTCCCTTAATGAAAATTGCCTGTTCTGGGGTGTATACTATGGACTTAGTGAACTATCTACTGAGCTTTCCTGTACTCCTGAGCCCAATCATGATAATTAACATATCTTATGCTAATATTATTGTCACCATCTTGCGGTTTCAGTCCAGAATCAGTAGACAGAAAGCCTTCTCCACCTGTAGCTCCCACCTCACTGTAGTCATCATATTCTTTGTTACTCTACTGAGTGTTTACGTATTCCCAACAGAAGGACAAACCCTGAATAGTAGTAAACTCCTATCTCTGCTGTATACTGTATTTACTCCATTCATCAACCCCATCATATACAGTCTGAGGAATAAGGAAATCAAAAAATCTCTGCAGGAAATATTCAATAAATGTCGAATTTGCAGTTATATAATTTAAGTATAAAGGATTTTTTTTACTCTATTTTCACTACTTTTAGTGTATTTTTTTATTTTATTTTTTATCATTGATAAGTCTTATGGAGATATTAGGATCAAGGTCAAATTCCAGTTCTTTGGTGCCATCAGAAGAAAATATTCTTGAGGTCCAACCCCCATATGATCAATAAAGTCTCATAGGTCTTCAATCCAGGAAATATACCCTAGTGGCAAGTGATATTAGCTTCAAATAGTCGATTCACTGAAAGTGCCATAAAAATTAACCTTTATTTTTTATTTATATTTTGTATAATATAAATCTTTGTACAAAAATTAATTCAATATGAACTAGAATCTTAATCGAAATTCAGAACTGAATTTAATAGAGCACTAATTTGATATAATTAACATATAATATGTATAATAAATATAAAAAATATAAAAAATAACAAACATAAAATAAAAAATAATAGTAATATAATATAATAGTAATAAAAAATATAATAAACTGGAAAAAAAAAAAAAAATAATAATTAATAAATAATAAAAAATATAAAATAATAAAGAAACAATATAAAAATAAAAATAAATAATAATATCTATATAATAACTTAATTACAGTATAACAAAATATTTCAAATAGAAGATAGAAATTATATTGAATTCAAAAACCCAATGGTAGAACTCACTTCTTTGGTAGAACTCACAGGGTTTTTTTATTATATATTTATTGGATAGTGAAGAGAGAGATTTTCAATACATTTTTTATTATATTTTTTATTATTTTTGATAGTATGTACACATATATGTATGTTTTAGCTTTATATGCAGCATTGAACTGAGCATGTGGGTAGATGGTATGTTGTTGCATTAAATAATTAGGGGTACCAATGATGTCACGGTCCACTGCTGCATATTTAGGTATTAATATATTCGATTTTGATTAATAACCTGATTCCTCTTGTCCTTCTAATAACCATTTTCTTCCTTTTTATTCTGTTATGCCGCTTTGTCCGCTAGAGCCCCCCCCTCTATGTGGTGTTGATTTCATTCATTCCGGAGTACTTCCGGTCTTTGACACGCAGGTTGTGGCCTATGAGCATGTGCGCCCTGCTGTTTCCGGGTGTTGGAACGCAGGACGCGCTGGTTCGGCGGTGCACATAGATGCGCATTACCCCTGGCCACTATTCAGGTTGTCGCCGGCGAATCATGGCTGCCGTTTGTTTGCAGCATACATGTGATATACGGAGCTCCCTCCTCTCTCCTCCCTCTGTCTCCCTCCCTCCTGTTTCTCTGGCCACATGCACGGAGGGTTGCTGGATCCTTGCCCTCCCCCTTTTCCCTCCCCAACTCCCCCTCCTCCTCTGCCGCCTCAGCACAGGTGATGTTTTGAACATTATTAGTGATTGTTATATATGTATATAAGGATTCATTGTGGCACTCAGAAACAGGCACCCCTGAGGAAGCCAGCAGAGTCTGGCGATACGCGTTGGGCTTGTTTCCTGACCACCACGCATACCTCCACTATGTCATCTTTAATGATAAGTATTTAGCTTTCCACTAATTTCATTGTTGATGGATTACATGCATTATATTCCTCTGTTCATCTGTATGTGTGGGGGTTTGCTTACAGATTTGTGGTGAGTCAGGTAGGGCATGTTACATGATTTATTTACATGGCCCAGATTCATTGTATGCAATGTTTTTAATCCAATCTTTGTTGTGTCTGTTGTCTCCAATAAATTTGATACTTTTATAGATGTGCGGCTTTTATCTCGGTATTCTTTCTCTCTTGAATTCATACAGTGCATTTTATACCGTGTGCCGGCACTCTTACTTTAATCTTGATGTGCCCCAATTCTTTTTGATGAAAAAATTAACCTTTATTTTTGTCACATCTAAAATATAATTTAAAGTACTAATAAACATGAGCCCCAATGATACCAACAACAAAAATTGTGATAAAACTATAGAGCTGGGCAGGGAGAGGGGAGGAGAGGGTTTGTATATATATATATATATATATATATATATCCCTTTCTATACCCATCCTAAACCCTGTCCCCGGCATTGCACCCTAATGGTGGATACACTCCCTGCTCCTGTGAGATGGGGAAACAGCTCTTGTTGTCTGGATGCTGTTTGCATAAATTAAGTTCAATGACCTGGACTGACATTCTGCTGTTTGGCCACAAGATGTTGCTGTTTCCTAAAAACAGCTAACAGACTGCATATTTTCAATATTCATAAGAGGTGGAGTTACAAAGCCTGTAGAAGAAAGGTAGCAGACATCGTAGAGGAAGCTGAGACTGAGAAACTGTGTGGCAGAAGATCCGTCAGCATCCAGGTGTGGGAGCATCCCTCAGTGACCAGAGCTGCAGCCAAGTGAAGCTGACATGTCCTAGACCCTGATCCTGTCCATACTCTGCGGCACCACATGCTTGTTGGAGAAGTCTTTGTTCAGTTCACAGTCACCAGCGGATGCAGAGCAGACCCGGGTCGGTAAGACTGATCGTGCACACACCTCACCACAGTGTTTGCGCCTAGAACAATAGAGACTGAGGTCAGGCCTGTAGTTAGTTAGATATCGCTTCTGTTTGTGTCAGGCCACAAGTGTTGCTGGCTGTTCATTGCAAGGATTCCACAAATGTAAAGTGACATTTCACATTGGAGAGCTGATAAACTTCCCCACAAACTCAAGCCAGACTATAGTTTTGCTCAGAAGGAATACTCAGGCATGTGCTACAAGATGAGTTATTGGAGGGGGAATACTGTAGAACACTGTAAGATTGTAAACTGCTGTACTGCACCGCAGGCTAGCCCGTACCACACACCCAAACAGTTGTTATTGATTTTGTAGAGTTATAACAGGTAGTTTAGTTGTGCCCACCAGTTGGTAAATTACCGCACTTTCCTCTTGCATCCATCGGAGGGTGTCGCGCTGTTCAGCACAAGGTTCTCAGCCTTCGGGCTTGGTGTATGTTTCCAGCATTTGTGGTTGTGTTCATTGCCACGTTTAAGTAAAATAATGTTTTGGCATAAACAAGGTAAACAAGCTTTCCTCGTTTGTGAGACGTCCTTTAAAGCATCAATAATACATAGGACTAATAAGACCCCCTTCATACGGGCGTCACGGGTGAGGGCCGAATGCGATGCAGGTGCGTTCAGGGAAAATAGTGAGTAGGCACGCAATTTAAGTCAGTTTTGACTGCGATTTCGTTCTGTTGTTCAGTTTTTTCGGCGTGAGTGCAATGCGTTTTGCAGGCGCGTGAGAAAAAACTGAATGTGGTGCCCAGACCCGAACCCAGACTTCTTCACTGAAGTTCGGGTTTGTGTTTGGTGTTCTGTCGATTTTATTATTTTCGACATGGTTATAATGGAAAATAATAGCATTATTTAATACAGAATGCTAAGTAGAATGTCAATTGAGGGTTAAAAAATAACCTCACGCACTGCACCCGCGCGGAATACTCGCCCTTGTGAAAGGGGCCTAAGAGTTACCCCTCACTAATTCCTGAGAACGCCCTGACACGCTTCTTCTT
Organism: Bufo gargarizans; assembly: GCF_014858855.1. Lineage (NCBI taxonomy): Eukaryota > Metazoa > Chordata > Amphibia > Anura > Bufonidae > Bufo > Bufo gargarizans. The sequence goes on along the minus strand of NC_058081.1, from coordinate 9,036,362 downwards.
GTATCGGAGTCAACAGAGATCAATCAATATCAACCTATAGATATATCAGGCACTAGGGCAGAGGTAGGTGAGAATTAGGACAAAACAACATAAAGACATCAAATACAGCCGTGTCTTAAATCCCAGCACACACTGACTGCCACAGTTATATACGGTGTAAAAAAAATAAAAATCACTTCATGATGTAAACTCAGGCAGAAAAGGCAACTTATGCTACTCAATAGTGAGCTGTTATGTGCTGGAATATGTCAGACAATGAGATAAGGCTACTTTCACACTTGCGGCAGAGGATTCCGGCAGGCAATTCCGTTGCTGGAGCTGCCTGCCGGATCCTGCAATCCGGACACAAACTGATGGCATTTGTCAGACGGATCCGGATCTGTCTAAAAAATACATTGCAATACCGGATCTATCTCTCCGGTGTCATCTGGAAAATGGATCCGGTATAATTTTTTGCATTTTTAAAGGTCTGCACAAGCTGGATCCGTTTTGCCGGAACACTTAATGCCAGATCCGGCATTAATACATTTCAATGGAAATTGATGCCAGATCCGGCATTCCGGCAAGTGTTCAGGATTTTTGGTTGCAGAGAAAACTGCAACATGCTGCGGTATATTCTCTGGCCAAAAAACTTAGGAGGGACTGAACTGATGCATCCTGATTAGAGTTGAGCGGACAGCTGGATGTTCGGGTTCGACGGGCTCGGCCGAATTTCAGAAAAAAGTTCGAGTTCGGGACCCGAACTTGACTTTGAACCCGAACTCTATTGAAGTCAATGTGGACCCTAGCTTTTAAACACTAAAATGGCTGTAAAAATGTCATGGAAAGGGCTAGAGGGCTGCAAATGTCGTCAAAATGTGGTGGCAAGAGCATGAGCATGGCAAGTGCTCTGCAAACAAATGTGGAGAGGGAAATGACTTTAAATAACATAAAATATGTACAAATAACAAATAATAATCTTGATCTAGGAGGACCAGGTCCATATGGAGTAGGAGATTAAAGAGGCGGTGGATGTGGCGGTGGAGGAGGAGGAGGAAGCCTACACTACTTTTTGGTTTAAAATGTATTTTTATTTTTTTAAATTAGGGTACACCCCAAAACATTGGGAAATATAACCCTCCAGTCGTGCTAAACACACGCTCAGACAATACACTGGCTGCAGGGCAGGCCAGCACCTCCAAGGGGTAAAGGGCAAGCTCAGGCCATGTGCCCAATTTGGAGACCCAGAAGTTGCAGGGGCTGACCTCGGTCAGTTAGTTCGTGTAGGCGTGCGCACACTTACTGCCCCATCATGTCGCACGTCCCCGTGATGTTCACGATCCAATTTGATATCTGCTCTATCGACTTTTGATGTTCTTTTATGCGCCTACCATTGTGATTACGGGTGGCGGGGAATCAGGGTTCCAGGGCGGAAAGGGAGCGTGAGAAAAAGAGACCAAATTTTAGGGAGATAAATTTATTTTAAAAAATTGGGATCGAGCAGAAATGTGGGAAAAGCTATTGAGGTGCAAATGTGGAACAAATTACAGAAGCCCAAATGTTGGCCAAAAGAGTCAAGCGGAAATGTGGGACAAATTATTGAAGTGCAAATGTGGTACAACTTGTTTAAGTTTAAGGATTGAATGAAAGGAGGTGTCACTCATGAATTAAAGAAGCATTTCAGAAATTGTATTCCCCGTCACCTATGCAGAGCAGGGGTTTATTCACATCTAAAATTGTACAATGTCAACCCAAGAACGTAACAGAAAAATTACAGAAATGTATTAGCCTGTCTACTTGGAAGAGCAGGGGTCTATGACAGAAAACAATTGTTTATTGCCACTCGAAAATGTAAAATAAAAATTATTGAAATTTATTAAGCTGTCAACTAGGTATATTACACCCCAAAATTTGTGAATTTGACCCTTAAAGGGCTTCTGTCAGCCCACTAAACCGTTTTTTTTTTTTTTTTTGGTTAATAATAATCCCTATACTGCGAGCTCCCTATACATAAGCTAAATATTCATTTTTGTTTAGTAGATTTTGTTAAAAAGCAATTTTTATAATATGTAAATTACCTTGCTACCAGCAAGTAGGGCGGCTACTTGCTGGTAGCAGCCGTATCCTCCTCTCATAATGACGCCCCCTCCGCTGTGTGAGTGACAGGGCCAGGGAACGGGATCGTTCTCTGCTGGCCCTGTTTGAATTCAAAATATCGCGCCTGCGCCGTACCTATCTTTAATCGGCGCAGGCGCACGGAGAGGCGGCCACTCTGTTGGCCGCTCCATCCTCAATGCGCCTGCGCCGATGACGTCACATCTACACCCAGCGCAGGCGCATTGAGGATGGACCGGCCGAGAGAGCGCCTGCGCCGATTAAAGACAGGTACGGTGCAGGCGCGATATTTTGAATTCAAACAGGGCCAGCAGAGAACGATCCCGTTCCCTGGCCCTGTCACTCACACAGTGGAGGGGGCGTCATTATGAGAGGAGGATGCGGCTGCTACCAGCAAGTAGCCGCCCTACTTGCTGGTAGCAAGGTAATTTACATATTATAAAAATTGCTTTTTAACAAAATCTACTGAACAAAAATGAATATTTAGTTTATGTATAGGGAGCTCGCAGTGTAGGGATTATTATTAACAAAAAAAAAAAAAACGGTTTAGTGGGCTGACAGAAGCCCTTTAAATGTAACTGACAATTTATTTTTATTTTTTACTGGTCTAATAGGTATAGCAGTGGCACATCACACCAAAAAAATTCTGAATTTCACCAGAAAATGTAACAGACAATTTTTTTTTACTGTTTAACCTGTCTACTAGGTATAGCAGTGGTACTATACACCCAAAAATTTGTGAATTTCACCAGAAAATTTAAATTACAATTTATTTATTTTTTTAAACCAGTCTACTAGGTATAGCAGTGGTACTAAACAAAAATTGCTGCATTTCACCAGAAAATCTAACTGAAAAATTTGTGAAATGATTTAGAATAAAATACGTACAAATAAAAAAAAAATGTAATTTATGAGGTGGAGTTCCATAAGGAGTAGGAGTTTGAGGAGGCGGTGGACATAACGGAGTAGGTGGAAGCGGTGGTGGAGGAGGACGAGGTAGCCAACACAGGTTTTTGGTTTAAATTTTATCTTTTAAAATTAGGGTACACTCTAAAAGAGTGTGAAATATCCAAAATACAAGAATGAGCAATTGTGCTGCAGTATCACAATGGCTGGTTAGTGCAGGTATACATGTCTATTCTGCACAAGGTACGGACAACTCCTGAGGGATCCATGCCTGGTTCATTTTAATGAAAGTGAGCTTGTCCACATTGGCTGTGGACAGGCGGCTGCGCTTGTCTGTGATGACGCCCCCTGCCGTGCTAAACAAAGGGCAGGACAGCACCTCCAAGGCATAAAGGGCAAGCTCAAACCATGTGCCCAATTTGGAGACCCAGAAGTTGAAAGGGGCAGACCCGTCATTTAGTACGTGTAGGCGTGTGCACACATACTGCTCCACCATGTTGGTTAAATGCTGTCTCCTGCTAAGACATTCCATATCAGCTGGTGGTGCTGGTTGTTGTGGCGTTCTGACAATGCTTTATAATGAATACAAGTAGGAGGACTGGCCAAGCATCTTTTTCCATCTCCCGATTCCTAAAATCTATTTCATAGACCGTCCCCTGATAGGGGACGTAACAGGGAATAAACTGATAGGAATAGTACTACTTAACATACCACTCATATCTGGTGGCACAGTACATAGCACGGAGCACGCGCAGTGCCCCAAATTGGAAGTAGGAGGACCGACCAAGCATCTTTTTTCATCTCCCGGTTCCTAAAATCTATTCCATAGACCGGCCCCTGATAAGGGACGTAACAGGGATTAAACTGATAGGAATAGTACTACTTAACATACCACTCATATTGGGATTGCACAGTACATTACACGGCACATGCACAGTGCCCCAAATTGGAAGTAGGATGACCAACCAAGCATCTTTTTCCATCTCCCGGTTCCTAAAATCTTTTCCATACATGTCCCCTGATAGGGGACGTAACGGGGATTAAACTGATAGGAATAGTACTACTTAAACACACCACTCATATCTGTTGGCACATTACATTGCAAGCCGTATGTGCAGTGCCCCAAATTGGAAGTAGGAGGACCAACCAAGCATCTTTTTCCATCTCCCGGTTCCTAAAATCTATTCCATACACGTCCCTTGATAGGGGACGTAACAGGGATTAAACTATTAGGAATAGTACAACTTAACATACCACTCATATTGGGATTGCACAGTACATTACACGTCGCACGCGCAGTGCCCCAATTTGGAAGTAAGAGGAAGGACCAAGCATCTTTTTCCATCTCCCAGTTCCTAAAATCTATTCCATACATGTCCCCTGATAGGGGACATAACAGGGATTAAACTGATAGGAATAGTACTACTTAAACACACCACTCATATCTGGTGGCACAGTACATTGCATGGCGTACGCGCAGTACCCCAAATTGGAAGTAGGATGACCAACCAAGCATCTTTTTCCATCTCCCGGTTCCTAAAATCTATTCCATACACGTCCCCTGATAGGGGACGTAACAGGGATTAAACTAATAGGAATAGTACAACTTAACATACCACCCGTATTGGGATTGCACAGTACATTAGACGGCGCATGCGCAGTGCCCCGAATTGGAAGTAAGAGGACGGACCAAGCATCTTTTTCCATCTCCCGGTTCCTAAAATCTATTCAATACACTGGCGGCCCCTGATAGGGGACAAAACAGAGATTAAACTGTTAAGAACAGATTTTTTTTTATTAAAGAAAAAGGGGACAGCCTCTGCGGAGCTGGGTATTTTTTGGCCGCGCTACTCAACGCTCATGCACAATGTCTGTAGGCTCATGCGTCCTTTTGCAGAGGTGACAAACCTGGTCAGTCAAACCCAAGGCAACATCATCAACCTCATCCCATATGCTTTTTTTTTTTCTGTTGCGTGCCCTGCGAAGAGTGCTGGATCAGGCTGTAGATGAGCATGAAGAGGAAGAGTTGTGGTCACCATCACCACCAGAAGCCGCCTTGTCGTCGTCGATTGCTGGACCTGCGGCAACGCAGAGAGAGGAGTCTGAAGAAGAGGAGTCAGAGGAGGAAGGTGGCTTTGAGGAGGTGGGAGACCAACCATAGCAGGCGTCCCAGGGGGCTTGTTGTCACCTTTTGGGGACCCTTGGTGTTGTACGTGGCTGGGTGGAGGAAGAGACCTTCAATGATGTCAGTGAGGACAAGGAACGGGACATGGCTAGCTTGGTATTAAACCTTGTGCAAATGGGGAGTTTGCGGTTGTGCAAATGGACTTTTTGTGGTTGTTTGCGGTGCGTTAAACGGGGAGTTTTGTCTGTCAGAGTTTGGTCTGTCACTGTGAAGCGGGCATAACCCTTACACTACCTGATCAATACAACATAATACCTGATGTTTTAAAGCACGTTATTCCAAACAATTTAGGAATGTTAGGTGATTTATGCCCTTTATGGATTAAAACCCGCCTCTGCGTCAACTACATAATTTTCCATGGGAGTTTTGCCATGGATCCCCCTCCGGCATGCCACAGTCCAGGTGTTAGTCCCCTTGAAACAACTTTTCCATCACTATTGTGGCCAGAAACAGTCCCTGTGGGTTTTAAAATTCGCCTGCCTATTGAAGTCTATGGCGGTTCGCCCATTCGCGAACATTTGTGAAAACTTGCATTTGCCGTTCGCGAACAGAAAATTTGAGGTTTGCAACATCTTTACTCCAGACTCGGTCATTGTGCCACTCGGTGGCCTCCTCATACTTCTGCCAACTCCAGACTCGGTAATTGTGCCACATGCTGGCCTTCTCCTGATGCTGCTGCTTCTGCCGCCACCTTCAGACTCAGTCAATGTACCATTTGGTGGCCTCTTCATACTGATGCCACCTCAAGACTCTGTCATTGTGCCACTCGGTGGCCTCATCATACTGCTGCCAAATCCAGGCTCTGTCATTGTGCCACTTGGTGGCCTCCTCATACTGCTTCCACCTCCAGACCCTGTCATTGGGCCACTCTGTGGTCTCCTCATGCTGCTTAAACCTCACTACTATGTCATAGGTCCACTCTGTGGACTTCTCATGCTGTTCCCACCCTCCCCACTGTACAACTGGTCCACTATTTTGGCTTTCAGCCTGGCTGACATCATCATTTATTTAACCTTTCTTCTGATCTGTCAGAAGGAAGGAAAAATGAGACGCACAATGGATCTTGTCTGTGTAGCAGCTGTAAGGCCTGTTTGGTCCCATCAGAATTGGCTTATAATTTGGTAGTTAAAAGCAGGAGTGGGTACAAAACACAAAAGATATGCAAATACTACATCCACGTGTCATCTCTGTTTAAGATCCACTTATGTTTTTTTTTTTTTTTTTGGCATTAGCAATACTGATGGATTATTGAACAAAGGCTGACCAAGTGAAGGCATATGCTCGACAGACAGGATCCATTTTTTATGGCTTATTGTTCTGACCGATCAGAGGAAGGGCAAATTAATCAGTGACATCAACACAAACTTACTGCAGACCCCCTCTCCACTCTGTCGGGGGGCTTTACTTGTATACGCGTTTAATAGAACAGGTTCTGTAGACATCTATGTAGAATCAGCTGACGACGGTGTAAAAGGAGTGCGCTTATTATTGACGCTAACATCGACCTGTAAGGCTGAGTTGATACTTCAGTTATTTGGTTAGTTTTGGCCCCGTGACTGCCCAAAAAAGTGAAGTGTGCAGTGATTCTAGGAGTGACGCCTGTCATCTGCATGGCATGCTGACTCAGAGTATTATTTCACTAGCATAGCACACTCCCAATGCGTGTTACTGCAAGGCACAGTGTTCTACAGCCTGGAAATAGACGTTTTCTAACGTAATTTGCCACAAATAAATTCGGATTGAAGCAGATTTTTTTTTAAAATTGGGCGAACCTGACGAATCAAATTTTTTAAATGATCTAGTTGATATTGATTGACCCCTGATAAATCCGGTACAAGAGGAAAACATAAATACATTGGACCGTGTTTATTGCAACATAACAAATGCTTATATAGCATCACCTGCCCCCCATCTCGGCAGGTCGGATCACATTTCTTTGCTTTTAGCTCCAGGATACAAACCTCTTATCACCAGGATTAAGCCTACTTTGCATACAATCAGAGTTTGGCCTGAAGGAGCCACAATGAGACTACAGGATTGTTTTGAGGACACAGATTGGGATTTGTTTAAACAGGCAGCTACAAAGGAAAATCACACAGACTTAAACATATATGCCTCCTCTGTCCTAGCCTATATAAAATTTTGCATAGACAATGTCACTGATACCAAAATCATTCGGACCTTCCCAAATAGGAAACCATGGATAAACAGAAATGTCCAAAACCTTTTGAAGGCACGTGACATTGCTTTCCGAAAGGGAGACCCAGAGGAGTACAAAATAGCCAGGTCCAATCTGAAGAGGGGCATTAAGGAGGCGAAGCGCTGCTACAAAACAAAAATACAACATCATTTTACAAGCTCTGAATTCTGACGCAAGTGGCACGGTATCAAGTCCATTATGAATTATAAGAGCAACACCTGTTCTATCAACACTGGAAATTCTATCTCTCCTGATGACCTAAATATTTTTTTTGCACGATTTGACAAAGATAATGAGCTGCCTATCATCAAATTTGCCCAGCAAGAGGCTCCATCATGTTCCCTGATACTGAGAGCACATGAGGTAGAATGGGCCTTAAACCACATTAATCCCCACAAAGCAGCTGGCCCTGATGAAGTTCCTGGAAAAGTTTTAAAAAACTATGCTAAACAGCTGAAAACAGTGTTTACCAGTATGTTTAACAGCTCACTAGAGCCGGCCATTGTCCCCACTTGCCTGAAGTCCTCCACAATTGTCCCAATTCCAAAACAGGCCGGGGTGAAGACCTTAAGTGATTATCGCCCGGTGGCTCTCACTCCTATTGCTATGAAGTGCTTTGAACAACTTGTCCTCAGGCACATGAAGAGCAAGATCTGCACCTCCATGGACCAACACCAGTTTGTTTACAGAGCACATAGGTCAACTGAGGATGCTGTCACACTTACCCTTCACACTGCGCTGTCACACCTGGAGCAGAGAGACAGCGATGTGCGGATGCTGTTCATTGATTACAGCTCGGCCTTTAACACCATCCCTCCCAACAAGTTGGCAAGGAAACTGAACAACTTGGGTCTCAGCTCACACCTGTGCAACTGGATACTGGATTTTCTTACAAAAAGACCACAAATCGTACGCATGGGCAAGCACTTCTCTTCATCCTTAACACTAAACACTGGGGTACCGCAAGGATGTTGTCACAACCATAGTCATGGTCGTGACTCAGGATCCGCATGCAGTTGCCTGCAGTTTGGTTTTATGTTGCCTCACGTGTGGTTGCCGCTGGCAACATGTGATTTTACTATGCAGTATTGCAGCCTGCGCTGGAGCTGGGCAGCTTGCTGTCAAGTGCATGCGGTAACTCCTGGTTGGGTGTGTGTGTATTGTTATGCATTTTGTATGCCTGGTGTGCACTAGGTCTTATGTTAAGTGTGCACTGTGGCACTTCCTTCACTGTGGCTGCCCGTGGCAACGTTTGGTATGGTGTACATGTGGTGGCAGTGTCTCGGCCTTCTGGCTGACTCCCAGGACATGGTTGCCACCCATGTCGTTGCCTGTTTTTTTTTTTTTTTTTTTACTTTATTACTCTCAAAAAACTGCCTGAATCTCCTAGAGGGACAAACATTTGCCAAATGATTTATACCTCCACAACAGAAACAAACCTTCCCATGAGGGCTGAATCTTCTATTGTCAGAGGCAATCAAACCCAGCTGCATCGGCTCCTGCTCAGAAGGGATTGAGAGCGACTGAGACCCCTGTGCACTGAATGAGACCACCGCACTGTCCTTGGACTGAGTATGACAGGAAGGAGTGATCCCTCCTCTCTCTCTAAGACGCCTGTCAATACAAACGGCCCGAGACATGGCAGAGTCCAAGGAGGTAGGTCTCTCATGAAAGTCAAATGCATCTTTCAATCCCTCTGAAAGACCATGGCAAAATTGACTTCGGAGTGCAGCATCATTCCAACCAGTATCAGCTGCCCATCTCCGAAAACAGTATATCTCTGCGGACTGTTTACCCTGGCATAAAAGACGTAGTCTAGACTCAGCCAGAGCAATACGATCCGGATCATCATATATCTGACACAGGGCTAAAAAAAATTCATCCACTGAACGGAGGGGCCGTGCCCCCACCGGCAGCGAAAAGGCCCAGGACTGAGCAGCGATATGATGATCCCCACCCTCCGCTCCTCATCACCAGAGGAATGGGGAAGCAGGCGAAAATGGAGTTTGCAAGCCTCTCTAAAACGAACAAAATTCTCACTACCCCCGGAAAACGTATCGGGAAGCGAGATTTTAGGCTCAGAACAAATTCCATGAACGCAAGCAGAAACGGTCACCTCAAACTGAGAAACAGTTTTCCGGAGATCTTCTACCTCCAGTAAAAGACCCTGCATTTGGTCAATCAAGGTTGAAACCGGATTCATGATTAAGACGGTTTTGGCGGTTTATAATGTCTTCCTGTTTGCTGGATCCCAGGTGACCCTGACTCCCTCCGTATCAAGTGTAGGGAGCCGGTGGTCGTGTCCCCTCACTATTATAGGGTGTTCAGGTGTTATACAGTCGAGGTACGAGGATATGCGATCATCTACCATTGGGATTTTTGCATAGGCTGAGCAGTTAGGGAGAGAGACAGGTCTGATGCAGGGCTATCCCTTTGGTTCCTTAGTTTTGGATCCAGTCAGTCGGATCTTCATTTTGTGTCTTCTAGTTTTCTGTACACCTTCCGTGACAGATGTGTGTTGAGTAGGGATGAGCAAACACGAACTGTATAGTTCGGGTTCATACCGAATTTTGGGGTGTCCGTGACACGGACCCGAACCCGAACATTTTCGTAAAAGTCCGGGTTTGGGTTCGGCGCTTTCTTGGCGCTTTTTGAAAGGCTGCAAAGCAGCCAATAAACAAGCGTCGTACTACTTGCCCCAAGAGGCTATTGGCATGGCTGTAATTGGCCAGTGCAGCATGTCTATTTAAGCTGGAGTCACGTAGCGCCGCACGTCACTCTGCTCTGATCAGTGTAGGGAGAGGATGCAGCTGCTGCTGTTAGGGCGAGATTAGGCAGGGCAGGGATTTACTCAGCAAAAACATTTAATGAAGTGATCAATCTACAGCTGTGGATCATTCAACTGCTGCTATTTAAATGCTCACTGTTTATAGGCTGCCCAGAGCGTTTTTCTGTCACTTTTTTCTGGGGTGATCGGCGGCCATTTCGTGTCTTGTGGTGCGCCAGCACAAGCTGCCACCAAGTACATTTAACCATTAATAGTGTGTTTTTTCTATTTTTTTTTTGCTATATCCTATATCAGGGGCTTGGCTGTGCTTGTTATTTTATTGAGGGGTGAAATGCAATTGCCAAAATAGCAGTACCCTAAATCTGGTGTTTCAGCTGTGGCTAGCCAATTGTAATACTGTCTGCTGTCTGGCAAAGGATATATTTTTTTCTGGGTTGAAATACAATTCCCAACTTAGCAATTCCCTAAATCAGTAATTTCTGCTATATCAGGCCTACTTTAAATCTATCCATAAAAGGGTATATTAGATTGAAGGTGCGGATAGGGTCATCCTCAATAACTTCACACGCTACCGTGCATTTCTAAGTCTAATTCTGTCCGTAAACGTATACCTGTCATCCAGCGACAAAATACTAGGCCTACAATTTATTTTCAGCTAAATCTGTGGTTATTGCTGAGGCTGGTCAATTTATTTAGTGTCCGTCAAAGCACAGTTTTTGTTCTGGGTTGAAATACAATTCCCAACTTAGCAATTCCCTAAATCAGTGGTTTCTGCTGTATCAGGCCAACTTTAAATCTATCCATAAAAGGGTATATTAGATTGAAGGTGCGGCTAGGGTGATCCTCAATAACTTCACACACACGCTACCGTGCATTTCCAAGTCTAATTCTGTCCGTAAAAGGGATATCTGTCATCCAGGGCCTAAATACTAGGCCTACAATTTATATTCAGCTAAATCTGTTGTTACTGCTGTGCCTGTATTAGTGTAATATGGTACCTAAATAGATTGCCAGATAGTGTTAGGTGTCTTTAAAAATAGGGCTGAATTTGGATTCAATGCATTGGGCCAAATAATTTTTTTTCTTATTGTGGTGAACGGTAACAATGAGGAAAACATCTAGTAAGGGACGCGGACATGGTCGTGGTGGTGTTAGTGGACCCTCTGGTGCTGGGAGAGGACGTGGCCGTTCTGCCACATCCACACGTCCTAGTGTACCAACTACCTCAGGTCCCAGTAGCCGCCAGAATTTACAGCGATATATGGTGGGGCCCAATGCCGTTCTAAGGATGGTCAGGCCTGAGCAGGTACAGGCATTAGTCAATTGGGTGGCCGACAGTGGATCCAGCACGTTCACATTATCTCCCACCCAGTCTTCTGCAGAAAGCGCACAGATGGCGCCTGAAAACCAACCCCATCAGTCTGTCACATCACCCCCATGCATACCAGGGAAACTGTCTCAGCCTCAAGTTATGCAGCAGTCTCTTATGCTGTTTGAAGACTCCGCTGGCAGGGTTTCCCAAGGGCATCCACCTAGCCCTTCCCCAGCGGTGGAAGACATAGAATGCACTGACGCACAACCACTTATGTTTCCTGATGATGAGGACATGGTAATACCACCTCAGCACGTCTCTGATGATGACGAAACACAGGTGCCAACTGCTGCGTCTTTCTGCAGTGTGCAGACTGAACAGGAGGTCAGGGATCAAGACTGGGTGGAAGACGATGAGGTCCTAGACCCCACATGGAATGAAGGTCGTGCCACTGACTTTCACAGTTCGGAAGAAGAGGCAGTGTTGGGACGAGCCAACAGCGTAGCAAAAGAGGGAGCAGTGGGCAAAAGCAGAAAACCCGCCGCCAAGAGACTCTGCCTGCTACTGACTGCCGCCATCTGGGACCGAGCACCCCAAAGGCAGCTTCAAGGAGTTCCCTGGCATGGCATTTCTTCAAACAATGTGCTGACGACAAGACCCGAGTGGTTTGCTCGCTGTTCCATCAGAGACTGAAGCGAGATATTAAAGTTCTGAACTTTAGCACAACCTGCATGACCAGGCAACTGAATGCAAAGCATGAACTGCAGTGGAGTAAACACCTTAAAAACAAGGAACTCACTCAGGCTCCCCCTGCTACCTCTTCTGCTGCTGCCGCCTCGGCCTCTTCTGCTGCTGCCGCCTCGGCCTCTTACTCCGCCTCTGGAGGAATGTTGGCACCTGCCGCCCAGCAAACAGGGGATGTACCACCAACACCACCACCTCCATCACCAAGCATCTCAACCATGTCACACGGCAGCGTTCAGCTCTCCATCTCACAAACATTTCAGAGAAAGCGTAAATTCCCACCTAGCTACCCTCGATCCCTGGCCCTGAATGCCAGCATTTCTAAACTACTGGCCTATAAAATGCTGTCATTTAGGCTGGTGGACACAGACAGCTTCAAACAGCTCATGTCGCTTGCTGTCCCACAGTAAGTTGTTCCCAGCCGGCACTACTTCTCCAAGAGAGCCGTGCCTTCCCTGCACAACCAAGTATCCGATAAAATCAAGTGTGCACTGCACACTGCCATCTGTGGCAAGGTCCACTTAACCACAGATACGTGGACCAGTAAGCACGGCCAGGGACGCTATATCTCCCTAACTGCACACTGGGTAAATGTAGTGGCGGCTGGGCCCCAGGCGGAGAGCTGTTTGGCGCACGTCCTTCCGCCTCCAAGGATCGCAGGGCAACATTCTTTGCCTCCTGTTGCCTCCTACTCGGCTTCCTCCTCCTCTTCTTCCACCTGCTCATCCAGTCAGCCACACACCTTCACTACCAACTTCAGCACAGCCCGGTGTAAACGTCAGCAGGCCATTTGAAACTCATAAGTTTGGGGGACAGGCCCCACACTTCACAGGAGTTGTGGCGGGGTAAAGAACAACAGACCGACGAGTGGTTGCTGCCGGTGAGCCTCAAGCCCGGCCTGGTGGTGTGCGATAATGGGCGAAATCTCATTGCAGCTCTGGGACTAGCCGGTTTGACGCACATCCCTTGCCTGGCGCATGTGCTGAATTTGGTGGTGCAGAAGTTCATTCACAACTACACCGACATGTCACAGCTGCTGCATAAAGTGCGGGCCGTCTGTTCGCGCTTCCGGCGTTCACATCCTGCCGCTGCTCGCCTGTCTGCGCTACAGCGTAACTTCGGCCTTCCCGCTCACCGCCTCATATGCGACGTGCCCACCAGGTGAAACTCCACCTTGCACATGTTGGACAGACTGTGCGAGCAGCAGCAGGCCATAGTGGAGTCTCATCTGCAGCACACACGGGTCAGTGGCACTGCGGAACAGCACCACTTCACCAGCAATGATTGGGCCTCCATGCGAGACCTGTATGCCCTGTTGCGCTGTTTCGAGTACTCCACCAACATGGCCAGTGGCAATGACACCGTTATCAGCGTTTTAATACCACTTTTATGTCTCCTTGAGAAAACACTTAGGGCGATGATGGAAGAGGAGGTGGCCCAGGAGGAGGAGGAAGAGGGGTCATTTTTAGCACTTTCAGGCCAGACTCTTCGAAGTGACTCAGAGGGAGGTTTTTTGCAACAGCAGAGGCCAGGTACAAATGTGGCCAGCCAGGGCCCACTACTGGAGGACGAGAAGGACGAGGATGAGGAGGAGGTGGAGGAGGATGAGGATGAAGCATGGTCACAGTGGGGTGGCACCCAATGCAGCTCGGGCCCATCACTGGTGCGTGGCTGGGGGGAAAAGCAGGACGATGACGATACGCCTCCCACAGAGGACATCTTGTCCTTACCTCTGGGCAGCCTGGCACACATGAGCGACTACATGCTGCAGTGCCTGCGCAACAACAGCAGAGTTGCCCACATTTTAACATGTGCGGACTACTGGGTTGCCACCCTGCTGGATCCACGGTACAAAGACAATGTGCCCACCTTATTTCCTGCACTGGATGATAGGAAGATGCGCAAGTACAAGCGCACGTTGGTAGACGCGCTACTGAGAGCATTCCCAAATGTCACAGGGGAACAAGTGGAAGCCCAAGGCCAAGGCAGAGGAGGAGCAAGAGGTCGCCAAGGCAGCTGTGTCACGGCCAGCTCCTCTGAGGGCAGGGTTAGCATGGCAGAGATGTGGAAAAGTTTTGTCAACACGCCACAGCTAACTGCACCACCACCTGATACGGAACGTGTTAGCAGCAAGCAACATTTCACTAACATGGTGGAACAGTACGTGTGCACACCCCTCCACGTACTGACTGATGGTTCGGCCCCATTCAACTTCTGGGTCTCTAAATTGTCCATGTGGCCAGAGCTAGCCTTTTATGCCTTGGAGGTGCTGGCATTGTCCATGTGGCCAGCGTTTTGTCTAAACGTGTATTCAGCTCGGCAGGGGGCGTCATTATAGACAAATGCAGCCGCCTGTCTACAGCCAATGTGGACAAGCTGATGTTCATAAAAATGAACCAGGCATGGATCCCATAGGACCTGTCCATCCCTTGTGCAGATTAGACATTAACTACCTCCCCATAACCATATATTATTGTACTCCAGGGCACTTTCTCATTCAATCCTATTTTTATTTTCATTTTACCATTATATTGTGGGGCAACCCAAAGTTGAATGAACCTCTCCTCTGTCTGGGTGCCGGGGCCTAAATATATGACAATGGACTGTTCCAGTGTTGGGTGACGTGAAGCCTGATTCTCTGCTATGACATGAAGACTGATTCTCTGCTGACATGAAGCCTGAATCTCTGTTATAGGACCTCTCTCCTCTGTCTGGATGCTGGGGCCTAAATATATGACAATGGACTGTTCCAGTCTTGGGTGACGTGAAGCCTGATTCTCTGCTATGACATGAAGACTGATTCTCTGCTGACATGAAGCCTGAATCTCTGCTATGGGACCTCTCTCCTCTGCATGGGTTCCGGGGCATAAATATATGACAATTGACTGTTCCAGTGTTGGGTGACGTGAAGCCTGATTCTCTGCTATGACATGAAGACTGATTCTCTGCTGACATGAAGCCTGAATCTCTCTTATGGGACCTCTCTGCTCTGCCTGGGTGCCGGGGCCTAAATACATGACAATTTACTGTTCCGGTGTTGGGTGACGTGAAGCATGATTCTCTGCTATGACATGAAGACTGATTCTCTGCTGACATGAAGCCTGAATCTCTGTTATGGGACCTCTCTCCTCTGTCTGGGTGTCGGGACCTAAATATATGACAATGGACTGTTCCAGTGTTGGGTGACGTGAAGCCTGATTCTCTGCTATGACATGAAGACTGATTCTCTGCTGACATGAAGCCTGAATCTCTGCTATAGGACCTCTCTCCTCTGCCTGGGTTCCGGGGCCTAAATATATGACAATGGACTGCTCCAGTGTTGGGTGACGTTAAGCATGATTCTCTGCTATGACATGAAGACTGATTCTCTGCTATGACATGAAGACTGATTCTCTGCTGACATGAAGCCTGAATCTCTGTTATGGGACCTCTCTCCTCTGCCTGGGTTTCGGGGCCTAAATATCTGACAATGGACTGTTCCAGTGGTGGGTGAGGTGAAGCCTGATTCTCTGCTATGACATGAAGACTGATTCTCTGCTGACATGAAGCCTGAATCTCTGTTATGGGACCTCTCTCCTCTGTCTGGGTGCCGGGGCCTAAATATATGACAATGGACTGTTCCAGTGTTGGGTGACGTGAAGCATGATTCTCTGCTATGACATGAAGACTGATTCTCTGCTGACATGAAGCCTGAATCTCTGTTATGGGACCTCTCTCCTCTGCCTGGGTGCCGGGGTCTAAATATATGACAATGGACTCTTCCAGTGTTGGGTGACGTGAAGCCTGATTCTCTGCTATGACATTAAGACTGATTCTCTGCTGACATGAAGCCTGAATTTCTGTTATGGGACCTCTCTGCTCTGCCTGGGTGCCGGGGCCTAAATATATGACAATGGACTGTTCCAGTGTTGGGTGACGTGAAGCATGATTCTCTGCTATGACATGAAGACTAATTCTTTGCTGACATGAAGCCTGATTCTCTGTTATGGGACCTCTCTCCTCTGCCTGGGTGCCGGGGCCTAAATATATGACAATGGACTGTTCCAGTGTTGGGTGACATGAAGCCTGATTCTCTGCTATGACATGCAGACTGATTCTCTGCTGACATGTAGTCAGATTCTCTGTTACGGGACCTCTCTCCTCTGCCTTGGTGCTGGGCCTAAATATATGACAATGGACTGTTACAGTGGTGGCTGACGTGAAGCCTGATTCTCTGCTATGACATGCAGACTGATTCTCTGCTGACATGAAGCCAGATTCTCTGTTACGGGACCTCTCTCCTCTGCCTGGGTGCTGGGCCTAAATATATGACAATGGACTGTTGCAGTGGTGGCCGACGTGAAGCTTGATTCTCCGCTATGACATGCAGACTGATTCTCTGCTGACATGAAGCCAGATTCTCTGTTACGGGACCTCTCTCCTCTGCCTGGGTGCTGGGCCTAAATATATGACAATGGACTGTTACAGTAGTGGCTGACGTGAAGCGTGATTCTCTGCTATGACATGCAGACTGATTCTCTGCTGACATGAAGCCAGATTCTCTGTTACGGGACCTCTCTCCTCTGCCTGGGTGCCTGGGCCTAAATATATGCCAATGGACTGTTCCAATGTTGGGTGACGTGAAGCATGATTCTCTGCTATGACATGCAGACTGATTCTCTGCTGACATGAAGCCAGATTCTCTGTTACGGGACATCTCTCCTCTGCCTGGGTGCCTGGGCCTAAATATATGCCAATAGACTGTTCCAATGTTGGGTGACGTGAAGCCTGATTCTCTGCTATGACATGCAGACTGATTCTCTGCTGACATGAAGGCAGATTCTCTTTTTCGGGACCTCTCTCCTCTGCCTGGGTGCTGGGCCTAAATATATGACAATGGACTGTTGCAGTGGTGACTGACGTGAAGCCTGATTCTCTGCTATGACATGCAGACTGATTCTCTGCTGACATGAAGCCAGATTCTCTGTTACGGGACCTCTCTCCTTTGCCTGGGTGCTGGGCCTAAATATATGACAATGGACTGTTACAGTGGTGGCTGACGTGAAGCCTGATTCTCTGCTATGGGACCTCTCTCCAATTGATATTGGTTAATTTTTATTTATTTTATTTTTATTTTTATTAATTTCTCTATCCACATTTGTTTGCAGGGGATTTACCTACATGTTGCTGCCTTTTGCAGCCTTCTAGCTCTTTCCTGGGCTGTTTTACAGCCTTTTTAGTGCCGAAAAGTTCGGGTCCCCATTGACTTCAATGGGGTCCGGGTTCGGGACGAAGTTCGGATCGGGTTTGGATGCCGAACCCGAACATTTCCGGGAAGTTCAGCCGAACTTCTCGAACCTGAACATCCAGGTGTCCGCTCATCTCTAATAGACAGGGGTTCTGTACCATCTATACAAAAAATTTCTTGCCCCTTCTAAGTGCCCCTTCTAAGCTTTGGGATATCCCATAGCCTAGACAAAGGAATCACTAAAGGCTACCAACTATTGAAAGAATCAGGCACAAATTCTTTACAACACACCTTGGAACTGTGGAATTCTGAGTTGGGCTCTGTTCTCACGGACTCAGATTGGAATGAAGCTTTTATCTCTGTATCTAAACTCTCTAACTCTCTATATGTATCCAGTCCAACAGTAAGTGATTATGTGAATTACAGTTGAAAATTTTTGGAGATTGTAGTAAATGTCTAATTCTTAGATATTTATATAAATCCGAGTTGGGGATGTCGAATTCTCTGTGCAAATTCAACAAAAACACCATCTTTCCACAATTGACCAACATTAGTAACACCTGATGACACCCAATTTTTGATCCGTAGGTCTGGGATGACTAATTCACAGATTTCCAAAGGTAATGCGGAAACTGAAACGGAGATTAACCTTTCTATTCTGGTAATGGAGTACCAGGTGCTACGTATTGCATTTAGAGTTGATAATGAAGAATTAATTTTGATACCAAAGACCGCCGTAGCGGAAAGGCATAAACTTATATCATGAGATCCCATTAAACTTTTTTCAAGTGAGACCCATTTTTTTGAAATGTCATTTTTAATCAGGTATCTCAATTGGTCAAGTATAGACAATGTGTAATAATGTTTAATGGAGGGGGCGTTAAGACCCCCAGTTTTGAGTGTTTTATTAAGGATAAGTGCTTTCACTCTAGGTTTAAGTTTCCCCCATATGTGGCAGTTAATTAAGGCTTGAAGCTTGTTTATATAGCCAGTGGGAATAGTTATTGGGATATTACGGAACATGTAAATAATTTTGGGAAGAATGACCATTTTTATTGCAGCTATTCTTCCTAACCATGAGAGAGAATCCATTCTTAGGTTATTTAAAGAGTCATTAATTTTATTGTATAGAGGACAGAAGTTGACCTTAAACAGATTGCTAGTAGGGAAGGCAAGTTGGATGCCTAGATATGTCAGCGATCCATCAGCCCAGGGAAATTTGTATGAATTGGAAATTGAACGCTTGGTAGTTGGGGATAGACCCAAGTCAAGAATCTGGGACTTATTAATATTTACTTTATAGAAGGATGCTTTGCCAAAGTTGGAAATAATATTATTAATAGCAGTTAGTGCAGTAGTTGGATTTGACATTACAATTAAAACATCATCTGCGAAAAGGCCTATACGGTGGTCTGTGTTTCCTACCGTAATGCCTTTAATAAGTAAGGAGGATCTAATATGTTCCGCAAAGGGTTCCATTGCAAGTGCAAATATCAAGGGTGACATAGGACAGCCTTGCCTGGTGCCATTCCTGATATTGAATGGGGCAGACAGGAAACTAGACAAGTATACAGAGGCACTTGGATTAGAGTATAAGGACATAACTGCTGATAGGAAAAAATCCCCAAATCCAAACTTTTTTAAAGTTGCATAAATATATTTCCAATGTATTCTATCGAACGCCTTCTCCGCATCCAAGGAAAGAAGCAGAGAAGGCGTCCGGGTGGCATGTGCTACATCTAAAAGGTCTATAAACCTTCTAGTACCATCTGATGATTGTCTGTTGAGGACAAAGCCAATTTGATCATTGGAAATTAAAGAAGGGAGAATGTTAGATAATCTCTTTGCCAAGATTTTAGCAAAGATCTTTATATCAGAATTTAATAGAGATATAGGTCTGAAGTTAGCTGGTTTATCTGCAGGTTTACCAGGTTTTGGGAGCGTAATGATCAGTGCATTTAACATGTCTTTTGGGATTGAGTTTTGTTCTGCTATTAAATTAAATGTTCTGTTTAGGAAGGGGTTTAGAATGTGTGAAAAGCTCTTGTAATATTCATTTGTAAGTCCATCCGGGCCAGGGGACTTATTATTTTTGAGGGATTGGATTGCTTCGGAGATTTCCAAGAGTGTGATACTAGAATTTAGGGATTGATATTGGGATGGAGATAGGGAAGGGAGGGAGATGCCGCTAAGAAAATCATTAATATATTCAGTAGTAGGTTGGACAGTGGATTTCCGTAGTATCTGGCGAATTCCTCTGCTATATGTTTGGGGTTATGCAATTTTTGGCCCTGATTATCATATAGAAAGGGAATTCTTGACTTGACTTCTCTTTTTTTAACTCTATTTGCTAAAATTTTTGAGGCTTTATTACCTTGAGAGTAGTGATCTGATTTAACTTTACGAAGATGGAATTCATGTTTTTCATGAAGGTGGAGGTAGAGGTGGTGTCTGGCTGTTTTTAATTTGCTGAAGACTTTTGGGTCTAGTGAAGATTTGGAGGATTCCTCCAGGTTTTTAATGTCAGCCAGTAATTTATCTAGAGTTTTCCTTCTATTTTTTTTCTGAATAGCCGCATGTTTTAGCAGCACACCTCTTATAAATGCCTTGTGTGCACTCCACAATGTGATATCTGACACCAAATTGTTGTCATTGGTTTTAAAATATTCTTTTAATGAGTTTTCTACATCTGTGCGTATAGAGGAATTTTGGAGTAGGGAATTATTAAGTCTCCACGAGGAAAATACTCTATTGCTATACATGTTGTCTAATACGAGGGTTATAAATGCATGATCAGACCATGTAATATTGGAAATGGATACTTCCAACACTTTTTGGAGAAGCCATTTATCTGAGATAAAGAGGTCAATTCTAGAGTAAGTGTCATGTGGATGTGAAAAAAAGGTGAAATCTTTTTCATTGGCATGGTGAACTCTCCAAATATCAAGGTGCCCTTCCTGAAATAAGAAATCTTGGAGGTGGGAGTTTTTAAGAGAGGTGGGAGGGGAAGGTATCTTATCTATTGAAGAGTCAGGACACATATTAAAGTTGCCAGAGATCAATAAAGATCCCTGTTTGGAATCTTGAGCTAGTTTAATAGTTTGTTTAATGAAATTTATCTGATTGGAGTTAGGGGCATAAAGGTTCACTATTATGTATCTAGAGTTGTTTATGTCACATATAATAATGATATATCTGCCCTCTTTATCTAAAATTATATTATGACATTGAAAAGCAATAGTATTCTTAAAACCTATAATCACACCTTTTCTTTTTTTGAGGCTGGTAAAAAAAAAAAATGTGTTGAAAGGAGGGGTGGCAGAATCTGTAGGAATCTTCCTCATTAAGGTGAGACTCTTGAATACAGATAATGTCAGCTCTCTGTCTTCTCACCTCATTCCAACATGTGGAACGCTTAAAGGGACTATTAAGGCCCTTAACATTTGCTGAGAAAATTTTTATACCCTTACTGGCCATCTTGGAATTTCAGAGCAACATGCTAGAGTTTCTAATCTGAATAAATTGTCTAGAAGTACATGACTAATAATATAAAGTACCCAGGTGTTACCGTATAGTGAATGAGGGGAACGTAGAATTATACCTTCGCTTTCAGATATTCGAGGAGATAGAGGTAGCCCTCTTGTGTTTTTCCTTGCAAAACAATAGAATAAAACATAGAAAATAAAATAAGTAATAAATAACAGTAACATAGAAATGGTCCAACAGAGACCACAAATTGTGAGGTGTCTCACTTAGTGTAAGAGACGTAAGAGAAACAATGGATTAGGGAATATGAACACTTAGATGGAATATGTGTTCTGAGAGGTAGAGCAGCAGGGTGTAGAACCCCGTAAACTTAGTACAACATGGGAGTAAACATAAGGTATTTTAGTTACTGTCCAGAATGGGAATCACGGAGGGTTCCTTCCTACTTTGGTCCACTATGGTGTTAGGCTAAAATGGTTTCTGTCAGAAGAGGACTTGCTAGAGGCAGAGTTCATAACTTTGTCTTTGGCGCCCTCCAGTGGCACAGTAATGTTCCATTTGGAAAATGCTTCTGATGCATCCTGAGGAGAAACTAGAACAATTGAGGAATTTTGATATCTCACTATCAGCTTAACAGGTAAACCCCATTTGTAGGGGATATTATTATCCCTTAATGCTTTGGTATAGATTTGGAAATCACGCCTCCTGCTCAGTGTCGCTGGCGAGAGGTCGGTGAATAAGAGGACATTACAGAATCTTTCAGGGATGTCTTTCCTCTTTTTTTGAGCTTCTCTCATCAGGGAGTCTTTTAGATGGTAAAAGTGAATCCTGGCTAGGACGTCCCTGGGAATAGAGGCTGGTGAAGCTTTGGGTTTAGGAACCCGATGTACCCGGTCAATAATTAGCTCGGACCCTGGGTTATCTGGTAAATATGACACTATAAGGTCTGAAATAAATTCTTGTAGCTGGAAGTCCGTGATGCTTTCAGGGATGTTTCTGAATCTAATGTTGTTTCTTCTGGAGCGATCCTCCAGATCAGCAATTTTAAGTTTAATGGCTGCTATGTCTTCTTCAACCACATTATGATTATCTACTAGCGAGTTGTGCGCTGTAGCAAATTCCTCCATATTTTTCTTCTAAATGTGCGGTTCTTTCTCCTATAGCGACTATGTCTGCATGTATAACAGAGATTATCTCTTTAAAGTCGCCATGAATAGATCTTTTTAGATCTGCCAGCATGCCCTGCATTGTAGCTACTGTTAGTCCAGGGTCTGTGCCTGGTGAAGCAGTGTAAGTATCAAGGGGAGGGCTATATGGATGTTGCTCACTCACCCTCATTTGTTTTTTAGGCTCTTGTGAAGCTGGATCCTGTTGAAGAGGGAGGCCCAGAAGATCGCTGGTCGCATATCGCTGTAGAGGAGGAACGGAACTCTCCTTCTCTGTGGCGCGAATCGGTGCCATTTTGTGAGGACCCAGAGGCTGGGTGGAAGAAAGCCATCATCTTCTGTGGCTGCGCTCCCTTCTTCTTCCCTCTTGTCATCATCGGCGGAGCTGCGGGAACAGGGTCCGTCCTGGGGCAGGTAAGTAAGAGAGAAATCGCTTCTGTTCTATATGCTTTGTGCCGCTGAACGGAGTTCCACAGCCGGAGCTCAGGCACTATGCGACCTCTCCTCCCGGCATCCGGCCACGCCCCTCAGACTTTTTATATCCACTGTATCTCAGAGGAGCATGGAGTGTATCCACCTTTAGGGTTCGACTCCGGGGACAGGGTTTAGGATGGGGGAGAGATAGGGATACATATATACAGTCCTGATCAAAAGTTTAAGACCACTTGAAAAATGGCAAAAAATCTTATTTTACATTGTTGGATCTTAACAAGGTTCCAAGTAGAGCTTCAACATGCAACAAGAAGAAATGAGAGTGAGACAAAAAAATTTGAGCATTCAATTAATTGAAAATAACGATTAAACTGAAACAGGCTGTTTTTCAGCTGATTAAAATTTTAGGACCACATGCCTTTAAAAGGCCAAATCTGTGCAAAGATGTGGATTCATTGTCATTTTCAGTCAGGTAGTCACACGTTCTGATGGCAAAGGCAAAAAAAAAAAAAAACTCTCCCTTTTTGAACGTGGTCGGGTTGTTGAACTGCATAAGCAGGGTTTCTCACAGCGCGCCATGATCCTGAGGTTTATGGAACAAAAAAGTCAAGTGGAAGACCAAAAAAAATTTCATTAGCACTGAGCTGGAGGATCCAAATGGCTGTCCGGCAAGACACTGGACAATCCTTGACCCAAATTAAGGCCCTTACTGGTGCTGACTGCAGCCCCATAACCATCAGACGGCATCTGAGACTGAAGGGCTTCAAAAACAAAACAAAAAAGTCTTCAAAGACCTTGTCTCCTTAAACACCACAGAACTGCTCGTTTGGACTTTGCAAGAGAGCACCAGACATGGGACATTCAAAGGTGGAAGAAAGTTTTATTCTCTGATGAGATGTTTTTTTACCTTGATGGTCCTGATGGTTTCCATCGTTACTGGCATGACAAGCAGATCCCACCTGAGATGTTTTCTACGCGCCACAGTGGAGGGGGCGCCATAATGGTCTGGGGTGCTTTTTCCTTCAGTGGAACAATGGAGCTTCAGCAAGTGCATGGGCGTCAAACGGCCAGTGGCTATGTTGCAAAGAGCTTTCCTCATGACTGAGGGCCCTCGTCTGTGTGGTAACGACTTGGTTTTTCAACAGGACAACACTACAGTACACAATGCCCGCAGGACAAGGGACTTCTTCCAGGAGAATAACCACTCTTTTGGCCCATCCTGCGTGTTCCCCTGATGTAAATCCAATTGAGAACCTTTGGGGATGGATGGCAAGGGAAGTTTACAAAAATGGACAACAGTTCCAGACAGTAGGTGGCCTTCGTGCGTCCGTCTTCACCACTTGGAGAAATGTTCCCACTCACCTCATGGAAACGCTTGCATCAAGAATGCCGAAACGAATGTTTGAAGTGATAAACAATAACGGCGGAGCTACTCATTACTGAGTTCATGTTTGGAAGTTGGATTTCTGTTTTGGGGGGTTTAGTTTTTTTTGAGAGGTGTGGTCCTAAACTTTTGATCAGCTGAAAAACAGCCTGTTTCAGTTTATTTGTTGTTTTCAATAAATTGAATGCTCATAAAATGTTTTGTCTCACTCCCATTTCTTCTTGTTGCATGTTGAAGCTCTACTTGGAACCTTGTTAAGATCCAGCCATGCTAAATAGGATTTCTTGGCATTTTTCAAGTGGTCTTAAACCTTTGATCAGGACTGTATATATATATATATATATATATATATATATATATATATACAAACCCTCTCCTTCCCCCTCCCTTCCCAGCTCCCTTTAGTTTTATCATAATTTTTGATCTTAGTGTCATTGGGGCGCATGTTTATTAATACTTTAAATTATATTTTAGATTTGACATTAGTAAAGGTTAATTTTTATGGCACTTTCAGTGAATCGACTATTTGAAGCTACCTTTGGAGAACATCACTTACCAGTAGGGTATATTTCCTGGATTGAAGACCTATGAGATTTTATTAATCATATGGGAGTTGTACCCCAAGAATAATTTCTTCTGATGGCCCCAAAGAACTGGAATTTACCTTGATCCTAACATCACCATAAGACTTGTCAAGGATATATAAAAAAAAATGCACTAAAGGTAGTGAAAATAGAATCAAAAACTTACTTTATATGTAAATTATATAACTGAAAATCCGACATTTATTGATTATTTCCTGCAGAGATTTTTTTATTTCCTTATTCCTCAGACTGTATATGATGGGGTTGATGAATGGAGTAAATACAGTATACAGCAGAGATAGGAGTTTACTACTATTCAGGGTTTGTCCTTCTGTTGGGAAAATGTAAACACTCAGTATAGTAACAAAGAATATGATGACTACAATGAGGTGGGAGCTACAGGTGGAGAAGGCTTTCTGTCTACTGATTCTGGACTGAAACCGCAAGATGGTGACAATAATATTAGTATAAGATATGATAATTATTGTGATTGGGCTCAGGAGTAAAGGAACGCTCAGTATATAGTTCACTAACTCCATAGTATACACCCCAGAACAGGCAATTTTCAATAAGGGAACTAGATCACAGAAGAAATGGTCAATGACATTTGGTCCACAAAACGTCAGCTTTGATATAAATAAGGTTTCAATAAATGCCAAAAAGAAATTTAACACCCAACACATGGCGGCCAATGTCACACAGTGTTTTTTTGTCATGATAGAAGAATAGAGGAGGGGATTACAGATGGCCACATATCTGTCATAAGACATTACTGTGAGAAGAAAACATTCAGATATTTCTGTAGTACTAAAAACATACAATTGTGTCATACAACTAATAACGGTAATGGTCGCCCCATTATTCAGTAGGACGTGGAGAATGTTGGGCGCAATATTTGAAGTTAAGAAGATATCAGTAATAGACAGTTGTGAGATGAAGAAGTACATTGGGGCATGGAGGTTCTTGCTGGTGGACACCAGGGTGATGATCAGGAGGTTCCCACATATTGTCCCACAATATATCATCAGAATGAGACAGATTAGGTCAATTCTTAAATAACGGCTGCTTTGAAATCCTACAATGAAAAACTCAGTGACCGTAGTCATGTTCTTCTCCTGCATAAATAACAATAAAAGTGTTAGGAATTAGTTGTCTGATTATCGACCAGAACAAGTAAATCATTAAATGCATTTGTCATGATATTTTATAGGAGTAAACATTAAAGTGGTTGTCCCGTTGTGCACACATCTCCTATACATGGGGTAGGTGATAAGCACCGTATCGGCAGGGGTCCAAACAATCTCAGAAATAGAGGCCTTGTGTTCTCCAAATGAATGGAGTGCTGGTCACTCCACTAAACTGTGGGACTGCCAGAGACAGCTAAGTAAAAGAGCTCGGCTGTCTATGGCAGCCCCATATATTGGGATAATGTAGAAACCATCATTATATTCAAGGAACACTGGGCCCGCATTATGGTGATTGCTGATGGCCACAGTAGTTGGACCCCAACCAACCAGACACATCTTGTGGATATGCTGTAAGGGTTTGTAATGGGACAACCCTCTTAAACAATCGGTAGGCCTAAGGCTACTTTCACACTAGCGTTTTTGCTCGATCCGGCAGGGTTCAGCTAAACTGCTTCCGTTACTGATAATACAACCATCTGCATCCGTTATGAACAGATCCGGTTGTATTATCTTTAACATAACCAAGACAGATCCTTCATGAACTCCATTGAAAGTCAATGGAGGATGGATTTGCTTTCTGTTGTGGAAGAATGTGTCAGAGAAAACAGATCAGTCCCCATTGACTTGCATTGAGGGTCATGCCGGATCCGTCTTTCTCCGCATCCCAGGACGGGAAGCAAACTACAACATGTTGCAGTTTGCTGTCAGGTATAGGAACGCAACTAAACGGAATAGAATGCATTTTGGAGCATTCCGTTCTGTTCAGTTGAGTTTTGTCCCCATTAAAAATGAATGGGGACAAAACTGAAGCGTTTTTTTCCGGTATTGAGCCCCTATGACGGATCTCAATACCGTAAAACTAGAACGATAGTGTGAAAGTAGACTAACATATGTGGTATCAGGATAGTTCTGTTATATGAGGGGATTCCGGGGACATGTCTTCATTTTATGTGAGTGACAAAAGCTGGGCTAAGGCAATCATCAGATGAATATTACAACTGACGTCCCGCTGCAATAACTGGGATCAGAGAGAATTCTGATGCTGCATGTTTAACCCCTTAGATGTCACAGACAATAATGTGCTTCAGAAGGATAAACAATAAAGTGATTTTTTTCTGTCGACTGGACTATTTTTTCCTTTATGTATAACAGAAACAAACAGAACCATTTTATGCCCCCTATAAGAAGGTACAAGGAATTATCGTGGATGATAGGTAAGTGTCACCGAAGTTCCTGGCCTCGGTGGAGTAAGAGACGTTTTTTATGTGTCAGCAGCAGTTGCTGTTTGACACCTTAATACTTAGTATGACTCTAATGGCTGATCCTGGATGGCTCTTACTGGGAGTAGTCAAAGTGCTAGGTGGGTGACTACTCCCCATGTTCCAGGCCGGGTTTTGCCAGGCATAAAAACTAGCCAGCACTGCCAGGTGGAGAGGATTACCTCTGTCTGACAGTGGAGCTCAGGAGGTCTGTGTGCTGTGATCTGAGGGCTGTGTTGGGATCTGCGGCTTCAGCCAGGCTGTAGGGCTCAAACTCCTGTGAGGGAGAACAGGCCACCTAACGCCTGACTGTGGACTTGACAAGACAGAACTTCCAACAGGGTGTGAAGTAACAGCCAGGAGAAAAGGTGACTGTTTTGTATATGAAATTTTCATGTGTGTGAACAATCACCAAGCAACTTGCGTTTTTGTTTTGCTTTCACGTGTGAATAAACACTGATGTTTTGAACCAAGAACTTGCACTTTGCCTCTGTGCTGCATGCGCTAATCCTAACTACCAGAGCAAATCCCCACACCCCATAGGCATGTATTGAGACAGAGAAAAACGGAATGCCTCTTAAAGGGTTCTGTTTTGTATTGCGTCCTAAAATTCTATTATATTCTGTTATAATAGAACCTATAACGAAATCCCATAATACGAATGTTAACCCTAACACTGACAGGCACAAAACATAGGAACTGAAAATGTCAAATCAAAGTTGCAAATAAATAAATGAGTCAAGTTTATTAAAAATAGGAAAATGTATACTTTGGGCTATATTCACACAATGGTGAAAAATGGCTATGAAAAACAGACACTTAGTTATTCTTGGTTATTTTTAAACCAGTTTTGCTTCCATTTTTTTAATTTTCACTGGCTTTTTTTAATTTAAATCCCAATCCCTGCATTATACATTATGTCTTCCATAGTGGCCCCAGCAGTAATAATGTCTCCCAGAAGTAAAAATGTCCCCTCAAGTGGCCCCCAATGTCCCCTGTTATAATGGGCTTATTTTTTAAAGCAAAAAATTTAATAAACTAAAATAAAGTAAATTACACACCTCATCCACTTGCACATGCAGAGACAGACACTCCTCTCTTGATACTGAAGGACCTGCGTGATGACATCACCATGCATGATTGCTGGGAGTATATGATTACGTCATCACATTCGGAATGCAGGTCCTTCGACAGGTCCTTCAGCATTAGGAGAGGAGGAACTGTCTGAGACCATTTTTTATTACTCTCTTAACGGCCACAGTGATATATTGTTGAGGATGCAGTGTGACATCCAGTATACTTTTATATTATCCAGTATATTTTAACATTTCACTGATCCCGGCCCCCACAGTAGTTCCACCATCATCTGCATAACAACCACCCAGCCCTGTTTCCTTATTGTCACGAGGAACAGAGGCTGCAGTTAACAGTCGCAACTGTGCCTACCAGGGGCGTAACTAGAAGTGAATGGGCCCCACAGCAAATATTTGTAAGGCCCCCCCCCCCCCCCAGCGCGCTTCGCACCTCCCTCCTCCTGTGTAAACCCCACTCCTTTGGCACAGTGTAGAGGTATACTGTATATTGTGTGGCACAGTATAGCGGTATACTGTACATTGTGGGGCACAGTGTAGCGGTATACTGTATATTGTGTGGCACAGTGTAGAGGTATACTGTACATTGTGGGGCACAGTGTAGAGGTATACTGTATATTGTGGGGCACAGTGTAGAGGTATACTGTATATTGTGTAGCACAGTATAGAGGTATACTGTATATTGTGTGGCACAGTGTAGAGGTATACTGTGGGGCACAGTGTAGATGTATACTGTATATTGTGGGGCACAGTGTAGAGGTATACTGTATATTGTGTGGCACAGTGTAGAGGTATACTGTATATTGTGTGGCACAGTGTAGCGGTATACTGTATATCGTGTGGCACAGTGTAGGCTATATGTGTATAACATAAAAATATTTCACATGAACACTTACAGTTACTTGGCCCTTGGGGATCTCGGACACCACTTCCACACTTTGGCCGGGGGCTCGGTGGAGCTGATGTTGTGTTTTATCCTAATGAGAAAGATTTCATAATAAGGATTTAGAGAAGGGGCAGAGGGATAGCAGAGCAGGGAGAGGCTGGTGCTGCTACTAGGGGGTCATACCATGGGGGAGTAATAAAGCCCACCATAATTCCCCCTAGTAGTAATAATTCTCCTTATAATGTGACAGTGCAAAAATACCCCCTTGCAATGCCCCCAGTTGAGCTAATGTCCCATAGTGTCCCCATAATGTCCCAGTATAAAATACCCCTATATAGTGCCCCCAGTAAATTCCCCCATAGTGCTCCTCTCCCCCCTCCTTGCTAGTGCCCCCCATATTGTACCAGTATAAAATGCCCCATATATAGTGCCCCAGTAGATGCCCCTCAGTGTCCGGCCTCTGATAGGCTGCCGGCCTAGTGTCCCCCATAATGCCCCACAATAATGTACCAGTAAGTGTCCCCATAGATGCCCCCCCATCATGTGCCAGTATCAAGTGCCTCTCTCCCCACCCCATGTGCCAGTATTATAGTGCCAAACCAACCCATCTCCCAGTATCAAGTGCCAAACCCCCCCACATGCCAGTATCAAGTGCCTCCCCCCCCCATGTCCCAGTATCATAGTGCCATCTCCCCCCCAAATAAAAGTACCAGTATCAAGTGCCTCTCGCCCCTTCCATGTGCCAGTATCAGGTGCCAACCCCTCCCCCCATGTGCCAGTATCACAGTATCAGGTGCCAACCCCCCCCAGGTGCCAGTATCAAGTGCCTCTCTCCTCCCCCCCATGTCCCAGTATCATAGTGCCACTCCCCCCCAAATAAAAGTACCAGTATCAAGTGCCTCTCCCCCCTTCCATGTGCCAGTATCAGGTGCCACCCCCCATGTGCCAGTATTACAGTATCAGGTGCCAACCCCCCCAGGTGCCAGTATCAAGTGCCTCTCTCCTCCCCCCATGTCCCAGTATCATAGTGCCATCTCCCCCTCCCCCCAAATAAAAGTACCAGTATCAAGTGCCTCTCCCCCCTTCCATGTGCCAGTATCAGGTGCCAACCACTCCCCCCCATGTGCCAGTATCATAGTGCCATCTCCCCCCCACAAAAAAAGTGCCAGTATCAAGTGCCTCTCCCCCCTTCCATGTGCCAGTATCAAGTGCCTCTCTCCCTCCCCCCCGATTCCCATCCCATCCCATTCCATTCCCATCCCATCCCATCATCAAGCTGGGGCCGGGCCCTGGGCAGGGCTGGGCTCTGCTCTGCGCTGCCACCGCCTGCCACTCAGAGTAGAGACTAGTGAAAACTCACCTCGCTCGCCGCCAGCCACCGCACGTCCGCCTGCTTCTGAGTGTCTGACTGGCAGCCGGAGATGTGCGGAAACCACGCCTCCGGCTCCTCCTTACTCAGTCAGACCTCACTCAATGTTGCGGCCGCCCCCTCTGACACGTGAGCTGCCAACAGCCTGCGCTGCGCCATGCGCACTGCCCCCGGGCCCTATTAGATCAATATCAATTATTAACGGAGTGGCCTGGATTTTGAATAGGAGGCGGTGGGGGGGCCTTGGGCCCCCCTGGCTCAGGGGCCCTGTCGCAATTGCGACCGCTGCGTCCCCTGTAGCTACGCCACTGGTGCCTACAAAGAAAATGTCTTTTCTTGGTGCCGTTTTGGGTGTGGCGGCACAAGCAGCTGCACAGTCTCCAACTGAAAACTAAAGGAGGCGGATTCTGAGCTGCCGCTATCACAAGTGGCTGTAAGTCTCTTCAAGAGAATCTGTTGTGGATACAGACTTCTAATCTTCACTTCAGTGATTCATTTTCATTCGGACTCATTGAGACTACTGTAACTGATATTGAAATATTAAACTGAAGATTAGAAGTTTGACTGAGGAATAATCTATTCTGACTGGGACTAAGGGCCTTACACACTGCAGACGGTGAGGGTTCTGAAGTTATTGAACAGTGCTTGGAAGAGGAGACTCTTTCAGACTAATAAAGCAACCACAAGAAGACCACACCTTACTATTCCTTCCAGAGAGCAGCAACATATGTTGACACCTCAATGGGCCACCCAAAACCTGGCCACTGCAATTGCTACAATGAAGGCTCCAGAGGAGATGCAGGAGAGGAGCATTGACTTGTTGGCGTAGACACAAAAACATCTGTTTTTGATGATGAGGAGCGCTGTTTGCTGCCTTCACGCAGGCTTAGTCAAGTCTTGTGATATCAAATGTCAGGACTGGCCTGACTACCCACCAAGCCCTGTAGAGCACAGGCAACCAGTGTCCAGCACACAGTCCCTTTCTGCCCGCACATTGCACAGCAACATCACAAGTCATTACAGTGACATTAAGTCACATTAAGTGTAGACCAGTGGTTCTCAACCTTTTCACACCAAGTGACAAGCTGTTCGAAATGAGCACGGAAGGAAGCGAACAGTCATAAATATTAACCACATAAGGCTGTTCTCATGCTCTGCTCTAATCCTCTGTCAGAAGTTCCTTCAGATTTGAAAGAGAGATTAGCACAACATCCAGCCCTAAGTTGCCTGTTAAAATGACAGACACCACATTAGGACCCATGATAGATGACTATTACTATTTAAATTACATTCCACACTACCAAACATACAGGAGAATACAGAACTTCATACTTCTTACATCCTCTGATATAGATGTTCTCTTTCCTCATCTTGTCCATTCAGACCAGACTGCCATTATGAATTCTTTCAGCCACATCCCATCTCTGCAGATTTTGACAAACAGACATCTTAGGTTCCTACTTTTCTATCATCATTCCCACTTTTTAACCCACCCACCCTGCCACCCCTCCATACTGTGCCCGCTGTGCTCCCCAATACTATACTGCAGAAATAGATAGTCCCCTTGAAAATATCAGTACTCCACAGACCCCCAGTGCCTCATTCAATAATTATGGATACACAGTGCATTAAAAAAAATTGTGCCCAGCAAATACTGCCCTTGACAATAAAAGTGCTGTAAACATTGTGTCCCCCCAAAATATTTGTTGTAGACTGATACTGTGCCAGGGTGACCACAGCAACAGTACTCCCACCAATAGTAAAAATTCTCTCCCAGAGCACCCTTACTGGTAAATAGTGCCCCTACAGTGCCCCAAATAGGTTCAATTGGTACCCCATTAATAATAAAGCCCCAGATAATGTCCCCAGTAGTAATAATGCCCAATAATAGTGACCCCATAGTTCCATAGTTCCTCCACCCTCCATTGTAGCCCAGCAATATGCTGTGAAAGAAATATAAAAATACTTGCCCTTCATACTGCTGTCAGTGATGCAGGTCTGTGATCCGAGCTGTATCTTGCTTGGGCTTAAGCCTTGCAATGATGATGTCATTGTGCCTTCTGTTCTGGCCTCTGATAGGCTACAGGCACTAGGGCTAAAGCCTATCAAATTGGCACAAGTAGGGTTTCTACACTTTTTTTTCTTACTTGCTTGAAAATTGGGCTTTATGGGGAAGGCTTGGATATTTGCACGAAAATTCCACCACAATTCTGGTAGAAAATTCTGCCTCAAAGTAAGCCAACCAATAGCAGTTATAGAGGCAGTGTCTATCCTGGTGCCATATTTATCAATAAGCTGATATATCCAGTGCATGTCCAGACAGCCAGTCTAAATATACTCCATTGATAGGAGCAGTAAACCTGGGCCATTGTGTGTGTTTACAGCTCGCCATTCACTGATATGAGGTCAAACCTGCTGGTAACTCAATATCAGACAAAAAGTGCAGAAAAGTCGTAAATATACGCTGGCTGTCCAGTAATATGTTTTTTAGTAGAAAATATGAATAGTTTTGAGTGAATTAAAGTCCATGAAGTAGACTATGATACAAATTTGAAGGAAAATTTGATTTGCTGTGAAGCCAAATTTTTTTGTGCTTCGTTATAACAAATCGATTTCCCCTGAAATGGGTTACAAAATAAATAAAAAAATGCGTACCTCATCGGTTTGAGTACAAAGAGTCGGCTGTAGCCATTCATGATTGAAGATTCCATGCAAAATCCCATGAGTGGTGACGGCCGATGTGGTGATGCCATCACGGGCCACGCAAGATTTCACACTGGATCTTTAATTAAGATGGCGGTGGCCGGGTCTTCGCAATCAAATGGATGAAGTAAGTATGATTTTATTTATTTTATTATACCCTTTAACCCCTTCCCGACATATGACGTAATAGTACGTCATAGTGGGAAGTGACTTCCCACAATTTGTAGAGTTTTTTGGGAGTTGTAGTTTTGCAACAGCTGGAGAGCCTCAGGTTGGCCATCCCTGTACTAGTACGTCATGCTAATTGCCGGGCATGAGAGTGATGTGCACCCAATCAGTACAGGAGCCAGGCAGTCACTGATAGCCAGGCCAATGATGTATCCTCTGGCATGGCTGTAAATGCTGATGCCAATAAATTAACCCCTTCTATGCCACGGCCATCACTGGTGAAGGTATTTGCAGTCAGTCAGGGTTCCATCCTGTCCCTGCTCTGCAGTGCTGTGGACTTGATGTGTGAGAAGGCAGCCTGATGCCTTGCAGAGACATCGGGACATGCCATATACGGAAGCCTAGGAGATCCAACCGCAGGCCAAATCAGTGTAATACACTAACAGGCAATGCATTACAACACAGATGAATTGTAATGCATTGTAGAGGGGATCATACCCTTAAAAGTTGAAGTCTCAGAGTGGACAAAAGTAAAGCAAAAAAATAATAATAATAATAATAAAAACGGTTCAATTAAAAAAAGAAAAAAAACCACTTATATTCGCTAAAGTTATAAAGAAAAAGAACAAAGTCCACATATTAGGTAACACTGTGTTCGCAACAGTACCCCATAATAGTATCAATAAAACCATCACCATATCCTGAAAAAAATTAGGCCCTACATAGGACATTTTTGTCCAAATAATAAAAAAATATGACAGAGAAAATGGAGATGCTAAAATATGATTGTTTGGTTTAAAAAATGCTTTCATTGTAATAAAGTGAAATAAATTAAAAAGTATACATATTAGGTGTTGCCGCATCTGTAACAATCTGCTCTAAAAAAATATCACCTACCCCCTCAGGTGAACGTCGTAAAAATAAAAACTGTACCAAAACAACCAATACAGTAATGTAGAGTGAACAAAAATCATATGTACCCCTAAAATAGTATCAATAAAATTGTTACCTTATTGCGTAGTTTCCAAAATAGGGTACATTTTGGGGAGTTACTACTGTAGGGTGCATTTAGGGGGCTTCATAGTGTATAAAAGCCAGTCCATCAAAATCTGCTTTCCAAAAACCATATGGCGCTCCTTTCCTTCCGCTCCCAGCTGTGCGCCCATACAGCAATTTACAACCACATGTGGGGTGTTTATGTAAACTGTAGAATAAGGGTAATAGATTTTGAGTATTGTTTGGTTGTTAACCCTTAATGTGCTACTGAAAAAATGGATTGAAATCTGTCAAAGAAGTTAAATTTTGAAATTTTATCCCCATTTTCCTTTAATTCTTGTGGAATACCTAAAGGGTTAACAAAGTCTTTAAAATCAGTTTTTAATAACTTGAGGGGTGTAGTTTCTACATTGGGGTCATTTATAGGTGGTTTCCACTAAGTAAGCCCCACAAAGATACTTTATAACTGAACTGGTCTTTAAAAAGTAGGTTTTGGAAATGTTTTTAAAGAATTGTTTCTAAAATTCGAAGCCTTCTAACGTCCAAAAAAAATAAGTTGACATTTTTTAAATTAAGTAAACAAATTTTCCAACATTTCTGGAAAATTGAGATTTTTTCATAATAAAGATAAAATATATCAACTCACATTTACCACTATCATGAAGTACAATGTGCAACGATAAAACATTCTCAGAACGTTTTGGATAAATAAAAGTGTTCCAAAGTTATTACCACATAAAGTGAGACATGTCAGATTTGCTAAAATGTTTTGGGCAGGAAGGTGAAAAAAAGGCCTGGGCCAAAAGGGGTTCATATTAAACTCAGATGCCATGATCAGCTATGAACGGGGCATCTGAGGGGCACATCGCCGCTCACTGTCGTCGCACCCACTACTTATAAAGAAATGCGCTTCAACACAAACAAAGAAATGCGCTTCAACACAAAGCAAATTTTTTTGTAAAATTTGGTGAGGCAGCCGAATTGAATTTTACAAAACTTCACTTCTCATTAAATATTAATATGAATCAAAATAATCAAAATTGAAGCATAATTAAAGGATAAATGCTTCATGGTGTATATCAAAAGTATTTACTAGAAGAAAAATATAAAAGACAATAACTGCAATGTGATCACAACATGAAAAAACACACAATATTTAAGGGGAAAGTGTCATCAGAAAATGACTTATTGTTTAAATACATTTTTGTGTTAAACTTTTTTTTTTTTTTTCTCTCTATCTAAAAAAAATATATATAATCAATCAACAGCAATCTCTCAGAAGAATTTATTCACCCATGAGGGTACGACGTTTCTGCTCAAACACTTTCTCAAGCAACAATAAAACAATCAAGCTTGAGAAAGGCTCAAGTGTTTAGGCCGAAACGTCACCTCCACATGGGTGAATAAATTCTTCTGTTTTACCTTTTTGCTTCATGAGAGTGCTGCAGATTTTTTTTCAATTTTTTTTATTATTTGGACTTTAGTTCCAGTCCTTTAGACTTGTACCTCAGATCTATCTATCTATCTATCTATCTATCTATCTATCTCATATATATCTATTTTTGAGGTGAAAGAGGTGACAGAGCAAATTTCCATTTCTTGTCTGTAATGCATGAGGCGGCATATCTTTACGTACAGTCAGGTCCATAAATATTGGGACATTGACACAATTATACCATTTTTGGCTCTATACACCACCACAATTGATTTGAAATGAAACAAACAAGATGTGCATTACCTGCAGACTGTCAGCTTTAATTTGAGGGTATTTATATCCAAATCAGGTGAACGGTGCAGGAATTACAACAGTTTGCATATGTGCCTCCCACTTGTTAAGGGGCCAAAAGTAATGGGACAATTGGCTTCTCAGCTGTTCCATGGCCAGGTGTGTGTTATTCCCTCATTATCCCATAACAATGAGCAGATAAAAGGTCCAGAGTTCATTTCAAGTGTGCTATTTGCATTTGGAATCTGTTGCGGTCAACTCTCAAGATGAGATCCAAAGAGCTGTCACTATCAGTGAAGCAAGCCATCATTAGGCTGGAAAAAAAAAAAACATCAGAGAGATAGCAAAAACATTAGGCGTGACTATGTTTGGAATATTCTTAAAAAGAAGGAACGCACCGGTGAGCTCAACAACACCAAAAGACTCGGACGACCACAGAAAACAACTGTGGTGGATGACTGAAGAATTATTTCCCTGGTGAAGAAAACACCCTTCACAACAGTTGGCCAGATCAAGAACACTCTCCAGGAGGTAGGTGTATGTGTGTAAAAGTCAACAATTAAGAGAAGACTTCACCAGAGTGAATACAGAAGGTTCACCACAAGATGTAAACCATTGGTGAGCCTCAAAAACAGGAAGGCCAGATTAGAGTTTGTCAGACATCTAAAAAAGCCTTCACAGTTCTGGAACAACATCCTATGGACAGATGAAACCAAGATCAACTTGTACCATAGTAATGGGAAGAGAAGAGTGTGGAGAAGGAAAGGAACTATTCATGATCCTAAGCATACCACCTCATCAGTGAAGCATGGTGGTGGTTTGATTTATGATTATTATTCTGTCAAATTACTTTTGGTTTCTTAACAAGTGGGAGGCACATATGCAAACTGTTGTAATTCCTGCACCGTTCACCTGATTTTGGATATACCTCAAATTAAAGCTGACAGTCTGCAGGTAAAGCGCATCTTGTTCGTTTCATTTCAAATCCATTGTGGTGGTGTATAAAGCAAAAAATGTTAGAATTGTGTCGATGTCCACATATGGAGATTTTTTCATAATTTTTATTTTTTATTATTTTGAAATTATTATTATTTTTTTTTTTATATTGACTATTAGTGGGTCCTCACCCTTATACCACTGCACCTCCCCCTTGAGGAGTGCATCTTCCATTTTCTCTAACTTTACCCATTCCAGAGTGGCAGAGTGCATGTCAGACATGCTCAATACTATAGAACATGGATGTCAAACTCATGGCCCTCCAGATGTTGCAAAACTACAACTCCCATCATTCCCTGATAGCTGTAGTATGCCCAGGCATGATGGGAGTTGTAGTTTTGCAACAGCTGGAGGGCCACGAGTTTGACATCCCTGCTATAGAACATTTTGCCCTCTTGTTTCCCTTTTCCAAGATGGCTGCCGCACAGTCCAGAGTGCAGGTCAGACATGCTCCATACACTTTTGGCTTTCCTCTGCCTCCTCTATTTTTCCTTGACATGCGCATTGGCGCCAGGTGAACGCCGTTATCGGTGTGCACACATCTTGTTTGTCCCCTGGTGAGCCTAATCTTTAGATCTATTAATTTAGTAAGCATTTGCATATGAAGTATACAGGTGTAATCATGTGTGTAATGCATATTAATCATGGTATTATGTGATTTGGTACTCACTGTATTATGTATAAGGATATGATAACTATGTGCACAATTGTATGAATACATTTGTAATATGGCACCATGCACTTTTTATGGCATTCTAGCAGTTTACTTTTGTTTTTATGTTTAATAATGTATTTTGAATAATGTTTCAATGCACATGCACTTTATATATATATATATATGATTTGTTCACATGTATAACTGGTTGAAAAAGGCTCTAGTGTTAAGCCTAAACGTTGCATATCCAAATGGGTGAATAAAAGCATTTGTTTCCATTTTTACTGATTTTGGAGTGCTGCCTTTTTGCTACTCTAGCTATCTCATATCTATCTATCTATCTATCTATCTATTTTTAAATGTATATAATCCAGCAATTTTCACACTGGCCTCTAGATCAAATAATAGATCTCGATTTCATGTTCTCTACAGGTAACAGCTGTTTTCATTATCACCACAGGCAGAATTACAATGACGAGTAACACCTCTGTATAGATAACAAAGGATCCATCACTCAGAATAGGCAATATCACAGCTTATCTGCTCCCTCCTGAACTCTGCACAGGTCAGACAACATCCTTAGAAAACTCTCCTATAGAAGTCAATAGGGTCATCTCCTGTCCATTGTGTCTGTGGCCCATGTTGCTGCTCTGAGGAAGT
Source organism: Bufo gargarizans (assembly GCF_014858855.1). Taxonomy (NCBI): domain Eukaryota; kingdom Metazoa; phylum Chordata; class Amphibia; order Anura; family Bufonidae; genus Bufo; species Bufo gargarizans. Next base: position 8,998,158 of record NC_058081.1, on the reverse strand, counting down.
CTTAACATGTTTTAAGTCTAGAGACCAGTGCAGGATTTTATTTATTTATTTTATTTAATTTATTTTAAAATATAGTGATATAGAAAATTAAGAAAAAAACACACTAAAAATTCTTAAAAATGTGTTTAACATAAAAATGTGATTTAACCACATACTGTATGCAATCCAATCAAGGAATAACTTACTGTAGGCTCTGCAGCAACGGCAATGTTCCGCTAGGTATTATGGTCAGCACAAATGTGCACTAATACTTACCGAATACTCCATACAAGTATGTGCCAAAAATTGCACCAAAGATTTCCAATAGATGATCTGCACCAGAAGTATATCCAAGAGATCTGCGCCTGAACGCTCTAGAGAATAAGTAATAGATGAGATGCGCCAACAGTATGAAGGTCCTGAGTTGGAATTTGTCCACAGATGTAAATATCACTTCCCCAGTTTGGGGCTTATAGGACAAACTCACCACTACTTGTGTAGATAGTTGGTCCTGAGAGGAGTCCGCCTGCAGTGTGCAGAGGGCTCAGTACAGCTATTGGACTGGCTGCACCGCTTGGTTCCACAGAGGCTCGTATATCGGATGCCTTGTTGGTTTAGAGCTCGCCGCCAGGTAAGTTCTCGGTGCACATTACTAATAGTGCTGTCAAGATGATAAAAAACAATATTTTCTAATAAGACCAGACAAAAAGATGCAGGTTTATCAACAAAGAATTAATAGAAAACATTTTCTACTTATTAAAGCTTTTCCAGTAGTTTAATAAAGTGGAGGGGTCAATGATAGTAACTTACACACACAGCACTGCTACACACACACCTGACAGACACACACAGGACAGCTGCATACACCCCATGACCAACATAGCTATACTATACAGATAACTATACAGTTGCAAGAAAAAGTATGTGAACCCTTTGGAATGATATGGATTCCTGCACAAATTGGTCATAAAATGTGATCTGATCTTTATCTAAGTCACAACAATAGACAATCACAGTCTGCTTAAACTAATAACACACAAAGAATGAAATGTTACCATGTTTTTATTGAACACACCATGTAAACATTCACAGTGTAGGTGGAAAAAGTATGTGAACCCTTGGATTTAATAACTGGTTGAACTTCCTTTGGCAGCAATAACTTCAACCAAACGTTTCCTGTAGTTGCAGATCAGACGTGCACAATGGTCAGGAGTAATTCTTGACCATTCCTCTTTACAGAACTGTTTCAGTTCAGCAATATTCTTGGGATGTCTGGTGTGAATCACTTTCTTGAGGTCATGCCACAGCATCTCAATCGGGTTGAGGTCAGGACTCTGACTGGGCCACTCCAGAAGGTGTATTTTCTTCTGTTTAAGCCATTCTGTTGTTGATTTACTTCTATGCTTTGGTTCTTTGTCTTGTTGCAACACCCATCTTCTGTTGAGCTTCAGCTGGTGGACAGATGGCCTTAAGTTCTCCTGCAAAATGTCTTGATAAACTTAGGAATTCATTCCTCCTTTGATGATAGCAATCCGTCCAGGCCCTGACGCAGCAAAGCAGCCCCAAACCATGATGCCCCCACCACCATACTTCACAGTTGGGATGAGGTTTGTATGTTGGTGTAAACATAGAGAACTGAAGTCTGATCCAGCTGACAGAGGCGTTGTTCGCAGAAACGTAATGTTCAAACGAAGAGGTGTGTAATCCGCCTCCTACTGGTCCACAGATCTCGTGATGATTCACCAACCAAGGAATCCAAACACCGGACCCGAATACCTTCAAGAAGGAATAGAACAGATGGTGCAATACCCTCGGTATCTTCAAAGGTAAGAGGTTTATTATACTTACAATTATCACTTTACAAACATGCACATAGAAATGCCCGACCCGGGTTTCGCTATTCGCTTCTTCAGATCTCTTCTACCCCGGAACTAAAACGGACTTCCGTTATCAGATTACCTATCACTTGCAGGTGTCTCCTCCAATTGATCGCGTAGCTGCCAGTCTCCTGTTCTTTCTTCAGGACCTCCCGTGCACCACACGGCTGCCTCCAGCACCAAACGCACTCAGAAGATGGTCGAGTTTACTCGTGGTTTGCAGCGGCGTGTGCACCGCAGCCCCTGAAGAAGCGAATAGCGAAACCCGGGTCGGGCATTTCTATGTGCATGTTTGTAAAGTGATAATTGTAAGTATAATAAACCTCTTACCTTTGAAGATACCGAGGGTATTGCACCATCTGTTCCATTTCTTCTTGAAGGTATTCGGGTCCGGTGTTTGGATTCCTTGGTTGGTGAATCATCACGAGATCTGTGGACCAGTAGGAGGCGGATTACACACCTCTTCGTATGAACATTACGTTTCTGCGAACAACGCCTCTGTCAGCTGGATCAGACTTCAGTTCTCTATGTTTGCAGGGTTCAAGAACTGACATTAACTGTTTGGTAGAGCACGGTTCCCGCACCCTTTGTTTGTAACTTACCTAGGAGATTGAACCTACTCCCTTAAGGGGACCGCTGCTGAGGTCCATTATTTTCACACCAGATAACATTACATATTTCTTTTTTTTGATGTTGGTGTGTTGTGCCTCTTTTTCTCCACACATAGTGTTGTGTGTTTCTTCCAAACAACTCAACTTTGGTTTCATCCGTTCACAGAATATTTTGCCAGTACTGCTGTGGAACATCCAGGTGCTCTTGTGCAAACTGTAAACGTGCAGCAATGTTTTTTTTTGGACAGCAGTGGCTTCCTCTGGGTATCCTCCCATGAAATCCATTCTTGTTTTTTTTTTTTTCGTATCGTAGATTCCATAACAGGGATGTTAGCATATGCCAGAGACTTTTGTAAGTCTTAAGCTGACACCCTAGGATTCTTCTTCACCTCATTGAGCAGTCTGCGCTGTGCTCTTGCAGTTATCTTTACAGGACGGCCACTCCTAGGGAGAGCAGCAGCAGTGCTGAACTTTCTCCATTTATAGACAATTTGTCTTACCGTGGACTGATGAACAGCAAGGCTTTTGGAGATACTTTTATAACCCTTTCCAGCTTCATTCAAGTCAACAATTCTTAATCGTAGGTCTTCTGAGAGCTCTTTTGTGCGAGGCATCATTCACATCAGGCAATGCTTCTTGTGAAAAGCAAACCCAGAACTGGTGTGTGTTTTGTATAGGGCAGGGCAGCTGTAACCAACACCTCCAATCTCCTCTCATTGATTGGACTCCAGTTGGCTGACACCTCACTCCATTTAGCTCTTGGAGATGTCATTACTTTAGTCTAGGGGTTCACATACTTTTTCCACCTGCACTGTGGATGTTTACATAGTGTGTTTAATAAAAGCATGGTAACATTTAATTATTTGTGTGTTATTAGTTTAAGCAGACTGTGATTGTCTATTGTTGTGACTTAGATGAAGATCAGATCAAATTTTATGACCAATTTGTGCAGAAATCCATATCATTCCAAAGGGTTCACATACTTTTTCTTGCAACTGTATATATATGGGCACATTTAGCCAGCATTTTAGATGCCGGTCTTAATAATCCCTTTAGCTGGTAGGTGTCGGCCTCTTTATAACTTCGGTCGATCCTCTGGCAGTTCTAAAAGTAAGACATCTTTCCAGCTTCCCAACTATTTTACATTTAGACCATTTTCCACTAAAACAGGTACGTCCGCTTCCCTGCCCACATCATACCCACTTTTTTAGACCTTGGTGTGAGCGTTTAGAAGTCGCAGATTTCGTTGCAATTAACCATTGCGCTGGAATTTGCGTCTGAATTACACCTAGTATAGGCTGATTTCTATACAATACATGATCCTCATAGTGCCCTGAAAAAGTATTTATACCCCATTAACTTTTTAAATGTTTTTTATTGGGATTTTATGTTACATAGTTAATACGGTTGACAGAAAAACATAAGTCTGTCAAGTTCAATCAATGGATAGGTGGGGACGTGAATCCCAGAAAGAAGCTGGACTCCGATTTCTACACATTTTCATAAGTATTATTGTCATTTACTTTTAAGAATTCATCTAAACATTTTTTTTAAACTGTCCACTGTTCCTGCTGTGACCACGTCCTGAGGAAGTCGATTCCACAGATTCACAGTTCTTACAGAAAATAAGCTTTGACGCTTCTGGAGACAGAACATTTTCTTCTCCAGTCGGAGGCAGTGCCCCCTTGTCTTTTGAGGGCATTTTACATGGAACTGTTTTTCACAGAATATATTTGTATCGATTAATCATGTCCCCCCTTAGACGTCTCTTCTCAAGACTAAATACATTTCATTCTTTTAATCTTTCCTCATAACTAAGACCCTCCTGAACCTCTTTTGCCAAGTTGATGTCCAATCACTCAGAGTGTTCAAGTCAGCTTGTATTTTATGGACATCTTCTATAGACTGCACAGTACTACATAGCTTAGTGTCATCTGCAAAAATAGAAATGGTACTACAGTCATGTGAAAAAATTAGGACACCCTTTGAAAGCATGTGGTTTTTTGTAACATTTTTAATAAAAGGTTATTTCATCTCCGTTTCAACAATACAGAGAGATTAAAGTAATCCGACTAAACAAAGAAAACTGAAGAAAAGTCTTTTCAAGATCTTCTGTAAATGTCATTCTACAAAAATGCCTATTCTAACTGAGGAAAAAGATAGGACACCCTTGCCCCTAATAGCGAGTGTTACCTCCTTTGGCTGAAATAACTGCAGTGAGACGGTTCTTGTAGCCATCTACCAGTCTTCGACATCGGTCTGAGGAAATTTTACCCCACTCCTCAATGCAGAACTTTTTCAGCTGTGAGATGTTTGAGGGGTTTCTTGCACGTACAGCCCTTTTCAAGTCACCCCACAGCATCTCAATGGGATTCAAATCTGGACTTTGACTTGGCCATTCCAGGACTCTCCATTTCTTCTTTTTCAGCCAATCTTTGGTTGATTTACTAGTATGTTTTGGGTCATTGTCATGTTGCATGGTCCAGTTCCGCTTCAGCTTTAATTTTCTAACTGATGGTCTCACATGTTCTTCAAGCACCTTCTGATACACAGTAGAATTCATCGTGGATTCTATGATGGTGAGCTGACCAGGTCCTGCTGCAGCAAAGCAGCCCCAAACCATGACACTTCCACCTCCATGCTTCACAGTTGGTATGAGGTTCTTTTCTTGGAATGCTGTGTTTGGTTTACGCCAAACATGTCCTCTGCTGTTGTGTCCAAATAATTCAATTTTGGACTCATCTGTCCAAAGAACATTATTCCAGAAGTCCTGGTCTTTGTCAACTTTATCTCTGGCAAATGTCAGTCTGGCCTCGATGTTTCTCTTGGAAAGCAAAGGTTTCCTCCTTGCACACCTCCCATGCAAGTTAAACTTGTACAGTCTCTTTCTGATTGTAGAGGCATGTACTTCTACATCAACAGTAGCCAGAGCCTGCTGTAGTTCTCGAGATGACACTTTAGGGTTTTTGGAGACCTCTTTTAGCATCTTGCGGTCTGCTCTTGGGGTGAACTTGCTGGGGCGACCAGTCCTGGGCATGTTGGCAGTTGTTTTGAAAGTCCTCCACTTGTAGACTATCTTCCGGACAGTGGAATGGCTGATTTCAAAATCTTTTGAGATCTTTTTAAATCCCTTCCCAGACTCATAGGCTGCTACAATCTTTTTTCTGAAGTCCTCTGACAGCTCTTTTGCTCTCACCATGGTGCTCACTCTCACTTCAACAGTCAGGAGCACACCAAACTAAATGTCTGAGGTTTAAATAGGGCAAGCCTCATTCAACATGCAGAGTAACGATCTACTAATTATGTGCACCTGGTGTGATATACCTGTGTGAGATCTGAGCCAATTTAAGAGGGAATACATGTGAGGGTGTCCTATCTTTTTCCTCAGTTAGAATAGGCATTTTTGTAGAATGACATTTTCAGAAGATCTTGAAAAGACTTTTCTTCAGTTTTCTTTGTTTAGTTGGATTACTTTAATCTCTCTGTATTGTTGAAACGGAGATGAAATAACCTTTTATTAAAAATGTTACAAAAAACCACATGCTTTCAAAGGGTGTCCTAATTTTTTCACATGACTGTACGTTATTAATACCATCCTCAATATCATAAATTAATAAGTTAAATAATAGAGGTCCCAGTACTGAACCTTGGGTACACGACTTAAAACCCGGGACTAGTATTCATCGAGCACTAAATTGCTTGTGTGCTCTATCGAGCACCCCAACACAATGGAAGTCAATGGGAGAACCCCAGACACCTCAAGTTCAGAAGAAGAGAGTGTGTCTGGTTCACATGACATACAATAGACAACCACACAAAGGCTATATGCCAAAAGACAGGTATGTGCAAGCCATAAATCTATCCATGAGACAGATAACAGGCTTATTCAGCTTACCTTACAATGGCAGCCTTGTTCACTATGAGACATTCCAAACCAGCTCTCATCTGACTTAAAGACAGTAAGCCTCAAAGTTGCTTCACATCTGTTGGATGGCTTGGGTGGACCTGCGCACCTAGATCATTATCATTAGGGTGACAAAAAGTTTTCTGATTGTTCTAATATAATATTCAATAACTTTTCGATACAGTTTTGTCATGTAAAAACTCATTTGCGTAAACATGGGCATATGGGAAAGACATGCTGAAGACAGCTGAAAAACCATTTGCATGGAAAATTTGCAATCTACACTACTCATGAACAGTGCAATTTATTGGAATCACAGTCTTGTCATAAGACTATCAGACCGATAGATGGTGCTGTTCATCTTGTTGGGGAGCTAGTAAGTGGGGCACCCTGCCCAACAGAGTCCACACACCGTGTAGCACTCATCCTTTAATGGCCTTCGCTAACACTGAGGTGTATATCAGATTGCTGCTATCATTCACACATCTTCTAGCACTTTATCTGCAGTAATATAAGCTTGCTAGGGTGTATCTGAGGACTATTGCCCTGCCTGTAGTGACTCATGAACAGCACCATCTATTGGTTTCATAGTCTTATGACAAGACTAATAGCCTAATAGTCTTGTCATAAGACTATGAAACCATGAGTAGTGTAGATCGCAAATATTCCATGCAATGGGTTTTTCAGCTGAAAAGCAAGGCAGATTATGCTCATTTGCATGTTTTTCTCATATGCCCATGTTTATGCAAATTAGTTTTTACATGACAAAACTGTATAGAAAGGTTATTGAATATTATGTTAGGACAGTCAGAAATTTTTTTGTCACCCTAATGATATTGATCTAGGTGTGCAGGTCCACCCAAGCAATCCAACAGATATGAAGCCACTTTGAGGCTTACTGGCTCTCAGTCAGATGAGAGCTGGTTTAGAATGTCTCATAGTGCACAAGGCTGCCATTGTAAGGTATGCGGACTGTTATCTGTCTCTTGGATAGATTGTTGGCTTCCACATACCTGGCTTTTGGCATATAGCCTTTGTGTGGTTGTCTATTTTATGTCATAGATAATAGGAGTCCAAGACGCATCCAGCCATCCTCTTAGTGCTGTTTCCAAACCATTTTAATGGGGTTTCCATCAATTTCTAACCTTTTTTTTTAACCAGACACCCTCTCTTCTTCAGAGCAGAGGGTGACTGGTTTCATGCTCGGGTCTCCCTTTTGACTTTCATTGTATTTAAATTGTACTCGAGCACCCGCAGTATTCGTCCGAGTACTAAAATGTGCTGAGCATAGCGATGCTCGAGCCAAACCGCAGTTCGGCCGAGCATGCTTGCTTAACACTACCCGGGAACATTCTGAATAGTAAACATTAACCACAACTCTCTGGACACGGTCCTTCAGCCAGTTTTCAATCCAATTACAAACTATTATTTCCAAGCCTAACTGGTCTATAATTACCTGTGAAGGACCTAGATCCTTTTTGAACATGGGCACCACATTTGCCTTGCACCAATCATTTAGCAATGTACCAGTACTTAGAGAATCTTTAAAAAATATAAACAGGGGCACACCACTGACTGAACTGAGCTCTTTAAGAACTATTGGGTGTTATTCATCTGGCTCCAGATCCTTGTTCACACTTACCTTACATAACTTAGCTTGGACCATATCTACAGTTAGCCAGTTGAGTATATTACTGGATGTACTAACAGCCCCAGCACCACAGCCCCAGCACCAGATATATCAGCTCCTTTCTCTTCTTTTGTGTATACAGAGCTAAAAAAACATTTAGTAACTCTGCCTTTTCCTTATCTTCAGTGACTAACACCCCTTTACAGATATTTAGGGCCCCTACCTGCTCAGACCTTGTTTCTTTTGCATTTTTATTTTTAAATAATTTTTGGGGATTTTTTTTTTGCTCTCTTTGCCACCTACTGTTTGTTTTGTATTTTTGAAGATTTTATCTCCTTTTTTCAGATTTTATTAAGCACTTTGTAAACTTCAAAGGCTACAGCTGACCCCTCAGATTTGTTTTTTATTAAATGCCATTTTTGTCATTTATTACCCTTTTTGCAGTAGCTATAAGCCATGGGGGGTTTATTTTAATGGTTTACACTTGTTACCTACAGAAATACATTTTGCACTGTAATTGCCCAATATGGACATATATATGATAGACCATAGATGATGAACCTATGCCACGGGTGCCAGAGGCGGCACTCAGAGCCCTTTCTGTGGGCACCCGCACCCTGGAAAAAGTTTATGGTGTACCAATATGTCTTAGACTTTTCTTGCCATTCATCAGCGTAGGGCACGCTATGAACAGCACAGGCAGCGCACTTAATGTAGGCAGGTTATTATAGATAAATGATAAAGTACATTGAACATATACTATACTGGACTGTAGTATTCAGGGTAAAGTGCCGTGTATGCTCTTTGCGATAAATAAGTGGGTTTTGGGTTGCAGTTTTGGCACTTTAAAAGGTTTGCCATCACTGCAATAGACTAACACAAGGTAAGTATGTGTTAAGGGTAGTATTGAGCAAATTGAAGTCAAACAAATTGACATTGATCTGAATTTCAGCATACATTTTATTTGCCACAAAGCCAAATTTCCTTGTGCTTCGTGGTAACAAATCTATGTTTCCTGAAATGGTGGTAAAGAAAAAGAACAAAAAAAATCAACATACTCACCTTATCCATTTTCTCAAAAAGCTATCTTATTTGAAGAAATCAAGCAAAATCTCATGCACAGTGATGTGTGACATCAGTGATGACGTCACTGTGCCTTCCCAGCGTGATGACATCATTGGTAACTTCAAACAAAATGGCCAGGACTGCGTCTCTGTTAATTATGTTAATTATAATATCAGATGCCACCATCAGCGATGAACACGGCATCTGAGTGGTTTAATGATGGGGGGGTGGCTCCATCACCGTTTCCCATCATTGTGCCCGCTACATACAATGGAATGCGATTAGTGACGAAGTAAGCCAAATTGAGTTTTTTATAACATAGATTACATATAGTGAAGGGAAAAGAAAATGTGTTTGCTGTCCAGGAGCTGCAGTTTCTGATTTACTTACTTTCTACCTCAGGTTTTCGCATGGATCCTGAAAATGTCCGTGTGGTACTAGAATGGGATCGGCCAGAGAATCAGAATGCTCTGATGCGTTTTTTGGGTTTTACTAATTACTACAGAAAATGTATCCAGAATTATTCCACTATTGTTGAGCCTTTGACTTATATGACTAGTAAGGGTGTGGACTTCTCAGTCTGGTCGGAAGAAGCATTACAGGCTTTTTCTGCCATAAAGAAATGTTTTGCTTCCTTTATTGTGGAGGTTGACGCGTCAGAAGTGGGAGTCAGAGCAGTCTTGTCGCAGGGTCCCTCTCCTAGTAAATGGCGCCTGTGTGCTTTTTTCTCAAAGAAACTTTCTGCTGCCAAAAGAATTATGATGTTGGGAATAGAGAGTTGCTGGCAATAAATTGGCCTTTGAGGAATGGCGTCATTGACTAGAAGGAGCGATTAATCTGATTACGGTAATCACTGACCAAAAGAATCTGGCTTACCTGCAATCATCAAAGCATCTGAACAATAGCGTCAGGCCCGATGGTCATTGTTTTTTTACCAGAACCTGGAGACTTATGTGAGGTGTTTTGTCGGCGAGAATCAGGAAAAGTGGTCTTCGTTTTTGTCCTTGGCTGAGTTTGCCTTGAATAACCGTAGACAGTAGTCTACTGATAAGTCACCATTTTTTGGCACATATGGTTTTCACCCTCAGTTTGGTACTTTTTCGGGGACTGAATCTTCTGGTATACCTGAAGAGGTGAGATTCTTTTCTTCGTTGTCTTCTATCTGGCGGAAGATTCAAATATTTTTTTTTAAATGGGTGAAAGATATAAATAGATGGCTGACAATGACGTATGACTGGTCCGGACCTGTGTGTGGGTGATTTGGTGTGGTTGTCCACTAAGAACATTAAGTTGAAAGTACCTTCTTGGAAGTTGGGCCCAAGATTTATTGGTCATTACAAAACCTTGGCCATTGTTAATCCGGTTGCGTTTTGTCTGGAACTTCCGCAGGCCTGGAAGATCCATAATGTGTTTCACAGGTCTTTGTTGAAGAAGCATGTTGAACCTGCTGAACCATCTCCTTTGCTACCTCCTCCTGTCTTGGTAGATGGTAATCTGGAGTTTCAGATCTCCAGAATACTGAACTTGCGTGTTCTTCATGGCTCCCTTCAGTACCTTGTGCATTGGAGGGGATACGGCCCTGAGGAAAGAATGTGGGTTCCGGCCACCGATGTCAATGCTAGTCGTGTTGTGAAAGCCTTTCACAGGGAACACCCAGATAAAATTGGTCCTGGGTGCCCAGAGGTCACCCGTAGAAGGATGGGGGGGGGGGGGGGACTGTCACACCCTGCTATGTGAGAGGCCTGAGAAGATCTGACAGACTTGCTACACGTGAGTCTACCTAAAAAATATTGTTCTGTTTCTCTTTGTTGTGGTTTTGGGCAGGATTCCACCTCCCCACAGGTTCTGCTCATTAGCTATCTTACTATAGCCCTTGCGGTTTATATTTGCTTCTGGAGTTCTCAGCTGGCGTTTGGTGGATCTCCTGCTCCCCGTCCGTCTTAAGCTAAGTCCTAGGCCTCAGGAAGAAGCTAGTTCCTGCACCTTACTCTAGGAACCGGTTGTCTTATCTCCAGCTCCATATTTAAGGGTTTGTTACAGTTTCAGCTAGGCTTAGGTTTCAGCACATGAGTACTTCCAACTTAAGGAATTGCTCATGTTGTCAGCAGTCAGGGAAAGGATCAGGGATTGTCAGGTGGTGACCTTTCCCTGTTCCATAGCTTTGGGGCCTAGCCTGTTGTTTTGTTGCTTTAGTTGTATTTGGTTAGATTCCATTCCCTCACCTACTGTGACAATCCCCATATAATGAGCGGGAATGGGTGGGTTTGTACTACATCAGAACACTGCTAGGACTGTTACTTTTCTGGGGACCTGGTGCTGCTCATACTGCAGGGGACACAACTGTACCGCTATCTGCTGCCCATCATTTATATTGAGAAGGAGCAGTCCACTAATATTACAATTACAGGATGTTTACCTTATATAATTAGGGATATCAATAAAGTTATTCCATGTTTTGTTTTACCGCCATTTAGGGCTCATGCACCGACCGTAGGTATTTTGTAGTTCGCAAAACACAGATCTGCAAAAAAAAAAAAAAAAAACAGGCAACGTCTGTGTTACATACATTATTTTTGCAGATACATTGCAATAATGCCTGTACTTGTCCGCAAAACGGACAAGAATAGAACATGTTCTATTTTTTTGCGGAACAGACTTGCGGACATACGGATATGGCATGCATACGTCATTTCCTTTTCGTTTGCGGCCACATTAAAATAAATGGTTCCGTATACGGGACGCAAAAAAAACAACAGAATGGACACAGACAAAAAATAGGTTTGTGTGCATGAGCCCTTAGGCAGTGACCTAATCTCACTTTTCTGCCGACCACATTGAAAAGTCTCCGTAAGATTGCAAAAATGTTGGAAAAAAGTCGCAATCGTGTGGTATTTTTAGACCAAAAACCTGACATATTTGGTTTGATAAATGACCTCCAATACGTCTTTCTTGCTGTTAATTGTATTTGCCTGTGTAACCAGTTATTACTACCGTACACATTACTGCATTGAACAACAAGCACAATAATAATAATTAGAGATGAGCGAAGTGTTCAAAAATTTGATTCGACTGCTTTGCCAAACTTCAACAAGAAATTTGATTAGTTACGAATAACTTTGTCATGAATCACATTACATTGTGTGTAGTAGGCGCAAAGATGAGAACAGCCATGGCGCCGGCCGCCGGTCATTGAACCCCTCAGATGCTGTAATTTTTCCCCCGCCATTTCAGGAAAAATTTATTATTTCCACGAAACAAGAGAAAATTCCCCTTCATGATGAAACAAATTTACTACTATTCATTCAACACTAATAACAATAGTAATAATAATAATAAATCAATGTCTGACAGCAATAAACCTACCGTGTCACACATCTATTCCTGCAATGACTGAGAGTCTCCACACTGAATATGAACTTACATTTGATTTTAGGGATTTTCCTGACAGATGACTTCTTTATTGATGAGATGTTCCAGTCATTGTTTCCACGTAAATATTCTTCTAATAAAAAAATAAATAAAAAAAATTACAATGTAACGCAGCAGCTTTCTGGTGTAGGGACCTCTGTGAGGTTCACATGAACAATGTCACTGCCTGTATATATAGTGTATCCACATAGTGAAGAGAATGGGCTGTGGAAACCAATTACCATTACCTCATGTGTCTCCTGGGGCCGAGATCTCTGAGGAGGAAAACTTCATATGTGCTGTCAAGAGGTCACAAAGTTTCCAAAGTAAAAAAGTTAAACTTTATCAAAAGCAAATAACCAAGAAATAAAAAGTTTACTGACACTTTCAGAGAACTTTTCAGAATAAGCTGCCATGTGTGTACATGAGGAATAACACAATATCTGGCCATTATATGACTTGTAGTTCCATTTTAGCTGATTTTCCCACTATAGTCATACCACCCAACTTTTGAAAAGCACACTAGGCCATACATCTAATTCTGCCCAAATTTTTATCATACACACCCAGTCACCTTAATACCCCACATAGTAATTATTATCCTATTATGCCCCCTCACAGTAGTAATGCCCACATTGTGCTCCCTCACAGTAGTTATTCCCAGATATAAGCCCCTTCACAGTAGTTATACCCAGATTTGTGCCTATTTACAGAAGTTATGCTCAGATATGTCTCCTTCACAGTAGTTATGCCTACATGTATCCCCTCACAGTATCTATGCCCAAATGTGCCACCTTTACAGTAGCCATGACCAGATGTGCCCCTTTCACATTAGCTATGCCCAGATATGTGCCCCCTTCTCAGTAGTTATGCCCAGATCCCTCACAGTAGTTATGTCTATATGTATCCCCTCACAGTAGCTTTGCCCAGATGTGTCCCCTTCACAGTGGTTATGCCCAGATATGTGCGCCCTTCACAATAGCTATGTTTCCCATATACAGGTATTAACCGCCTCCGGACTGCCTAACGCAGGATCGCGTTCCGGAGGCGGCTGTCCCAGGCACAGTCACGCATATACAGACGTGGACAAAATTGTTGGTACCCTTTGGTCAATGAAAGAAAAAGTCACAATGGTCACAGAAATAACTTTAATCTGACAAAAGTAATAATAAATTAAAATTCTATAAATGTTAACCAATGAAAGTCAGACATTGTTTTTCAACCATGCTTCAACAGAATTATGTAAAAAAATAAACTCATGAAACAGGCATGGACAAAAATGATGGTACCCCTAGAAAACACAGAACATAATGTGACCAAAGGGACATGTTAATTCAAGGTGTGTCCACTAATTAGCATCACAGGTGTCTACAACCTTGTAATCAGCCATTGGGCCTATATATATGGCTCCAGGTAATCACTGTGTTGTTTGGTGATATGGTGTGTACCACACTCGACATGGACCAGAGGAAGCAAAGGAAAGAGCTGTCTCAAGAGATCAGAAAGAAAATTATAGACAAGCATGTTAAAGGTAAAGGCTATAAGACCATCTCCAAGCAACTAGATGTTCCTGTGAGTACAGTTGCACATATTATTCATAAGTTTAAGATCCATGGGACTGTAGCCAACCTCCCTGGACGTGGCCGCAGGAGGAAAATTGATGACAAATCTAAGAGACGGATAATCCGAATGGTAACAAAAGAGCCTAGAAAGACTTCTAAAGAGATTCAAGGTGAACTTCATGCTCAAGGAACATCAGTGTCAGATCGCACCATCCGTCGTTGTTTGAGCCAAAGTGGACTACATGGGAGACGACCAAGGAGGACACCATTGTTGAAAACGAATCATAAAAAAGCAAGACTGGAATATGCCAAACTACATGTTGACAAGCCACAAAGCTTCTGGGAGAATGTCCTGTGGACAGATGAGACAAAAATCGAAGTTTTTGCCAAGGCACATCAGCTGTATGTTCACAGACGAAAAAATGAAGCATATCAAGAAAAGAACACTGTCCCTACTGTGAAACATGGAGGAGGCTCTGTTATGTTCTGGGGCTGCTTTGCTGCGTCTGGCACAGGGTGTCTTGAATCTGTGCAGGGTACAATGAAATCTCAAGACTATCAAGGAATTCTAGAGAGAAATGTACTAGCCAGTGTCAGAAAGCTTGGTCTCAGTCGCAGGTCATGGGTCTTGCAACAGGACAATGACCCAAAACACACCGCTAAAAACACCCAAGAATGGCTAAGAGGAAAAAATTGGACTATTCTAAAGTGGCCTTCTATGAGCCCTGACCTCAATCCTATTGAGCATCTTTGGAAGGAGCTGAAACATGCAGTCTGGAAAAGGCACCCTTCAAACCGGACACAACTGGAGCAGTTTGCTCATGAGGAGTGGGCCAAAATACCTGCTGAGAGGTGCAGATGTCTCATTGACAGTTACAGGAAGCGTTTGATTGCAGTGATTGCCTCAAAAGGTTGCGCAACAAAATATTAAGTTAGGGGTACCATCATTTTTGTCCATGCCTGTTTCATGAGTTTATTTTTTTACATAATTCTGTTGAAGCATGGTTGAAAAACAATGTCTGACTTTCATTGGTTAACATTTATAGAATTTTAATTTATTATTACTTTTGTCAGATTAAAGTTATTTCTGTGACCATTGTGACTTTTTCTTTCATTGACCAAAGGGTACCAACAGTTTTGTCCACGTCTGTATGCGTCATCTCGCGAGATGCGAGACTTCCTGTGAACGCACGCACACAGGCGCGCGCGTTCACAGGTTCGGAAGGTAAGTGAGTGGATCTCCAGCCTGCCAGAGGCGATCGTTCGCTGGCAGGCTGGGATGAGATTAATAGGGCAATCGTACTCCCTGTGCGGGGGTAAATCCTGAACTCCACTCTCAGAGAAGACATCCGAAATTCAGAGAGAAAAGGTTGTACAGTCTTAGTAGAAACCTCAGAAACAGATGTCGTGAGGCAATTCTCTCTGCAAAAGTCACTCCAACCTCATCAATGGTGGGGTTATGTTTAGTGAGCCAGGGTAGCCCCAACACAAGAGGAGTAGGTAATCCGCTAAGGACGAAACATGACACATCCTCAACATGAGCATCACTCACAATTAAACGGATATTGTGAACTATGCCCTTTAATGATTTCTGAGAAAGTGGAGCGGAATCAATAGCAAAAACAGGAATATCCTTTCCCAAAGTGCACACCTGGAAACCATGAGTTATCGCAAAATGATTATCAATGAGATTGACAGCTGCTCCACTATCTACAAAAATCTCACAAAAAATGTTCTTGCTCTCTTGCGTCACCTTGGCAGGTAGGACAAAACGGGAACTACAAGCAAATGGAAAACCTTCAATTTCCGCCTCAACCCTGCCAATAGTAACAGATGGAACATTTTTAAAAGATTTTTTCCTTTTTGTTTCTTTATTACTCCCAGAAAACTGCCTGAATCTCTTAGAGGGACAAACATTTGCCAAATGATTTATACCTCCACATCAAAAACAAACCTTCCCATGCGGGCTGAATCTTCTATTGTCAGAGGAAATCAACCCCAGCTGCATGGGCTCCTGCTCAGAAGGGGTTGATTGCACTGTCCTGGGACTGAGTATGACAGGAAGGAGAGATCTCTCCTCTCTCTCTAAGATGCCTGTCAATACGAACGGCCTGAGACATAGCAGAGTCCAAGGAGATAGGCCTCTCATGAAAGGCAAATGCATCTTTCAATCCCTCTGAAAGACCATGGCAAAATTGACTTTGGAGTGCAGCATCATTCCAACCAGTATCAGCTGCCCATCTCCGAAATTCTGAGCAGTATATCTCTGCGGATTGTTTACCCTGGCATAACAGACATAGTCTAGACTCAACCAAAGCAACACGATCCGGATCATCATATATCCGACCCAGGGCTAAAAAGAATTCATCCACTGAACGAAGGGGACGTGCCCCCACCGGCAGCGAAAAGGCCCACGACTGGGCGTTACCCCTGAGCAGCGATATAATGATCCCAACCCTCCGTTCCTCATCACCAGAGGAATGGGGAAGAAGGCGAAAATGGAGTTTGCAAGCCTCTCTGAAACGCACAAAATTCTCACTACCCCCGGAGAACGTATCCGGGAGCGAGATCTTAGGCTCAGAACAAACTCCATGAACGCAAGCTGAACCGGTCACTAGAAACTGAGAAAGAGTCTTACGGAGATCAGCTACCTCCAATGAAAGACCCAGGAAGCGTTCAGTCAAAAGTGAAACCGGATCCATGCTTGAGACGGTTTTGGCGGCTTATAATGTCACGGAAGGTGTACAGGAAACAAGACAATGCAAAATGAACATATGACTCACTGGATCCAAAACTAAGGAACAAAAGGGAGACCCCTGCATAAGACCTGGCTATCTCCCTGACTGCTCAGCCTATGTGAAAATCCCAATGGTAGATGATCGCATATCCTCGTACCTCGACTGTATAACACCTGAACACCCTATAATAGTGAGGGGACACGACCACTGGCTCCCTACACTAGACACGGAGGGAGTCAGGGTCACCTGGGATCCAGCAAACAGAAAATCACAAATAAATGTACAGCACTTACCTTGTAGAAGACTGGAAAATAGGATCAGCATGCACACACACTCCAGGAAGTTGTATAAGCCACACATTAATGCATTTTGGGGAGGAATTTAAAGGGATGCAATCAGTCCAACTACATGACAGCTGAGAGAGGCTAACGAGATGAGGAACTGAAAACCAAAACAAAGAAAACTCAAGGAGGAGGTTCTGAAAGGCTTCTGTCAGAGCTTCTCAGCTGTCTGGTTGTGACAACTGGAGACTCATTTGCAGGAGCTTTCCGCATGTAGAGCCTCTCTCAAGAATCTTTTAAACATTAGTTCCGCTAAGTTTTACTTACACTCCCAATTCAAAATATTTGCTCATGGAAATAAGACTTCTCGCTTTATGATGTCCAGACTAAAAAGCAGAAAAATGGAGAACTTCATACATAAATTAAAAACCCCAGACGGAGCCTTTACCTTCGAAACTAATAAAATAGCTTCCTTATTTAGAGACTATTATGAATCTCTTTATAACCTTAACCCACAGCAATCTACTCCAAGTAATAATACATCGCCGTCAACCCTATCTTTAAAATTAGATAAATTAGCCCTCCCCTCTCTCTCAGAACAAAGCAAAACCCAACTGGCATCGCCATTTTCCTCTGAAGAATTACTAATAGCTATTAAAAATTCTTCCAGAGGGAAATGTCCAGGTCCCGATGGTCTCCCTATTCCCTATTATTCTACGTTTCAGGAGATTTTGATCCCACAACTCTTACCGGTGTACAATGCCACTTTACTAGGTATACCCCTATCAACCGATATGACCAGAGCCCACATTACTCTAATCCCTAAAGAAGGTAAAGACCATACTTTATGCCCCAATTTTAGACCTATTTCCCTTCTCAACTTAGACTTAAAGCTTTTAGCCAAAATGCTCGCAATTAAACTGGCGGGACTTCTCCCGTTTTTAATCCACAGAGATCAAGTGGGGTTTGTAAAACAAAGAGAGGGAAAAGATAATACAGCCCGGATCCTCAATATCATCCACTATGTGAAAAAAACAAAAAAACTCCCTCTAGTCCTTCTCAGCACAGATGCTGAGAAGGCCTTTGATAGGGTCAATTGGTCCTTTATGTACTCAGCGTTGCGGTCTCGCAATTTCCCTCTCCCGTTTATTCTTGCAATAGAAGCTATGTACCTTCATGCCTCGACTTCAATTAGGGTAAACTACACCCTTTCTGAACCCTTCAAAATTTGCAATGGCACCCGCCAAGGCTGCCCCCTTTCCCCACTCTTATTTGTCCTTGCCTTAGAGCCTCTTTTACAGACCATTAGGCTAGATGGCGACATCCAGGGAATATGTCTAGGGGACCAACAACATAAAATTGCCGCCTTTGCGGATGATCTGCTTTTAATAATCAGCAATCCTGAAAACGGCTCTTCCCAAGATATATGGACATTTGGAAACCTATGGATCGCTCTCCAATTTTAAGCTTAATCACAATAAATCACTTATAATCTCCACTGGCCTTAAAAAATCTTTAAAAGATCATCTAGAAGCAAATTCTGCTTTCAATTGGTCTGCTCCCTTTTTAACGTTCCTGGGGGTTAAAATGTCCATGGATCCAAATCAGCTTTTCAATTTGAACTATGCTCTTCTCCAAAACAAACTGTCCGAAAACTTAAATTCCCTGGATGTCCCCATACTCTCATGGTTTGGGAGGAAGAACATTTTACTTTCTCTCATTATCCCTAAACTTACATACCTCCAACAGACCTTACCAATTCCAGTCCCCTCCTCATACTATTCTAAACTTAGGACCATGTTTCGTGCCTTTATCTGGAACAAGAAAAAAGCCAGGTTGTCATACAACCTGCTATCATTCCCGAGGGAGAGAGGGGGAATTTCCTTACCAGATCCGGAACTATATGGCAGAGCGGTATTACTCACTAGAGTAATAGATTGGATAAACGCCCCCAAACAGAAATCGTGGGTTCCAATGGAAGAATCCCTACTTGGGGTGCCCTTTAGAGCAGCGTTATTAGGACGATTGTCATTACCGCCTATCCATCCAAACATATCTCCATTAATAAAAGCTACCCTACAAGCATGGAATGCCCTGCAGTCCTCCTCCCTTCAGTCCCCTTTCCCATTCCCTATTCTTAATACAAAAGACATACTTCAATTAGCTCCTCAAGCCCTACAAAATAGTCTACCTACTGAGATAATTCAGACTAAGGCGAAATTAATAGATTTATACACAGATGGAAAATTGATTTCCGTCAAAGAAATGAACGATCTCCTTAACACCCCTTGGTCTAGCTTTAATGGTCATCACTTTCTAAGGGCATATATGTCTCAACATATTCAACTACAAGACTTACTACGCCCTATAACATGGTTTGAGCACCTGATTTCCTTAAACTCTCCCCCACACAAACTGATATCCCAATGGTACAATAGGTTGAGGACTCCCCCTGTCGCGCTGACACCGGCCTTTATTAGATTATGGGAAAAAGACCTAGATAAATGCTTCTCCCCCGAAGACATCAATACTATCTATACCTCCCCACATAAAGCCTCAAGATGTGTCAAAATTCAAGAAAATAAGTACAAAATCATCACATGATGGTATAAAACCCCTGACAAGACATGCTTATACTCAGCCTTGGCTTCTGACATATGCTGGAGATGCTCAAAGAATAAAGGTACATATATCCACATCTGGTGGTCGTGTCCAATTTTGGCTAACTGGTGGATTAAGATTTTTCATACTTGCAATAAAATTTGTAACTCCAACATTGCCCCATCAACAGAGATTTCTCTTTTGAATCTCTTTCCTAAAGATCCCTCTCCACCTAAGCTGGCACTAAACAGTTAGTGTACGCTGCCAAATTACTAATCCCCATATTGTGGTTATCAGCTGAGGTTCCATCTATGGAACAATGGCTCCTAAAAATTTACCAAATATATTGTCTAGAAGAATTATCCTCTTGGGAGATCTCACCCCAAGTTTCTGAAAACCTGGAGCAAGTGGATCTCCTATAGAGGGTACTAGTCGGTCCATTTCGTGTGACCGATTCTCTTATAGCTCAAGGTTAAGTGGACAATCAGAAGGTTCCATCCCCACCGTGGAGTCCATCTCTTGACCTGTTTCGGATGAGTATCTCAGATCTAGATCTAGGTTGTACTTCCAAGTATTACCTCTTTGAATGTGATCTGTTATAGGGAATAATAGATATGCATCTCAGAATGTCTTTTTTGCAAGCTATATATATGTGGAAAGACTTACGACTAGGGATGAGCGAACTCGAACTGTATATTTTCGTAAAAGTCCGGGTTCGGGTTCGGTGTTCGTCGCTTTCTTGGCGCTTTTTGACGCTTTCTTGGCGCTTTTTGAAAGGCTGCAAAGCAGCCAATCAACAAGCGTCAAACTACTTGCCCCAAGAGGCCGTCACAGCCATGCCTACTATTGGCATGGCTGCGATTGGCCAGAGCACCATGTGACCCAGCCTCTATTTAAGCTGGAGTCACATAGCGCCGCCCGTCACTCTGCTCTGATCAGCATAGGGAGAGGTTGCGGCTGCGACAGTAGGGCGAGATTAGGCAGATTAACTCCTCCAAAGGACTTGATTAATTGATCGATCTGCAGCTGTGGATCATTGAGCTGCTGATACTCAATTGCTCACTGTTTTTAGGCTGCCCAGACCGTTTGTCAGTCACATTTTTCTGGGGTGATCGGCGGCCATTTTGTGTCTTGTGGTGCGCCAGCACAAGCTGCGACCAAGTGCATTTAACCCTCAATGGTGTGGTTGTTTTTTGGCTAAAGCCTACATCAGGGTAAAGCTGTCACACCAAGTGCATTTAACCAGCAATAGTCTGTTTATTTTTTGGCCATATACTACATCAGGGGCAAGCTGCGCCTGTCACCAAGTGCATTTAACCCTCAATGGTGTGGTTGTTTTTTGGCTAAAGCCTACATCAGGGTGAAGCTGTCACACCAAGTGCATTTAACCAGCAATAGTCTGTTTATTTTTTGGCCATATACTACATCAGGGGCAAGCTGCGCCCGTCACCAAGTGCATTTAACCCTCAGTAGTGTGGTTGGTCAAGCTGTCACACCAAGTGCATTTAACCAGCAATAGTCTGTTCATTTTTTGGCCATATACTACATCAGGGGCAAGCTGCGCCCGTCACCAAGTGCATTTAACCCTCAGTAGTGTGGTTGGTCAAGCTGTCACACCAAGTGCATTTAACCAGCAATAGTCTGTTCATTTTTTGGCCATATACTACATCAGGGGCAAGCTGCGCCTGTCACCAAGTGCATTTAACCCTCAGTAGTGTGGTTGGTCAAGCTGTCACACCAAGTGCATTTAACCAGCAATAGTGTGGTTATTTTTTGGCCATATCCCAGTCTAATTCTGTCAGTAAATCCATACCGGTCACCCAGCGCCTAAATACTAGGCCTCAAATTTATATCCCGCTAAATCTGTCCTTACCGCTGTACTGTTGTGGCTGGGCAAGTTAATTAGTGTCCGTCAAAGCACATTTTTTGTTCAGAGTTGAAATACAATTCCCAATTTAGCAATTTCATAATTTAGTGGTTTCTGCTATATCAGAGCTATTTGAAATCTATCCCTAAAAGGGTATATAATATTCAAGGTGCACATAGGGTAATTCAGAATAACTTCACACACACGCTACTGTGCATTTCCAAGTCTAATTCTGTAAGTAAATCTATACCGGTCACCCAGCGCCTAAATACTAGGCCTCAAATTTATATTCAGCTGAATTTGAATACAAAACATTGGGCCAAATAATATTTTTGTTGTTGTGGTGAACGATAACAATGAGGAAAACATCTAGTAAGGGACGCGGACGTGGACATGGTCGTGGTGGTGTTAGTGGACCCTCTGGTGCTGGGAGAGGACGTGTCCGTTCTGCCACATCCACACGTCCTAGTGTACCAACTACCTCAGGTCCCAGTAGCCGCCAGAATTTACAGCGATATATGGTGGGGCCCAATGCCGTTCTAAGGATGGTAAGGCCTGAGCAGGTACAGGCATTAGTCAATTGGGTGGCCGACAGTGGATCCAGCACGTTCACATTATCTCCCACCCAGTCTTCTGCAGAAAGCGCACAGATGGCGCCTAAAAACCAACCCCATCAGTCTGTCACATCACCCCCATGCATACCAGGGAAACTGTCTGAGCCTCAAGTTATGCAGCAGTCTCTTATGCTGTTTGAAGACTCCGCTGGCAGGGTTTCCCAAGGGCATCCACCTAGCCCTTCCCCAGCGGTGAAAGACATAGAATGCACTGACGCACAACCACTTATGTTTCCTGATGATGAGGACATGGGAATACCACCTCAGCATGTCTCTGATGATGACGAAACACAGGTGCCAACTGCTGCGTCTTTCTGCAGTGTGCAGACTGAACAGGAGGTCAGGGATCAAGACTGGGTGGAAGACGATGCAGGGGACGATGAGGTCCTAGACCCCACATGGAATGAAGGTCGTGCCACTGACTTTCACAGTTCGGAGGAAGAGGCAGTGGTGAGACCGAGCCAACAGCGTAGCAAAAGAGGGAGCAGTGGGCAAAAGCAGAACACCCGCCGCCAAGAGACTCCGCCTGCTACTGACCGCCGCCATCTGGGACCGAGCACCCCAAAGGCAGCTTCAAGGAGTTCCCTGGCATGACACTTCTTCAAACAATGTGCTGACGACAAGACCCGAGTGGTCTGCACGCTGTGCCATCAGAGCCTGAAGCGAGGCATTAACGTTCTGAACCTGAGCACAACCTGCATGACCAGGCACCTGCATGCAAAGCATGAACTGCAGTGGAGTAAACACCTTAAAACCAAGGAAGTCACTCAGGCTCCCCCTGCTACCTCTTCTGCTGCTGCCGCCTCGGCCTCTTCTGCTGCTGCTGCCTCGGCCTCTTCCTCCGCCTCTGGAGGAACGTTGGCACCTGCCGCCCAGCAAACAGGGGATGTACCACCAACACCACCACCACTTCCGTCACCAAGCATCTCAACCATGTCACACGGCAGCGTTCAGCTCTCCATCTCACAAACATTTGAGAGAAAGCGTAAATTCCCACCTAGCCACCCTCGATCCCTGGCCCTGAATGCCAGCATTTCTAAACTACTGGCCTATGAACAGTGGTGGGTGACGTGAAGCCTGATTCTCTGCTTTGACATGCAGACTGATTCTCTTCTGACATGAAGCCAGATTCTCTGTTACGGGACCTCTCTCCTCTGCCTGGGTGCTTGGCCTAAATTTATGAAAATGGACTGTTACAGTGGTGGGTGACGTGAAGCCTGATTCTCTGCTATGACATGAAGACTGATTCTCTGCTGACATGAAGCCAGATTGTCTGTTTCGGGACCTCTCTCCTCTGCCTGGGTGCTTGGCCTAAATTTATGAAAATGGACTGTTGCAGTGGTGGCTGACGTGAAGCCTGATTCTCTGCTATGACATGCAGACTGATTCTCTGCTGACATGAAGCCAGATTCTCTGTTAAGGGACCTCTCTCCTCTGCCTGGGTGCTGGGCCTAAATATATGCCAATGGACTGTTGCACTGGTGGCTGACGTGAAGCCTGATTGTCTGTTACGGGACCTCTCTGCTCTGCCTGGGTGCTGGGCCTAAATATCTGACAATGGACTGTTGCTTTGGTGGCTGACGTGAAGCCTGATTCTCTGCTATGACATGCAGACTGATTCTCTGCTGACATGAAGCCAGATTCTCTGTTACGGGACCTCTCTCCTCTGCCTGGGTGCTTGGCCTAAATTTATGAAAATGGACTGTTGCAGTGGTGGCTGACGTGAAGCCTGATTCTCTGCTATGACATGCAGACTGATTCTCTGCTGACATGAAGCCATATTCTCTGTTACGAGACCTCTCTCCTCTGCCTGGGTGCTGGGCCTAAATTTATGAAAATGGACTGTTACAGTGGTGGGTGACGTGCAGCCTGATTCTCTGCTATGACATGAAGACTGATTCTCTGCTGACATGAAGCCAGATTGTCTGTTACGGGACCTCTCTCCTCTGCCTGGGTGCTGGGCCTAAATTTATGACAATGGACTGTTGCAGTGGTGGCTGACGTGAAGCCTGATTCTCTGCTATGACATGCAGACTGATTCTCTGCTGACATGAAGACAGATTCTCTGTTACGGGACCTCTCTCCTCTGCCTGGGTGTCGGGGCCTAAATATCTGAGAATGGACTGTTCCAGTGGTGGGTGACGTGAAGCCAGATTCTCTGCTATGGGACCTCTCTCCAATTGATTTTGGTTAATTTTTATTTATTTAATTTTTATTTTAATTCATTTCCCTATCCACATTTGTTTGCAGGGGATTTACCTACATGTTGCTGCCTTTTGCAGCCCTCTAGCCCTTTCCTGGGCTGTTTTACAGCCTTTTTAGTACCGAAAAGTTCGGGTCCCCATTGACTTCAATGGGGTTCGGGTTCGGGACGAAGTTCGGATCGGGTTCGGATCCCGAACCCGAACATTTCCGGGAAGTTCGGCCGAACTTCTCGAACCCGAACATCCAGGTGTTCGCTCAACTCTACTTACGACTTATCTATGTAACCAAGAAGGTGGACATACACTCATTTTCTTTAATATTATATCTTCCTGTTGAACATTCTCTTTGAAAATAATATGACCCGTAATATGTACTGGACAGACCTGGATTTAGTTCAGAAATGTATTGGAATGGTGGAGATTTGTCACTCTTCCACTATTCCAGTTTCTTTGCATGATTCCGAATTGTTTAATAAAAATTATTATAAAAAAACAAAAAACACCCTAATAGGTGGGCCGAACGCCTGGGTCCACAACCAGTGCCTGCAGGTCACACCACTGCCTCCTCTCCCCCCGTGTTATATGCTGGCCAATCGCCTCTCCAAGATGAAGGCCTGGGTGCCTCCCGCCATGCACCTGGACCTACGCAAGCACCATCAGCTAGCACATCCACTTCTGTGTCCCAGCGCAGCATACAGATGTCTAAACCCCAGGCCTTTGAACGAAAGCGCAAATACCCAGCCACCCACCCACCCACATTACCATAGCACTAAATGCACACCTTTCCAAATTGCTGGCCTTGGAAATTTTGCCATTTAGGCTTGTGGACACTGAGGCTTTCCCGCGGTACTCTGTCCCAAGCTGCCAATATTTTTTTATGGTGCACAGTCCCAGCCTTACACCAGCATGTGTCCCGTAACATCAACCTTGTCCTGAACAACAGTTATTGGGAAGGTCCACTTAACGACTGATACATGGACAAGTAGCCCACATGTTCAACCTAGTGGTTCAGCGGTTTTCTCAAAACCTACCCCAATTTGCTTGAGCTATTTGTGAATATGCGCCGCATGTGTGCCCATTTCCGCAAGTCATCGACAGCTTCCATCAGTCTGGCAACGCTGTAGCAGCGCTGCAATTGCCAGCTCACTGACTGTTGTGAGACGTGGGCATGCGCTGGAATTCGACGTTCCACATGTTGGCCATGAAGTCTGACGCAACTTTGAGGTATGAACACAGATGGTGAGAGGCGATAACGCTATCAGCGTAACCATCCCACTTCTGTGTCTACTCAAACGCTCGCTGCTCACAATTAAGGCGGGTGCTTTGCATGTGGAAGAGGTGGAAATGGGGGAAGAAAGTACACAGTATGATAGCCAGACCACCCTCAATTTGTATTCTCAGTGCAAATTGGATGATTATGAGGAGGAGGAGGAACAGGAGACGGTTGCCTCCATTACAGAGGGAAGTACCCATGGAAGTTTTATTCCATCTGTTCAGCGTTTATGGGTAGAAGAGGAGAAAAAGCATGAGGAGATTGAGAGTCATCCTCCTGATGTGGACAGCAAAGTCTTGTCTGTTGGGACTCTGGAACACATGGCTGACTTTATGTTAGGCTGCCTTTCCTGTGACCCTCGTTTTGTATGCATTTTGGCCAACACCAATTACTGGTTGTTCACACTTCTCGACCCCCGCTACAAAGAGAACTTCTCATCTCTCATTCCTGTGGTTGAGAGGATGAGCAAAATGGTGCAATTCCAGAAAGTCCTTGTGGAAAAATTGCTGACAACTCTAGATGTAGAGTACATAGTTTCTTGGCCAAGTACGTAGCAGACCATGTCCGCATCCTCAGTGATCCCTGTGTGCCTTGCAACTATTGTGTGTCCAAGCTGGACACATGGCACAAACTGGAGCTTTACGCCTTTGAGGTGCTGACCTGCCCCGCCGCTAGCATTTTGTCAGAATGTGTATTTAGTTCTGCTGGGGGCATAATAACTGATAACCGCATCTGCCTCAACTTAAAATGGTTGACTCAAATAAAAATGAACAAGGCCTGGACTGCCCCTGACTTCTCTACTCCACCAGTGGAAAGTGGCTGCAGATAAAGGCTCTCTAAATGTGGCTTTTTTGGTGTATTGAATACACAGTATTCCCATGCACCCCTTGCACCACTAAAAAGATATATGGTTCAATCTCCCTTTTCTCGTCCTCCTCCTCCTCCATCATATCAACATGCTTTTTATGCTGCCCTCGGTCCTAATTTTTTTTGAGGATCAGCTCAGCAGTGGGCCTTTACCCATAATGTTTTAGAGGGTCACCAGCAGGTCCTCACCATAATGTTTTTGAGGGTCACCAGCAGGCCCTCAACCATAATGTTTTAGAGGGTCAGCTCAGCAGTGTGCCTTTACCCATAATGTTTTAGAGGGTCCCCAGCAGGCCCTCACCATAATGTTCTTGAGGGTCACCAGCAGGCCCTCAACCATAATGTTTTAGAGGGTCAGCTCAGCAGCAGCACCTCGCCCAGAATCTTTTTTTCTCAGTAGCAGGCCCTCTCTCACAAAACGTTTTAAATGGTCTGCTCGGCAGCAGGCCTTCATCCAGAATTTTTTTTGATTGTCAGCTTGGCAGCAGGCCCTCACCCACAATTTTTTTAGATGGTCAGCTCAGCAGCAGGCCCTCGCCCACAACATTTTTTAGATGGTAAGATCGGCAGTAGGCCCTCGCCCACAAATTTTTTAGATGGTCTGCTTGGCAGAGGGCCCTCGCCCACCAAATTTTTTAGATGGTTAGCTCAGCAACAGGCCTTCGCCCACAACATTTTTTAGATGGTCAGCTTGGCAGCAGGCTCTTACCCATAATGTTTTAGATGGTCAGCTCAGAAGCAGGCCTTCGCCCACACCATTTTTTAGATGGTCAGCTCGGCAGCAGGCCCTCGCCCACAATTTTTTTTAGATTGTAAGCTTGGCAGCAGGCACTCGCCCACAATTTTTTTTAGATGGTCAGCTCGGCAGCA
Organism: Bufo gargarizans; assembly: GCF_014858855.1. Taxonomy (NCBI): domain Eukaryota; kingdom Metazoa; phylum Chordata; class Amphibia; order Anura; family Bufonidae; genus Bufo; species Bufo gargarizans. Next base: position 8,970,807 of record NC_058081.1, on the reverse strand, counting down.
GGCCCTCACCCACAACATTTTTTAGATGGTCAGCTCGGCAGCAGGCTCTCACCCCTAATGTTTTAGATGGTCAGCTCAGCAGCAGATGCTCACCCCTAATGTTTTAGATGGTCAGATCAGCAGCAAGCCCTGGCCACTAATGTTTTTGCCATCAATCATCATTTTTCAAGGGTTTGTATGATGCCTTCCTTTATGTGTAATAAAGGTTGTATTGGAGTGCCAGTTCCTTGTAATTTTTGGCAGCAGTGCAAAGGCTTTATGAGTGTAGGAGTCCCACTACCTGAACAATTGTACCACATTGTGAATGAGGCCCTCTTTTATGTGATATACAGGTTGTATCGGAGTGCCTGTTCCTTGAAATTTTTGGGCAGCATTTGCACTTTATATACAAGTAAATATACAGAAAAGAATGTTTGCCAAACAATTTTTCCTCTAAAATCCTATAAAAGTCTGTAAAAGTGGCGTACTACTCGGACAAGATGCATCCAGACATCGTCCCCATGCTGTTCCCGAACCATTTTCGGTGGTGTTTCCATCAATTTATGACCTTTTTCTATGAACCAGACACCCTCCCCTCATCAGAGCAGGTGGTGCCTGGTTTAATGCTCGGGTTCTCCCATTGACTTCCATTGTGCTCGGGTGCTCAGTAGAGCACCTGAGCATCCCAGCATCCCGAGGTGTTCTACTAGAGCACACAAGCACTTTGGTGCTCGACCAATACTACTGTTCACTTATGCTTCCTTCTGAACACTTCCTAGACTTCAGTGGGGGGTAATGTAATATGATTATTCATAGAGAAGGCAGCCTGTTTTGGTCTCACAAGATGGAATTGGCTGAAAACTAAGATGTACCTATAAGGTTAGTTTAGGAAAAAGGGCAGCTGATAAGAGAATTTTCTCTAAATGGATTCATTGTATGAACAAAAGGATCACACATTACAACTGCAGGAGCTTTAATTACATCCCATTCTAAATTCATAGGCATCATTATAGATAGCGTTGAGCCAGTTGAAGTCAATTTAATTGACTTCAATCCGAATTTCAGGAAAAATTTCATTTGCCGCGAAGCCAAATTACCTCATGCTTCGTGGTAACGTGCTGAAGTCATTAGATGAGGCCACAAAATTTGCAGTAGGAACAATTGCGACATAAACAATGTAATTCACCGGCGTACTCTCTCTTCTTCCAGTGATGCTTGCAGGCGTACTCTCTCCTTTTCCATTGACGCTTGTAGCCAGGCTCTCTTTTTCTTGATCTGCTTGCCTTAGCTTTAGTTGCATCTCTTGTGCGGCAAAGGAAGACCTTGCTTTTGCAGCCTCAGCTTCTGCATGGACGAGACAGCGATTTATTTTATTGAGGACTTGCTAGAGCAGCTTGCTCGTGACCTGATCCTGAATGATGATGTTTGGCTAGTGGACATTGTGTGCCTGGTTGCTGGCTGCTTAATGTCTCTGTGCAGACTCAGTCTATGTAGAAATGGACTTTATTGTGGTCTGGATCGTGCTGCACTTGCTGGGGGCTGCACTCTCACTTCTTGCGACTGTATGACAGCCGCTGCAATCTTGTATACAGGACCACATGTGTGATGGCGGCTCCGTATAGTCAGATCCACTATGGCTGGTGACTAGTATCTGTTTTACTGTTCTGCCTTCATACACGTTCGCACAGTGTGCAGTCTGACATTCAGCATAAACCATTCCTGTCTTCCAAATAAGAGGACTGTTCTTTGCAGTCTAACTTGTTTATTGGTCAACAGGTCGTACTCTCTGCGCGGTGCGTGTGAGTGAGAGATTGTAGAAGTGTGATTGATTGATTATATACGATTGATTAAATGATTGGTAAAACAGGATTGTCTTGCAAAACTACAAGAATACAAATAACATGTATAAGTATTAAAGGGAACCTGTCATCAACCTTATGCTGCCCATACAAACAACAGAATAAAGTAGAGACAGGTGAGTGGTTGCCGAGAACCAACATCACAATTATTGCAGACTAGGCCTGGAATAAAGTCACGGCCACCTGAGAAGAGCCATGGTCATTCAGGAATTCCTGCTCTCCCTGCCCACCTGCTGATGATTGACAAGCTTCTACCTAGTCTTCTCCCTTTCTCTCTAGGAGAGAACTGCAAATCATCAGCAGATGGGCGAGGAGAGCAGGAGATTATAAATAACCATGACTATTCTTAGGTAGATTTTTTTTCAAGACCTATGCTGCAATGGTTATGATGCCATTTCTGAGAGCAACCACTTACTTTTAGCTCATGAGACACCGCTGAAATCAGCATTTCTGTCACTACTTTATGCTGCTCTTAGTGAGGTCAGCATAAAGTTGATGACAGGGTCCCTTTAACCCCTTAGTGACAGCCTTATTTCACCTTAAGGACCAGGCCATTTTTTGCAAATCTGACCAGTGTCACTTTAAGTGATGATAACTTTAAAACACTTTGACTTATCCAGGCCATTCTGAGATTATTTTTTCATCACTTATTGTACTTCATGACACTGGTAAAATGAAGTCATTTTTATTTATTTTTTGCATGAAAAATTACCTAATTTACCAAAAATTTGGAAAAATTAGCAAATTTCAAAGTTTCAGTTTCTCTACTTCTGTAATACATAGTAATACCCCCAAAAATTATGATGACTTTACATTCCCCATATGTCTACTTCATGTTTGAATTATTTTGGGAATGATATTTTATTTTTTGGGGATGTTACACGACTTAGAAGTTTAGAAGCAAATCTTGAAATTTTTCCGAAATTTACAAAAACTCAATTTTTAGGGACCAGTTCAGGTCTGAAGTCACTTTGCGAAGCTTACATAATAGAAACCACACCCCTCAAGGTATTCAAAACTGATTTTACATACCTCGTTAACCCTTTAGGTGTTGCACAAGAGTTAATGGCAAATGGGGATGAGATTTGAGAATTTCATTTTTTTGCCTAATTTTCAATTTTAACCCATTTTTCCCACTAACAAAGCAAGGTTTAACGGCCAAACAAGACTGTATCTTTATTGCCCTGGCCCTGCCTTTTACAGAAACACCCAATATGTGGGCGTAAACTACTGTACGGCCACACAGCGGAGCGTAGAGTAAAAGGTGTGCCGTTTGATTTTTGGAAGGCAGATTTTTATGGACCGGTTTATTTACACCATGTCCCATTTGAAGCCCCCTGATGCACCCCTAGAGTAGAAACTCCCTAAAAGTGACCCCATCTAAGAAACTACACCCCTCAAGGTATTCAAATCTGATTTTACATACGTCGTTAACCCTTTAGGTGTTGCACAAGAGTTTTTGGCAAATGGGAATAAAATTTGAGAATTTCATTTTTTTGCCAAATTTTCAATTTTAACACATTTTTCCACTAATAAAGCAAGGGTTAACAGCCAAACAATACTGTGCCCTGACTCTGCCATTTACAGAAACACCCAATATGTGGCCGTAAACTACTGTACGGTCACACAGTGGGGCGTAGAGTGAAAGGTGCGCCGTTTGGTTTTTGGAGGGCTGATTTTTATGGACCGGTTTATTTACACCGTGTCCTGTTCAACCCCCCTGATGCACCCCTGGAGTAGAAACTCCCTAAAAGTGACCCCATTTTGGAAACTACGGGAAAAGGTGGCATTTTTGGGGGGACTTTTTTAGGATAAATATGATTTTTGGTTGCTCTATATTACATTTTTGTGAGGCAAGATTACCAAAAATTGAAATTCTGAAATTACATCTCCATTTGCCATTAACTGTTAAGGAACACCTAAAGGGTTAATAAAGTTTGTATAATCAGTTTTGAATACCTTGAGGGGTGTAGTTTTTTAGATGGGGTCACTTTTTGGGAGTTTTTACTCTATGGGGGCATCAGGGGGGCTTCAAAAGGGTCAATAAAAAATGCCATCAAATCGGCCTTCCAGAAACCATGTCGGTCCTTTCCTTTTGCGGCCTCCCTTTTACTGATACAGCAGTTTCCGACCACAAATGTGGCGTTTCTGTAAACTGCAGTATCAGGGTAATAAATATTAACTTTTGTTTGGTTGTTAACCCTTGTTTTGTTACCAGAAAAAACTGATTGAAATGGAAAAGTGCTAAAAATAGCGGTTTTTTTTGTTTGTTTTTAACCGCGTTAATCTGGAGGGTTAGGTAATGGGATATTTTTATAGAGAAGATTCCTACGGACGCGTCGATACCTAATAATTTTTTTACAATTATTTAGGTTTTTGACTATATTATCCTTTTTGATACAAAAAAAATGTTGTATCTCTAAAGTCTGTGTCATTTATTTATTTATTTTTAATCTGATTATCTTATGTAGGGGCTCATTTTTTGCGGGATGAGCAGACGTTTTATTGGCACTATTTTGGGGGCTATTTTTTAGGTAAGGTGCCCCCCAAAAAATGTTTTGCACCTATTTTTTATTTATTTTTTGACCGTGTTAATCGGGGGGGGTTGAGTCATGGGGTGTTTTTATAGAGGATATTCTTACGGACGTGGCGATACCTAATGAGTCTATTTTATTTTTGCAATTATTTAGGTTTTTGACTATATTATCCTTTTTGATACAAAAAATTTTTTTTGTATCTCTAAAGTCTAAGTGTCATTTTTTTTAATCCGATTATCTTATGTGGGGGCTCATTTTTTGCAGGATGAGACAACGGTTTTATTGGCACTATTTTGGGGGCTATATGACTTTTTGATCGCTTGCTATTAAACTTTTTATTATGTAAAGTGACAAAAAAAAGCTTTTTTGCACTTTTTTTTTTCTGGACCGTGTTAATCTGGGGGGTTAGGTCATGGGGTAGTTTTATAGAGGAGATTATTACCGACGCGGGGATACCTAATATGTCTACTTTTAATAAATTATTTTCGTTTTTTTGGGTGTCTCAAGTCTGAGAACCATTTTTTTTTTATCCGATAGTGCTAAATTGGAATATAAATTTAGTATGCCATGGAAGTGTGGTACTCCCTGAAGCAACCGTCAATGCAGAGGCCCAGATGATCGGGGCACGTGTCGCACTGAGTAGTGGTGTTCTTCCGTATGGTGATACACTCTGTACTTTTTTGGGGTTTGTCCCTTCTTTCCAGTATGGGGGACCACACCTGGAAAGTGTTGGCCAGGGAGGATCCGGGCGCCTACAGTTCCCGAGGTACTCCGGCCTGCTCTTTCCCGATCCGAAAAGATCAGGGCCTTGAGGACTGCCTCATAGAACTGGAGGAATGTCCCTGTGCTGCCAGCGCTTCGGGATAGTACAAAAGAGTTGTACATGGCAACCTGTACCAAGTAGACCGCAACTTTTTTGTACCATGCCCGGGTTTTGCGCATGGCGTTATATGGCTTGAGGACTTGATCAGAGAGATCAACTCCTCCCATATACCGATTGTAGTCAGCAATACAATCAGGCTTGAGGAACAGGGACAGGGGTGATGCCATTACCATTAATTGTGGACAGCATAAGGACATCCCTCTTGTCCTTATACCTGACCAGCAACAGGTTTCCAATGGTAAGGGCACGGGTCTCACCCCTTGGGATAGGTAACTGGAGGGGGTGGGCAGGAAGGCGCGTTGATTTTTCCGCACTGTCCCACAAGCGGACGTGGATCTGGCGGCAAGGGACTGGAACAAGGGGATGCTGGTATAAAAGTTATTAACGTACAGGTGGTAACCCTTATCCAGCAGTGGGTGTAAAATGTCCCACACAAGTTTCCCGGTAACACCCAGAGTGGGGGGACATTCTGGGGGTTGAATCCGGGAATCTCGCCCCTCGTATACACAAAATTTTGCATAGCTTCACGCCATACCTCGCCCGCTTGGAGTGCACATACTGGCGGAAAAGGAGTCTCCCCTTGAACGCAATGAGAGACTCATTAACTGCAACCTCCCTTCCAGGTACATAGGCCTCCATAAATTTGGCCCCAAAGTGATCAATGACCGGCCGTATCTTATACAGACAGTCATAGGCAGGATCACCTCGCGGGGGACATGCTGCATTATCGGAATAATGCAGACATTTCCGGATTGCCTCAAACCGGGAGCGTGTCATGGCCGTACTGTAAAGTGGGGTCTGGTATAGGATGTCCCCACTTCAGTTCATCCTGACACTGGGTTTCTTGAACAGGCCTATATGCAGCACGAGGCCCCAAAATGTCCTCATTTTGGCTGCACTGACCAGCGTCCAGCCACCCGGCCTGGCCAAAAAGGAGCCCGGGTGTTGAGCAACGAACTGTTGGGCGTACAGGTTCGTCTGCGCCACCATCAGATTTACCAGTGGGTCACTGAAAAAATTGCAAAAAAAGTCATATTCAGTGTAGCCCACTGTGGAAATCTGGATTCCTGATTGGCCTACAAAATCAGGAATCACGGGCTCGTATCGCTCTGGGCTACACCAGACTAGTTCACCGGCAGGGTGCTCCGGTGGATTTAACTGGTGGGCCGGGAAACCAGTACGAGCCCCAGAGCCCAGGGTCCCTAATATGGTGGTCCCCTTGCTCCGCCTGGCGGCGTCTCCGCCGCCTTGGGGGCTCATCATCATCGCTAGATGATGAGGAGGACGCGTATGACAACAGGAATGTGGGGTCATCTTCGTCCTCACTGGGACTCTTGAAGTCGGAGGCAAGCTGGGCGTATGCCTCCTCGGCAGAGAACATCTGGCAGGCCATAGGGGAGTGTGTGTCTCCATGTATATGTGCGTGTGTGTAAATCTTTATTTGGTGTGCGTGTGTGTGGGGGCTTGGGTTTTCACAAACTCACCCTAAAACTAACAGAAAAAAAAATATATAACTAAAAAAAGGGCCAAAAATGTGGGAAAAAAATTCAAAACCGCTGATCAACCGTCCGAAGTTGATCAGCGGTGGGGTGTGTGATGCGCTAACAGTGGCCGGACGCTAAGAGTGCCGACCACAGTCAGCATACACACCAAAAAAAAACTGCACCCCTAAAAAAGGGGGGAGGGGGGGGCAAGCGGCAGCACCCCTGGGGGGTCTAGGGTCACGGAGCTGTGCTGTGGACCCCAGACACCCTAACTTAGGGTGATGCAATAAAAGTTCACAAACTAACTTTCCCTTTTTTTCCCTGCCTAACCCAAACTTTCCCTATGCTTTCCCTATGTACCTGATGGGGGGTGCTGGGGCACAGATCGGGTCCTGGGGGCAAAGATGGGGTGATGCTGGCACCGACGGATGACACGTGCAGGCAGATCCTCTCTCCTCCGGCTCCGGAACGCAAAAGGAGGAGGAGAGGAGCGGCTGCATCTTTTGAATCTGCCGCCGGCCCACCCACTGACCAATCAGAAGCGATCCTGAGTGGTGATGTCACCATCACCACTCAGGATCGCTGGATGGTGATTGGTTGGGTGAAATCACACCACCATCACCATCCTGTTCCGGGTTATCGGGTCTTCAGAGACCCGAATAACCCGGAAACGCAGAAAACAGCATGTCTGAATTGACCTGCAGTTTTCTGCGATCGCATACATGGGGGGGGGCGCATTTGCCCCAAGTGCCTGCTCAATGATTTGTACGCCCTATGTCCTTAAGACGTTGAGCATGGATTGCATGTACTATAACATTTGCATTTACAGTGAAAGCACATGGTAAAATTGCTGCCTATACATAGGATTACATGTCTAACTAACAGTAATAACAACTCCCCGAGTAACAATTACAACTAACTGAACAGCTCTGCATAACATGATGTCCCTGAAACAAAGGTAGGTCTCTCATCAGATATGGTTTTACAAGGATGGTGGAGATTGAGAAGATGAGATGGTGGAGATTGAGAAGATGACATGCATAGAACATCTCTGAACTGTGTCCTGGAGACTGGAGACTTCTCTTTTGCAAAATGCTTTTCAGTCCCACAATGCAGTGCACCACTGACAATGGAGTAGTCTTTGTAACAGGAAAAACAAAGTGTATTAGAACTTAACACTGCTAGATGGTGCTATAACCACAATAAACATTTCATAAATATCAAGACTGAGGCAGACGTGATCTGTAATGATTCTCTAGCCCTTCTGGGCAGAACATTGGTAATAGTTTCACCCATAGCCAGGGTATTAGTGGTGGGGCAGAGGCAGTGGCAGACGGGGCAAAGCAGAGGAGGGGGGCCGAAGAACTCACAATGATATCTTTTGGCCTAATAAAAGAGACCGGGGGGAGTTAGATTGGCCGTGAAGACTCCAATGATCTTTATGTTTTGGACAGGACCTGGGATAAGGGTGCTCAGAAAAAGGCAACAACAGAGGAGGAGGGTCATGGTGGCAGCAATAAAGAATACTGGTGATTGAGCACCAAAGTATTCAGGTGTTCGGCCCGAACACATTGCTATATTTGTGTGCTTGACCGAGCACCCTAGTATAATGGAAGTCAATGGGAGACAACCAGGCACTGGGGGCTCTGAAGAGGGGAGGGTGCCTGGTCTATTGGAAAAGGTCAGAAAGTGACAGAAACACCACCAAAATGGATCGGGAACAGCATGGGGACGATTTCTGGATGCATCTTGGACTCCCAGGTTGCTGCTGGGAACCAGCCCCCCCCCCGATCTGTGCAGGCCGCCCCCCGATCTATGCAGCCCCCCATCTGTGCCCCCTCCATCTGTGCGGCATCTTGTGTCCACAGTGCCCCCTCCATCTGTGCCCCATCTTGTGTCCTCCAGTGCCCCCTCCTGCTGGCCGTGACAATTTCCACCCCCCCCTTCCAGCGCTGCCCCCGCTCGGTCTGCCCCCCTGCTGTGTTTGATGGCGACGGCTCCATTCCTGAGCCGCCGCCATCATCAGAGTGTCAGCTCTATGCTGTCACTCCGCTGTAACCCCATAGATGCCGCGGCAGCGGCATCCATGGGGTTAATAGAGGGAGGGGGCTCCCTCTCTCCACCATTGGGGCTGCTGCGATGGCAGCCCCGATGGTTGCCCTGGCAACCGGACGCTTTGCAAAAGCGTCCGCTGTTGCCACCTACAGGGCATCTGAATGTATTACACTTTGCAATGCAAGAGCATTGCAAAGTATAGTACAGCCATCAGCCCCACAGGATCTTCATGATCCAAGAGGGACTTGATAAAAAAACTACACATATTAGGTATCACCGCGTCCGTAACCACCGTCTCTATAAAGATATCACATGATAGACCCCGTCCGATAAACACCATAAAAAATAAAAAATAAGAACTGTGTAAAAAAAAGCCATTTTTGTCACCTTACATCACAAAAAGTGCAACAGCAAGCGATTAAAAGGCCCCCAAAATAGTACCAATCAAACCGTCACCTTGTCCCTCAAAAAATGGTACCCTATTTAAGACAATCGCCCAAAAAATAAAAAAGCTATGGCTCTCAGACTATAGAGACACAAAAACATTTTTTTGGTTTCAGAAATGCTATTATTGTGTAAAACTTAAATAAATAAGAAAAAGTATACATATTAGGTATTGCCACGTCCGTAACGATCTTCTCTATAAAACTATCACATGACCTAACTCCTCAGATGAACGCTGTAAAAATAAATAAATGAAAACTGTTCCAAAACAGCAATTTTTTGCTTCACCTTGCCCCATAAAGTGTAATAATGAATGATCAAAAAATCCTATGTACCCAAAAATGGTACCAATTAAAAAAACCTCAACACTTTCTGCAAAAAACGAGCCCCTTCACAAGACGATCGGCAGAAAAATAAAAAACATATGGCGTTCAGAAAACCAATCCAGCACAATCTGCCTTCCAAAAACCGTATGGCATTCCTTTCCTTCTGCGCCCTGCCGTGTGCCCGTACAGCAGTTTACGACCACATGTGGGGTGTTTATGTAAACCGCGGAATCAGGGTAATAAATATTGAGTTTTGTTTGGCTGTTAACCCTCAATGTGTTAAAGAATTTTTTTTTATAAAATGGAAAATCTGCCAAAAATGTGAAATTTAGAAATTTAATCTCCATTTTCCTTTAATTCTTGTGGAACGCCTAAAGGGTTAACAAAGTTTGAAAAATAAGTTTTGAGTAACTTGAGGGGTTTAGTTTCTACAATGGGGTCATTTATGGGGGTTTCCACTATGTAAGCCCCACAAAGTGACTTCAGACCTGAACTGGTCCTTAAAAAGTGGGTTTTGGAAATTTTCTTTAAAATTATAAGAATTGCTTCTAAACTTCTAAGCCTTCTAACGTCCTTAAAAAAAAAAAAAAATGACATTTCCAAAATGATGCCAACATAAAGTAGACATATGGGGAATGTTAAGTAATAAATATTTTATTAGGTATGACTTTCTGTTTTAGAAGCAGAGAAATTGAAATTTGGAAAATTGTGAATTTTTCAAAATTTTTGGTAAATTTGGGATTTTTTCATAAATAAAGGTGAAATATATTGACTCAGATATATGACTATCATGAAATACAATGTGTCACGAGAAAACAATCTCAGAATGGCATGGATAAGTAAAAGTGTTCCAAAGCTATTACCACATAAAGTGACGCATGTCAGATTTGTAAATTTTGACCTGGACACTGGGGCATCAATGACCCTTGGTCATGAAAGGGTTAACGCAGTGTATTTGATTACATTTCACATGCATGTTATAACAATCGCTGTATATGCAGATCAAGTGTTTAAAAAAAGTGCCATCGTGAAAATCCCTAATGATGCAATTTATTTTTTTGTGGTGCACACATTTATAGTCAGTATTGTACCACTTTTATCTTGAATGACATCCATTTCTTAGCTCTATTGTTTGTATATATATATATATATATATATATATACATATATATATATATATATATATATATATATAAGAAATGGATGTCATTCAAGATAAAAGTGGTACAATACTGACTATAAATGAGTAATGGAAGCTCTTAGTGCACATACGTGTCGGGCCCATCTACCGGGCGTCAAGGTGGCTTCCGCAGATGGGTCCCTAACACTAAATATACTGCCTCACTTTGGACTTACTTAAGCCTACAATATTCAGGGCAGCGTAGGAACCAGCTACAAACGTACTCTGCTCAGAAGTCCCAGGTAGATGGGCGTGTTCAGTCTAAAAGAGGTGCTACCCTCAATATATTGCAACAAAATTTAGACTAGAACCTTCAGAATAACAGGTGCATATCCATGAAGCAAACATAATTACAAAAAACAAAATGGCTGGTTATATATACAAACAATAGAGCTAAGAAATGGGGGTCATTCTAGATAAAAGTGGTACAATACCGACTATAAGTGAGGCAGTATATTTAGTGTTAGGGACCCATCTGTGGAAGCCACCTTGACGCCTGGTAGATGGGCCCGACACGTATGTGCGCTAAGTGCTTCCATTACTCATTTATAGTCAGTATTGTACCACTTTTATCTAGAATGACCCCCATTTCTTAGCTCTATTGTTTGTACATATAAGGGTGTGCAGCTATTTTGTTTTTTGGATATTTGTGGGCTGTCATGAGGCAATTCAATCAAACATGTTCGACTTGTCACATGTGTTGAATTCCTCCAAGATCCATGCCTCATTCATTTTCTGAAATGTGAGGTAGTCCACACTGTCATTAGCTAGACGAGTGCGCTTATCGGTCACGATCACCCCTGTTGCGCTGAACTTCCTTTCGGACAGGACTCTGGAAGAGGGGCAAGCCAACAGTTCCATGGCAAATTGTGCCAGCTCTGGCCACAGGTCAAGCCTGCACACCCAGTAGTCGAGGGGTTCATCGGTTCTTAGAGCATCCACATCGGCCGTTTACCCGATGTAGTCGGACACCTGTCAGGTCTAGGCGTTCCCTGAGGCTGGATCAGGAGGACGACTGTCGATGGGTTGGCTGCAAAAATGATCATGTCCGAAGTGACCAACACATCTACAAACCGCCTTCTTCCATGCGCTGTTGGATTGGTACCCGCAACTGTTTCTCTGTGAGTGGAAATTCCTCTGCCAGTGCCCGCAAAAATGCTGAATTTCTCAAAGCAAGGTCTGGAAGTGCTGCATTCTGACAGCCCTCTGTGATGGTGGTAACATTTCTGCCATTTTGTGTTTGTACCAGGGGTCGAAGTACGTTGCCACCCAGTACTGCTCCTTGCCCTTTATGCTTTTTATACGGGGGTCCCTCTTCAAACACTGGAGCATGAAGGCCCCCATTTGCACTAAACTGGAAGCGGTGGAGTGGCCTGGCTCCTGCTCATCATCCAGGATAATTTTGTCCTCGTTCTCCTCCCCCCATCCATGGACAACACCAGGGATCCCAGAAACGTTTAAAACATGCTCTTCTTGCTCCTCCTCCGCCCTGGCACCATCCTCCTCTGACTCCTCTTCAGACTTCTGTTGTTGATTTGTCTCAGATCGAGTAGCCCTCCCTGGGAATTCATCCAGCATTGCGACTTCCTCATCTTCCTGCTCCTACTCCTCGACAGCTTAATCAATGACATGACGCAATGTACACCCCAGAAAGAAGGCGTAAGGTACAATGTCACTGATGGTGCCCTGGCTGTGACTGACCAGTTTGGTGATCTCATCAAATAGCCGCAGAAGTTTGTATGCGTCGCTCATGAGCAGCCACTAGCGCGGTGAAAAAAAAACAAGCTCCCCAGAACCTGTCCTGCCGCAGAGTTCGTACAGGTAGTCAGTAACTGCACGTTTATGCTGGAGCAGCCTATCAAGCTTATACAAGGGGAGTTCCGCTGAATGTCAGCAAGGCGAGCCATGGCCGTATAACATTTTTCTAAAATGGCTAGAGATTTTCCTGGCCTGCCGCAAGACGTCCTGGTCAGAAGGTTCACCCAGTGGGCAGTAAAAGTTATGTACCTTCCCTGCCCGTGTTTGTTGGACTACGTGTCTGTGGTCAGATGTATCTTGGCACCGACACTGTGTGTCAGAGATACATTCACTTGCCGCTGAACGTGGCCATATAGCTCTGGGATGCCCTTCTGGGAGAAATATTTCCTTCCAGGGACCTTCCATTGCGACAACAAATTTTCTAAAGGCCTCCGAGTCCACCAGTTTATATGACAGTAGTTGGCGGGATAGCAGTTCTGACATACCAGCGGTCAGCCTTTGGGCAAGAGGGTTATCCGGTGTCATCATCTTTTTTCACTCGAACATTTGGGGCAAGGAAGCCTGCCTGTTGCCAGATGAACATGACGACGGCACAGTGGAAGGTGGAGTGGAGGATAACTGGGAGGAGAGAGGAGAAGAGGCAGGATGGTGAGTGCTGGGAGAGTGGCTTTGTGGATTCTGACAGTGTTACTCCCACTGGGCTCGGTGATGGGAGGCTAGGTGCCTTCTTAAGGCGGTCGTCCCTAAGTGAGTGTTAGGCTTACCGCAACGTATGCGTTGACAGCACAGGCTGCAGGTGGCAACACTATTGTCAGCAGTGAACACATTAAAAAAAGCCCAGACTGTGGAGCCATGTGCCGGCTTCCTGGGAGCGCCAGATGTGACCATGCATGGTAGATGTTTCGTTCCAGATACATTAGCAGTCTGCTTTTTGCCTCCTGTGCACTGTAAGTTTTGCCTGTTTCTCCTCCTACTCTCCCTCTGAACTCCCCTCCTCTTCCTCTCTTGTGGGCACCCACGTGACGTCCATCGACACGTCATCATTGGATTTGTCATCTTCACCACCACTAACATTAGAGATCTGGGAGTAGGAAGCAACAGTGGGGACCACCCTCCTTGGGCTGATCTGGGTACTGTCGTCAGACTGCTGGGTGGCGACTGTTGATACCTCCTCTTACTGATCCGATACCAAGAATGGCTGCGCATCGGTAAGGTATTGGAATGTATGGGAAAATAATTCCTCTGACTCGAGAGGAGGGAATATGGTGGTGGTGGTGGTGTCTTTTGGGGTGGACACAATAGAGAGTGAAGAGGGTGCAGATAGAGAGGATGAGGAGGGTGCAGAAGCGGAATGCTGAGTGAGCCACTCAACCAAGTCTGTTGCGTCCATTGACGTAATCACACACACACCTTCTGCAACTTCCCACTTAGACTCCGGCCTGGTACACCTGTCCGACCCCTACCACCCCTGTGGAATGGCATGCCTCTTCCTCTCCCTGTCATTTTCAAAATGACCCTGTGACAAAAGTTTCTACAGAAGAGCAGTATTTGTGGAAGAAGGTATATCACACCCCTGCCTCAATCAGTTTTTTGGGGGGGCAAGTGGTAAATCACACCAGTAGAAATTATTGGTTCCAATAGTGTTTGTCACTCTGTGTAGATGCTGTAATGCAGTAAAACCGCAGACACTACCTAAATGCACTAAATAGAACGCATATTATTGGTATATGAAATCCCTTCTTCAATCATTTTTTTTGGGGGGGGGGCTACTGGTAAATCACACCAGTAGAAATGATATGTTCCAATAGCGTTTGGCACTCTGTGTGGCTGTAGTTTCACAGCAGAACCGCACACAACTGCTGCACAATACAATTGCACTATAATATGCTTTCTATGTTAGAAAGTATATTATAAGTATATTACACCCCTCAGTATGTCACACCTATCGATAACACACCTATACCAGTCCTTAAAAGGAGTTTTGTGGCGCTATTGGCTAGCGATTTGTGTCCCTAACAGTCTGTCCCTGCTCCACACAGCAACCTCTCGCTACATTGGCAAAAGACTGAACATAAAATGGCGCCCAGATCAGGTTTATTTATAAGGTAGGGGGTATGTCCATGTGCTGAAACATCTCAGTTGGCTGTACTTTACCACCTGATGGATGCGTCATGGGTCAAAGTTCTTCACAATGTAAAATAATATGGCGGGCGCAAATATCGCCATATGTTCGCATGTTCGGTGAATCGCGAAAGCCAAAAAGTCGGCGTGAAACGACCACCGGGCGAACCACAAGGCCATCTCTATATGCTAGTGCCTGCAGGAAAGCTGGCACACTAAAACATTATATGCTAGTGCCCGCAGGTGAGTTGACACTCTAAAACATGAGTTGAGGGCCTGCAGTTGAGCTGACCCTATAAAAATGTTTTTGATGAGGGCCTGCAGTTGAGCTGACACTATAAAAAAATATTTGAGTGGAGGGAATAAATACACTCTGGATAAAGAGGAGGAGGAGAAAACAAGATTCAACGATATACTCTTTTTTTGTGGTGGATAGAGTTGAATAAAAATAAAAATAAAATAAATAAAAATTAACCAATATCAATTGGAGAGAGGTCCCATAGCAGAGAATCTGGCTTCACGTCACCCACCGCTGGAACAGTCCATTCTCAGATATTTAGGCCCCAGCACCCAGGCAGAGGAGAGAGGTCCCGTAACAGAGAATCTGGCTTCATGTCACCAAAGAATCAGTCTTCATGTCATAGCAGAGAATCAGGCTTCAAGTCACCCACCACTGTAACAGTCCATTGTCATAAATTTAGGCCCTGGCACCCAGGCAGAGGAGAGAGGTCCCATAACACAGAATCTGGCTTCATGTCAGCAGAGAATCAGTCTTCATATCATAGCAGAGAATCAGGCTTCAAGTCACCCACCACTGTAACAGTCCATTGTCATAAATTTAGGCCTCGGCACCCAGGCAGAGGAGAGAGGTCCCATAACACAGAATCTGGCTTCATGTCACCAGAGAATCAGTCTTCATGTCATAGCATAGAATCAGGCTTCACGTCACCCACCACTGTAACAGTCCATTGTCATAAATTTAGGCTCCGGCACCCAGGCTGAGGAGAGAGGTCCTGTAACAGAGAATCTGGCTTCATGTCAGCAGAGAATCAGTCTTCATATCATAGCAGAGAATCATGCTTCACGTCACCCACCACTGTAACAGTCCATTGTCATAAATTTAGGCCCTGGCACCCAGGCAGAGGAGAGAGGTCCCATGACACAGAATCTGGCTTCATGTCAGCAGAGAATCAGTCTTCATATCATAGCAGAGAATCATGCTTCACGTCACCCAACATTGGAACAGTCCATTGTCATATATTTAGGCCCCGGCACCCAGACAGAGGAGAGGTTCATTCAACTTTGGGTTGCCTCGCAATATAATGGTAAAATGAAAATAAAAATAGGATTGAATGAGGAAGTGCCCTGGAGTCCAATAATATATGGTTATGGGGAGGTAGTTAATGTCTAATCTGCGCAAGGGATGGACAGGGCCTGTGGGATCCATGCCTGGTTCATTTTTATGAACGTCAGCTTGTCCACATTGGCTGTAGACATGCGGCTGCGTTTGTCTGTAATGACGCCCCCTGCCGTGCTGAATACACGTTCAGACAAAACGCTGGCCGCCGGGCAGGCCAGCACCTCCAAGGCATAAAAGGCTAGCTCTGGCCACGTAGACAATTTAGAGACCCAGAAGTTGAATGGGGCCGAACCATCAGTCAGTACGTGGAGGGGTATGCACACGTACTGTTCCACCATGTTAGTGAAATGTTGCCTCCTGCTAACACGTTGCGTATCAGGTGGTGGTGCAGTTAGCTGTGGCGTGTTGACAAAACTTTTCCACATCTCTGCCATGCTAACCCTGCCCTCAGAGGAGCTGGCCGTGACACAGCTGCTTTGGCGACCTCTTGCTCCTCCTCTGCCTTGGCCTTGGGCTTCCACTTGTTCCCCTGTGTCATTTGGGAATGCTCTCAGTAGCGCGTCTACCAACGTGCGCTTGTACTCGCGCATCTTCCTATCACGCTCCAGTGCAGGAAGTAAGGTGGGCACATTATGTTTGTACCATGGCAACCCAGTAGTCCGCACAGGTTAAAATGTGGGCAACTCTGCTGTCGTTGCGCAGGCACTGCAGCATGTAGTCGCTCATGTGTGCCAGGCTGCCCAGAGGTAAGGACAAGCTGTCTTCTATGGGAGGTGTATCGTCATCGTCCTGCGTTTCCCCCCAGCCACGCACCAGTGATGGGCCCGAGCTGCGTTGGGTGCCACCCCGCTGTGACCATGCTTCATCCTCAGCCACCTCCACCTCATCCTCGTCCTCCTCGTCCTCCAGTAGTGGGCCCTGGCTGGCCACATTTGTACCTGGCCTCTGCTGTTGCAAAAAACCTCCCTCTGAGTCACTTCTAAGAGACTGGCCTGAAAGTGCTAAAAATGACCCCTCTTCCTCCTCCTCCTCCTGGGCCACCTCCTCTTCCATCATCGCCCTAAATGTTTTCTCAAGGAGACATAGAAGTGGTATTGTAACGCTGATAACGGCGTCATCGCCACTGGCCATGTTGGTGGAGTACTCAAAACAGCGCAACAGGGCACACAGGTCTCGCATGGAGGCCCAGTCATTGGTGGTGAAGTGGTGCTGTTCCGCAGTGCGACTGACCCGTGCGTGCTGCAGCTAAAACTCCACTATGGCCTGCTGCTGCTCACACAGTCTGTCCAGCATGTGCAAGGTGGAGTTCCACCTGGTGGGCACATCGCATATGAGGCGGTGAGCGGGAAGGCCGAAGTTACGCTGTAGTGCAGACAGGCGAGCAGCGGCAGGATGTGAACGCCGGAAGCGCGAACAGACGGCCAGCACTTTATGCAGCAGCTCTGACATGTCGGGGTAGTTGTGAATGAACTTCTGCACCACCAAATTCAGCACATGCGCCAGGCAAGGGATGTGCGTCAAACCGGCTAGTCCCAGAGCTGCAACGAGATTTCGCCCATTATCGCACACCACCAGGCTGGGCTTGAGGCTCACCGGCAGCAACCACTCGTCGGTCTGTTGTTCTATACCCCGCCACAACTCCTGTGCGGTGTGGGGCCTGTCCCCCAAACATATGAGTTTCAGAATGGCCTGCTGACGTTTACCCCGGGCTGTGCTGAAGTTGGTGATGAAGGTGTGTGGCTGACTGTATGAGCAGGTGGAAGAAGAGGAGGAGGAAGCTGAGTAGGAGGAGGTGGCAACAGGAGGCAAAGAATGTTGCCCTGTGATCCTTGGTGGCAGAAGGACGTGCGCCAAACAGCTTTCCGCCTGGGGCCCAGCCGCCACTACATTTACCCAGTGTGCAGTTAGGGAGATATAGCGTCCCTGGCCGTGCTTACTGGTCCACGTATCTGTGGTTAGGTGGACCTTGCCACAGATGGCGTTGCGCAGTGCACACTTTATTTTATCGGGCGGCAGGTGCCAATGTTCCTCCAGAGGTGGAGGAAGAGGCCGAGGCGGCAGCAGCAGAAGAGGCAGAAGCGACAGCAGCAGAAGAGGCCGAGGCGGCAGCAGCAGATGAGGTAGCAGGTGGAGCCTGAGTGACTTCCTTGTTTTTAAGGTGTTTACTCCACTGCAGTTCATGCTTTGCATGCAGGTGACTGGTCATGCAGGTTGTGCTAAGGTTCAGAACGTTAATGCCTCGCTTCAGGCTCTGATGCGTTTGTCTGTAATGATGCCCCCTGCCGTGCTGAATACACGTTCAGACAAAGCGCTGGCCACCGGGCAGGCCAGCACCTCCAAGGCATAAAAGGCTAGCTCTGGCCACGTGGACAATTTGGAGACCCAGAAGTTGAATGGGGCCGAACCATCATTCAGTACGTGGAGGGGTGTGCACACGTACTGTTCCACCATGTTAGTGAATTGCTCTCAGTAGAGCGTCTACCAACGTGCGCTTGTACTCGCGCATCTTCCTATCATGCTCCAGTGCAGGAAGTAAGGTGGGCACATTGTCTTTGTACCGGGAATCCAGAAAATGGACGGCACTCCAATAAGATGCAAAAAAATCGGTGATGTCTTTATTCAACCATCTGGTGCAACGTTTCGGCTCCAACTGAGCCTTTCTCAAGCAGAGATACAATGTGTCTGAGAACAAACTTATAGGTGAATCAATTAACTAAGACACGCCCATGCATGGGAGTGACTGCACAATTACAAAAAGATGTGAGCAAAACCAAAAGACGCATCCCACTTCGGGTGTGTTTACAGAATCTGTCAGTGTCATAATAACATATAAAAAAGTGAACAACAATATGTGCTGTGAAATAAAAGTAACATATATCACATGGTTACATGTTGCAAGTGATGTTTGCATATCTCATGTGGATCCATAGACACACCCATCGATCGGGCACAAAGGACTAATCGATGTGTGTGTCCGATACCGCATGTGTACAAAGGGTGGAGCAGGGACATAACAATATGGACGTACCAGACATCAACTGGAGACATATTTCATGTGGCTATTCAGCGTTGAATACAATCTAGTACACAGACGCGGCGTAACATCCGTCCCGGACTTACGACGTCATCAGACCTTGACAACATTGTTGCGTCATCAAGACGCCCTTGACTTGAAACGGTGCATGCCCAGTATCAATTAGCGTTGCAAAACGCCATCTTTGTTGCTGGAGGAATACCTTTAACCTGTGTCAAGGCATACCAAAGTATATCTAAGCATCAAACCTGTATAGAACCAGAGTGTAGCGGTCAAGACAGGTAACGACAACATGGAGAACCAATGTGTCGACAGACCTTACCAAAGTATTAACCCTGTACACAACCGAATACCGTAGTGTGAAAACAGGTACATACCTGTTTGGGCATACCTGGGTGCCTTGCCGCAACCTTCACTCAAGAGGGCTCTCCTCTCCAGGTGTACAGATGTCACAGGGGGTAAAACCAACCAACCAAGAAGAAAGGCCTGGGCTGCATCGCCGCAAGTTAATACAACAAGACATGAGTTATGTATAAGTCTCAGGATGTTTGTCGGTTCTGGTGATATGAGAAAATAAAAAAAATACAATAAAAGATGATAAATAATATGCACATAGCCCATGAAAGGGGAGGTCTTTTTAAATCACAGTAGAAAGTACATACTCTGCTGGCCGCGTTGTCAGATGGAAAATTTTGGAGCAATCTCTCAACAAGTACCTTCTGGTACTGCACTTTTTTATTTCTCCTCTCCACTACAGGAATGAGAGATGAGAAGTTTTCTTTGTAGGGGAGGTCAAGAAGTATGAACACCAAGTAATCCGTGTTATCTAAAATGCGTATAACGCGAGGGTCGCTGTAAAGGTAGCCTAACATGAAGTCAGCCATGTGTGCAGAGTACCGACAAGCAAGACGTCGATGTCGACATCAGGATGACTCTCCATCTCCTCATCCTCCTCCTCCTCTTCTGCCCATCCACACTGAACAGATGATTAAAGTTCAATGGGTACTACCCTCTGTAGCAGAGGCAACTGTCTCCAGCTCCTCCTCCTCCTCTTCATGGTCCAATTCGCGCTGAGAAGACAAACTGTGGGTGGTCTGGTTATCACCCTGTGTAATGTCCTCCCCCATTTTTTCGCCTGCCACATTCAGAGCGTCGTCTTTAATTGTGAGCAGAGATTGTTTGAGTAGACACAGCAGAGGGATGGTTACACTGAGAATAGCATTATTGCCACTAACCATGTGTGTGGATTCATCAAAGTTTTTTAAAACCTCACAGAGGTCTGACATCAATGCCCACTCCTCGCTTGTGAATAGTGGCAGTTAACTCGAAAGGCAATGACCATGTTGCAGCTGGTATTCCACAACTGCCCTCTGCTGCTCACGAAGCCTGGCCAACATGTAGAACGTCGCACAAAAGTCGTTGAGATCGAAGCCAAAAGCGCTGCTGAAGCATTGACAGACCGGCTGAAGCTGTGGAAGACTTGAGCGATTAGGCACACACACGGTGCACCTTCACTAGTAGCTCTGGCAAATTGGGGTAGGTTTGGATAAACCACGCTTCAGCACGGCCTGTTGACGCTTACCCACAGCAAAGCTACACTGCTTCCAGCTAGCGACTGATCGCAGACTGCTGCTGAAGGTGGAAGTGGAGGAGGAGGTGGCGGAGGAGGAGAAGAGGGGGTTGGAGTCAGTAACATAGCTGCTGGAGGAGACCCTGATTCAGTGTGCGGTCAGGGAAATGTAGCATCCATGGCCACCAGCACTTGTCCATGTGTCCGTGGTGAAGTGGACCTTCCCAGTAAGTGTATTGGTCAGGGCACATGCTGGTGTAAGGCAGGCACGGCACACCGTGAAAAATAGTTGCGGCTGGGGACTGCGTACCGAGGGACGGCCGCCGACATCAGGCTGCGGAAGGCTTCAGTGTCCACAGGTCTAAATGGCAACATTTCAAGGGCCAGTAATTTTGAAAGTTGCGCATTTAGTGCTATGGCCTGTGGGTTGGTGGCCTGTTTGGGAATTTGCTCTTGCTTTCAAATGACTGTGGTATGGACATTTGGATGCTGCGCTGGGACAGGGAAGTGGATGTTGTTGCTAATGGTTCATGCGAAGGTCCAGGTGTAGGGCGAGGAGCATCCAGGCCTGCACCTTTGACAGGGGATTGGCCAGCAGTGCATAACACAGGGGAAGAGGAGGCAGTGGTGTGACCCGCAGACCCAGATTGTGGACCCAGACGTTCAGCCCATTTATTAGGGTGCTTGAATGCCATGTGACGGATCATGCTGGTGGTGGTGAGGTTGCTAGTGTTCACGCCCGGCTCATTTTGGTACGGCACAGGTTGCAAACTACCACTCTTTTGTCATCTGTACTTTCCTCAAAAAAGCGCTATACTGCGGAACACCTACCCCTTGGCAAGGTAGATTTATGCATGGGGTGCTCGGTGTAAAGGTTGCGGGCCTTTTTGGTGTGGGCTGACTTCTCTCTTCTGCAACCCCACTGCCTCTTCCAGACTGTGTTGGTGCTGTGGATCTCTCCCCCTCTGTACTGCAGTCCTCACTTGGCTTTTCACCTTCCCATGTTGGGTCAGTGACCTCATCGTCCAACACCTTTTCTTCCACTCCCTCACTCCGCTCATCCTCCTGACTTGACCTAACCACAACCTCAGTGATTGACAACTGTGTCTCATCATCATCCAACTTGTGAACGAATGATTGTCGTTCACCACCGTCACGGCCTCTGCATGCACCATCAGCATCACGCCTTAGTGCTCGCCTACTTCATATTAATGGTCTTGCCACAGATGTGGCGCAGATTGTTTTACTCTTTGCTAAAGACACAGTTTTCGGATGCAGGACAGTATATGTCACAGAACACCACATATTATGGACACTATATTAGGCCCAGATTATTGGATTTTACAAAACGGACAGTTTTCGGATGCAGGACAGTATATTTCACAGAAACACACAGAATATGGACACTAGATTAGGCCCAGATTATTGGAATTTGTAATACAGACACTGTTTGCAGATGTAGTTCAATATTTTGTACACAAAGCCACACACTATGGACACTAGATGTGGCCCAGATTATTAAAGTCACAGTCTGCGGATGATCTACAGTATATGTCACTAATAGGTATAAAATAAAAATATCTTGCTGTTGTCAAACACACACACAGTAGTCCTTAAAAGGACTTTGGGGTCTTTGAAAATCTTTTGATAGTAAAAACAGCAGATTTCTCTCCCTGCACTATCTTTCCCTTCCTCAGCACAGATGTCCCTGAGACTGATCAATTCAGTGCAGGTAAATAGATTGCTGCTCTAAAACACACACACACAGTAGTCCTTAAAAGGACTTTTGGGGGGGGCGGAGCTTGCGCCGGTCTGAGATGGCCGCTTGAATCCGGGCTCCGTCTGACTGACGGTCTTTAGCACCAGCAATCTTTTGCCCTTCACCCGAAAATGGTGAAAATCGGTAACCCCAAGGCAGGGGAACACCCCAGCTCTAACAAGAGTCATGTCCAAGGAGGTGATATGGACAGATTTGTCAAGAAAGCGGCTGCAGCTTTCGTCGCTCGTGACTCCAAGATGGCGCCGACTCAGCATCAGAAAGTGGGCCTGCAGGATAGATCGGATGAGGAAAGCGAAACGGAGGAGCTACAAGGCAGGGGGGCCCTTCCGATTACAAGGAACTATCTAAAGAACACTCTGAATAAAGCCTTGGAGCCCCTGCTCAGCAAATTTGCCGCACTGAGACAAGATATGAGGCAAGTGGGTGAACGAGTCGAGACGCTCGAGAACAACCAGGCCCTGATGCTGGATCACCAGAGGGCTACAACAAGCTCATTCCGCAGATGTGGCACTTACCTGAACGAGATGCAGAACGCCTTAGAAGACCAGGAGAACAGGGGACGCCGGAACAACCTGCGGATAAGAGGTATCCCTGAATCCGTTCTCCCTGGTGATATTCCTGCTACTATCACCTCCCTCTGTGCCTCCCTCCTAGGCCCTGACTTCGCTCCAGAGATCATAATTGAGAGGGCTCACAGGGCCTTACGGCCTAAACCTAAAATAGATGAGCCCCCAAGAGATATCATCTGCAAGTTTTTGAACTTTCAGGTTAAATCTGCAGTGCAGGAGGCAGCCAGAAACAGGTCCGAAATAGTGTTTGAAGGCGCATTAGTTTCGATTTACCAGGATTTGGCCCCTTCCACCTTAAAGAAGCGCAAGCATCTGAAGCCTCTGACGGAGTGGCTGCGAGCTAATAGGATCCTGTACAAGTGGAACTTTCTGTTTGGCCTTTCCTTTTCTCAAGGGGGCCGCCACTTCAACATCACCTCGCATGCTGACCTGGATAACGTCTATGATCACCTCCAAATCCCACCTATGCAGATAGAAAACTGGGATCAGTTTCAAGACCTCTTTGCCCTACCTGCAGTTCCGGAAGTGGCAGCCTTTTCCTTGCACCATACTCCTAGGGCTCATAAATCGGGGAAGAGAGGCCGACTGCTGACGCCTAAGAGACTGGCTCAAGAATGATACTCCTGGGGGGCGTGGCTAACTGCCGACTGGAGAGGACGCATCTTCCCTCTGCTCTGCTTCTGGGGGCACAATCCTTCTCAATCCTTGGCTAATTAAGCCTCAAAAGACCTCAACTTATTCATAGTGGGATTACCCACACTCCGCTCTACACGGAGAGACCAAATTTGGGTCGCAGAGCGGTCCTGGGACTGAATTGCCGCCGAGGCCTAGCAGCGTGTGCATCCACGGCTCGGACTGCAGATTGCGGCGGCTGGGACGGCCGGGAAGCCAGGACGAGCTGTATCCCCTAGGCGATTCAGAGGACTAGCTCCGTCGGAAACATCGCAGCACAGAGCCAGGGGCCAGGGAGACACTCTCGGCAAGGACTGTCAAGCGGGCGCCATCTTGAAACACAGACATCGTTAATCAAGGTACCGCTCTACCTCCGACGCGCCCCAGCCACACACAGAGCTGAGGAGGCCCGTGCTGACACCCACAGCAGTACCGCTGACACACCGGGAAACAGCAGCGGCGGTCTGAAGAGTCCCCTCAGACTCCTACCTGGCCCTCTGCGCTGTACAGTAACTCCGGTCCTGTCTATCGGTGGCCCTATTCCGGTTGCCGTCCCACCATCCAGTCAGTGAGTCTGCCTGTAGCCGGGAGTAGAACCTTCAGAAGGTCCGACCAAGTCCTGTGCAAGCCAGTAAAGTGACCCCTAGTGAGCGGGATAGCTGCAGGGGCTGTTTGCTCAGATCAGCACTTGATTAATAAACGGTCCAGCCCTACAACAACTAACTTGAAATATCCCCACAAAGGGCCCTACTTTCTGCCTAGCGCTGGGATACAAGGTTCCCCCCCCCCCCATACTGGCCCTTCAGGAAACAAATTAAAGGGTTAAAGACCATTTAAAGCTTACCCCACTTGTTCACCTAAATTTAAAGAGACAGCGTCATATTTATTCTGATATACTAAAGTGCCAGAAGATAGCTGATTAAATTGATTATTGTCTTACACGTTGAGAAATAGAGAAAATTCAACAGAGGGGAATGAAGCTAGCCTAATGACATAACCAGTATCACCCTTATAGCTTGGCATTACAGCTTGGTATAACCAAAATGGTGAAAATTGGTGGGTCTAAAGCTGGAGAACCAGCCAGTCAACAGAAATTGAATTCAGCGTGTGGAGAAATGGACAAATTTATTAAAAAAGCAGCAGCCACGGTTGCAGCCAGAGAACATAAAGTGGCGCCAGACACTCCAAAAGCCGCAAGCCGTAAACAAGCGGAGTCTCCTGCCCATGAATAGGAAAGTGGGGAAGATACAGACAACCTGCCCATCTCCAGATCTTTCTTGAAGGAAGCTTTAGCATCTTCGCTCTCATCTGCATTAGACCCCATCAGCTCTGACCTAACGACCATTAAGCTCGACGTCAAGCAGATAGGGAGAAGAGTAGAGACTTTAGAAGAAAATCAAACGAGCATAATTCAACATCAGCAGGCAGTCACAAACAGTGTCTCCCTAATCCAGAAAAACATCAACAGTTTATTCAGTGCAATTGAAGATCAGGAGAACAGAGGAAGACGAAACAACCTCCGCTTTCGTGGCATCCCTGAATCAGTTGCTGCTGGGGACCTTCCTTACACAGTGGTTCAAATTTGCCTTATGCTCCTTGGCCCTGACACCGCTCACGAAGTTACACTAGAAAGGGCCCACAGAGCTCTAAAACCTAAACCTGCACCGTCAGAACCTCCCAGAGATGTGATATGCAAATTTCTTGCGTTCCCGGTGAAGGAAGCGATCATGTATAAAGCAAGGTCCGGGAGTCCCATACAATGGGAGGGGAAAGACATCCTTATTTTTCAAGATCTGGCTCAGTCAACCTTGAGGAAGCGGAGAATGCTTAAGCCTCTAACAGACTGGCTTAGATCCAAGAAGATTCTCTACCGCTGGTCCTTTCCCTTCGGAATATCCTTCATGTTCGACGGCCACAGACTGTCCATCACCTCATTCCAGGACTTAGAACCAATATATGATCTTCTGGGATGTGGCCCCTTAAACATCCAAAACTGGGACCCCGTCCAAAACCTTCTAGAACTCCCAGAACTACCCAAGCCGGAACCCTGGGAAAAATTACGCACACCTAAGTCTCACAGACATAGGAGAAATGCGCAAGGTCCTTCTCCCAGACGTCTACAAGTGGACGATTAATAACATGCCCATCACCACCAAGAAGTAACTGTATGCTTTTGCCTTCTAACTCTATCCCTCTGCCTCTTCTCCCTCTCATGTTATTCCGCCTAGCTAGAGGTATAGAACGATCTAAAAATAGACCTTTACTGTCTTGAGTAGGTTATTAACCTCTACTTAGGGTGATCTAACTGTCGCTAACTTTTCTCCCCTCTCCCTAAATACTCCTTCTACCCAATTCACTTGGGTTCCACTTTAACTAACTACTTCCATTTAATGGCTATAAAAGTTATTATGTTATACCTTTCAGCAATGGCCCGTCCACTGACCCGGGCATATTGCTCGTTGTATGTTTATGTTACTATTAGTTTAATAGGAAACTGTATTGTAACTCTGAGTCTGAGTAATGAGAAAACCAACTGTCATATGGATAGGTTTGCGGCTCCCCTGGTGGCTGGAGACTTAGGTTCCATTAGCTTCCCATCACAAGTGGTGAGTCTGAAACCCCCCAACATTCTCAAGCCATGACAGATCTTCAAGTATCCTCATATAATGTCAAAGGCTTCAAAACGCCCTCCAAAAGATCTCAAATCCTATCTTTATTAAGAAAAGAGAAATGTTCGGTTATATTCCTTCAGGAAACACATTTTAAAATCGACCATTACCCTAACCTCTCATTCTCTAGTTTTCCAGTGTGGTACCACAGTGGATCCGACTCTTCAGCCGCCAGGGGAGTAAGCATTGGATTCAAGAAAGGTTGTCCATTCCAATATACCTCCCATATACAAGATCCTGAAGGCCGGTACATAATGGTAAAAGGTACCTTTGCAAATAAAGTATACACCTTTATCAACATCTATGCCCCTAACACTCAGCAACATAAATGGTTCTCCTCCTTAACCCCACTGGTAGAAGAATTTAAAGATGGAGTTGTTGTCATGGGTGGGGACTTTAACATAACATTGGACCCCACTCTGGATTCCTCATCACAAAAATCCTCTCTCTCCCAAACAAAACTCAGAGGTGTCCTTAAAAGACTCCACTCTCTCCAACTGGTCGATGTGTGGAGAATTTTAAACCCTTTAAATAGGGACTACACTTTTTACTCTAATATGCACCACTCCTATCATAGACTGGATTACATATTAGTCTCAAAGGAACACCTCCAGTTTTGCACTAATGCTAGGATGGGGTCTATACACCTCTCAGATCACTCTCCCATCTTCCTATCGATTTCTAACCCACAAAATACTCCTAAAGCGTTCAAATGGAGGTTAAATGAACAACTAATCACTTTCCCGGATTGCAAAAAACAAATACAGAGCTCCCTGGAAGAATATTTTCTCCTAAATGCCATTCCCGAAACATCCCCCCAAATTGTGTGGGATGCTCACAAAGCCTACATAAGGGGACAATTTATTAAACTGGGTTCCATACTAAAGAAAAAGAGAATGGCAAAGATGGAACAGCTTCTCTCGGAAATCCAGAAGCTGGAGGAGTCCCATAAAAAATCTCTTCTAGCCTCGGATTTATCCCAACTTAACAATCTTAGATCAGAACTAAAAAACCTCCTTAACACTAACTCTGCCAAATTGTATTTACACTCCCAATTTAAATACTTTGCCCATGGCAACAAAGCCTCAAAATTAATGATGAACCTCATAAAAAAGAGGAAAGTCCAAAACCACATCAGTAAAATTAATAGGAGGGATGGGGGGGTGGCTATCACCTCCAAAGACATTGCCCTTCAATTCCAAGGATATTATCAAACCCTATACAACATCCCACAAAGTAAGCCGTATGCCCAAGACTTATCTAGCCCAAATACTATTGACTCTTTCCTTGATGCCATTACCCTTCCCAAATTGACGGAAGAACAAAAATTGATCCTTATTACCCCTTTCAGCACTGAAGAACTCCACAGAACTATAAAGAACCTCCCAAACGGCAAGGCACCTGGCCCAGACGGTCTCCCGGCCCTTTACTATCGCTCCTTTAGTACCACCCTCATCCCACACTTACTTCAGATATGCAATAGATCCCTCCTAGGGTTACCCATTTCAGCAGACATGACTAAAGCTCATATTACCATTTTACCCAAAGAGGGGAAAGACCCGTCTCAATGCTCTAGCTACCGCCCCATATCCCTCTTAAACTTAGACTTAAAAATCCTGGCTAAAATGTTGGCTAACCGTCTCGCCCCTTTCCTCCCGGACCTGATTCATAGGGATCAGACAGGCTTTGTGAAGGGCCGGGAAGGGAAAGACAATACTGCAAGAATTCTCAATGCCATCTACCACGCAAAGAAGAAAAGCATTCCCCTGACTTTGCTAAGCACTGATGCGGAGAAAGCATTCGATAGGGTCAATTGGATTTACATGCGCTGCGTAATGGCCAAATTTGGTATTCCACCACCATATATAGATGCTACTTTCGCTATGTATTCCAATGCCTCCGCATCAGTGCTGGTAAACGATACTATTTCTCTTCCATTCGTAATAAAAAATGGTACGAGACAGGGATGTCCCCTGTCCCCCCTTTTATTTGTTTTAACAATGGAACCGCTTCTACAAACTATCAGACAGGATACAACAATAGCGGGGTTAAAACTAGGTAAGCAGGAACATAAAACCGCAGCTTTCGCGGATGACCTGTTAATCATCACTACAAATCCTCAAAATTCCTTGAAGGCCATCCATAATTTATTAGAAAGACTCAGCCCCCTCTCCAACTTCAAAATCAACATGAGCAAATCTCAAGCCATAGGCATTGGCATTCCAATATCCGTAATTAACTCTCTAAAAGCTAAATCTCCTTTTAGCTGGGACACCCCCTTTATCTCTTATTTGGGAATAAAAATAAGCTCCGACCCCAATAACCTTTTCAATCTTAACTATACCCCATTACTTCAATCTATCTTGGATCAGATACACCATCTAGATTTCCAGACCCTGTCGTGGTTTGGTAGGAAAAACTTAATCACTTCTTTGATCATCCCAAAACTTAATTATTTAGAACAAGTACTTCCCATTCCAATTAAGAAAAAACATTTCAGGTCATTGACGTCAGCAATTCGTAGATTTATATGGAAACAAAAAAGCCCGAGATTAGCGATGACCACTCTGCAAAAGCCCAGGGATCAAGGTGGCATAGGCCTCCCTAACCCACAAACATACAACAAGGCTATCCATCTGACTAGAATCCTTGACTGGTTTCGGAAACCACTCCATAAATCATGGGTGGACATGGAATCATCCATAGCTCAACTTTCCTTCAGGTCACTCCTGACAGGTGACAAAGGAACAATAATTTCTCTCTCCAATACAAACCAGATTATTAAATCCTCGCTCTCAATATGGAACTGGTTTCAGGAATCTAATTGGGGTTTTCCTTTACCCTCCCCCTTAATCCAAGTAAGAGACATTCTAGACTTAGCCCCTCTAGAATTAAAACAATGTCTCCCTAACTCACTTAGAACATCCCAAACTCCCATTATTTCATTGTTTGATGAGGAGGGTAAGTTAATCAACAAAAAAGAAATGGCTGAGTTACTTTTAACCTCAGATACACTCCCCTCCCCGATATCATTCCTCCACAATTACGTCTCTAAACACATTCCACTCCAGACTCTCCTTAGGCCCATTACCTGGTTCGAAGGATGGATTAGTAGTCAGAACGCAATAAGCAAACCGATCTCTCAAATATACAAAAAATTAAACTCTCCTATTAACATGCCAAAACCAGCTTTCATAGGTTTATGGGAAAGAGATTTGGGAATCTCCTTTTCACCGCTAGAATTGACCAAACTTTATATTTCCCCTCATAGATCGTCAAGGTGCGTACTGATTCAGGAGAACAGTTATAAAATTCTAACGAGGTGGTATAAGACCCCTGATATTACTTCCAAATACGACAGCTCGAATTCAGATAAGTGTTGGAGGTGCAGGGACTCAAAGGGAAATTTTTTCCACATTTGGTGGACTTGCTCCATTGTATCTAAATGGTGGAAAGACATATTCGACAGGAGCAATACAATATGTAAAACCTCAATACCGCCAAATCCTCAATTGGCCTTATTGAGCCTTCCACCTTCGGACTGCATCCCTAGGATCCCCCCTTTGTTCCATATCCTTCTCATGGCAGCTCGCCTCCTTCTGCCTCGCTTCTGGCTTTCAACAGAACTTCCGTCCCCAGAAATGTGGAAGGATAAGATAGACAGCTTATATAGATTTGAAGAATTGGCGGCTGCTGAAGAGCGTAATTTACGAAAATTTAGTGTTAAATGGGATAGATGGATGAAACACGACCATTCCAATCACATGCAGACTTCTGTTAATAATTTGCCGACTCATTAATAAGGATAATACATATATTCCCCTTCGGCCAACGAAAAGAGAGGTTATAATAGTCTAAGGGCTGGCCTCCTCCTTTAACTTTACTACTTGGTAAGAATTACTCTGTAATTACAATTATGTATATTGTTCTCGACTCAGACTCAATAGGAGTGGTGATACTCAACTACTCCTTCCCTTTCCTGCTCACATTCTCATTACAGTTTCACTGGTTGTTACTGTTTACATCTAATGTTTACATTTAATGTTTACATCTAATGTTTTCATCTATTGTATGCTCTGTACAACCTAATATGGATTATGTACGACTCATCTATCTCATGACTGTGCATTCATAATTACTTTGAATAAAAAAAAAAAAAAAAAAAAAAAAATAGAATGATACTCCTGGCCCTCCAGCTATAACCATGGGCAGTGGTGAATTTCGTCAACAGGACTGTAGTGGATCTTTCCAGACAAGTAGCTCCTTTTTGTCTAGTTCTGTTTATTTCTGCTCGTAGATCCACTATGTAGCCCCTTGATAGTCATGTTTATGATAGCTACGGTCAGATATTGTTTTCGCATTGCATGTCTATTGGCCATTTACCTCTGTTCACATCTAGCATCCAGTGGGCCTTCCTCAATTCAAATATCCCTTGAATTACCTATTGAGGCTTCTCTAGGCCCCTATCCCTCTCCCCATTAGGGTTCCTGACAGTTGCTTGTTCAATTTCTAACCCGTCGGTCTTTGACCGATTTTCCCCCATGCTTTATACTAGTGGTTCTCAATCCACTCTATGTTATATTTTGTACTTTTCTTTTGTTCTCATTGTTTCCCCTGTCCCGTTATTTTATTTTAGGTACCCGACACAGACCTCACTGGCTCATCAGCAATGCACGCAGGTTGGCGAGATTTCAGCTCCTCCTCCGGGCGGGGTAGGACCCCTTCAGACAGTAAGTGTTCTTTCTTGGGGGACCAGCACAGAATATGCTCCTATGTTCACAATACAAATTAGTCATGGCTGACATCCATATAGCTTCCTATAATGTGAAAGGCTTTAACTCGCCCTCTAAGAGAAGCCAGATTTTCTCCATATTGCGCAAAGAGGGAGCGGATGTGCTGCTCCTCCAAGAGACTCACTTTAGATTTAACCATTTTCCCAACATGGAATTTTCTCACTACCCCACTTGGTTCCATAGTGGAGGGGCCACTGCCTCGTCGGGAGGAGTAAGCATTGGTTTTAAGAGGAGAATACCTTTCAAACCTACCAGTCACCTACAAGACCCAGAGGGCAGATTTATTATGGTGAAGGGCTACATAGGTTCCCAAATGTACTCCTTTGTCAACCTGTATGTCCCAAACAACAATCAGGCTAAATGGCTCTCTTCCATAGCCCAAACAATCTCCTCTTTTAAGGAAGGTATAGTCTTAGTGGGAGGAGATCTCAACACGGCCCTCGACCCGCAGATGGATTCTTCCTCACACAAGACTCCCCAGTCTAGGCGCTCCCTAAAACTCATTAGGAATTTTTTCTAGGACCTACATTTGGTGGATGTGTGGCGCACCTTACATCCTAGTACCCTGGACTATACATTTTATTCACATGCCCATGGCTCATATCACCGTATAGATTACATCTTCGTATCTAAAGAACATCTACAACTATGCCAAAAGGCTTACATTGGGTCTATACACTTGTCGGATCACGCTCCTATTTATTTAATGATAATATCCCCAACACAACAATCCAAGAGTTTTAATTGGAGATTGAATGAGTCCATCTTAGGTAATTCCGAATCTGTAAAAAAAATAGCCACGTTATTGGACGAATACTTCAACCTTAACTCCCTTCCGGAATTATCTCCCCAAGTCACTTGGGATGCTCATAAACCCTTTATTAGAGGTGAATTTATTAGCATTAGCTCCCATTTAAAGAAGCAGCGGGAAGGTAAAATTAACAGTCTCCTTTCCACAATAAGAAAGTTGGAAGCGGGCCACAAAAAATCCATGACTGAGACCCAACTCCAGGAACTATCCAAATCCAGAGCAGAACTGAAAACCCTATTACAGAGTAGATCGGCAAAGTATTACCTCAACTCCCAATATAAGTTCTATGCACATGGTGACAAAGCCACCAAATTTCTAATTAGCAGAATCAAGGCCAGGAGGGCAGACAATTACATACACCAACTCACCTCCCCGAAAGGCGAGCCAATTTTCGCATCACAAAAAATTGCCGCTCAATTTAGGGACTTTTATGAAGCCCTTTATAATATTCCTCCCTCTTTTTCCCCTTCTGCTCACTCCTCATTAATTGACACCTTTCTACAACCCCTGTCCTGCCCGACTCTATCAGTTGAACAGAAACATTCCCTGGAGGCTCCATTTACCATCGAGGAACTAACCCTGGCTCTGGCCCAAATGCCCCAGGTTAAAAGTCCAGGCCCAGATGGCCTTCCCGCTTCCTATTACAAAACTTTCAAGAAACAGCTCCTGCCTCACCTACTCACCGTGTGCAATCAGTCCTTACAAAATATCTCCCTTTCTACGGACATGACGATTGCCCATATTGCTCTGATTCCTAAGGAGGGGAAGGACTCCAAAGTGTGTGCTAACTATAGACCGATATCTCTACTTAACATATCTCTACTTAACCGATATCTACTTAGCTAACCGCTTGGCAGTCCTTCTCCCTCTTTTAGTACATATGGACCAGGTGGGATTCGTTCGCGGTCGGAAAGGTAGAGACAATACGGCTAGAGTTATCAACGTATTTTGTCATGCTAAATGCACTTCCTCCCCACTATTACTTCTCAGTACTGACGCTGAAAAAGCGTTTGATCGCATAAATTGGAACTACTTAAGCCGCGTGCTAGAACTGTTCGGCCTGCCTGGTCCATATATCAAGGCAATATTCGCAATGTATGAGCAAGCCACAGCTCGGGTTATGGTCAATGGTGACCTTTCTATCCCCTTTCAAATACATAACGGTACGCGCCAGGGATGCCCCCTATCCCCTCTCCTTTTCATCTTAGCTATGGAACCCCTCTTAATAAAACTTCGAGCGGACACAAGGATTAAGGGCATGTTTCTGGGAGGTAGGAGCCATAAACTTGCCGCCTTTGCGGATGACGTCATGATAATGACCTCTAACCCTAGAACCTCCCTCCCCTTAATTCAGGAGCATTTAAGAAACTATAGTGACGTCTCTGATTTTAGGATTAACGAAAGTAAATCCGTCATTGTTAGCACGGGCCTATCCCCTCAGCTTAAACGCTCCTTAATGGAAAACTCACCATTTAACTGGTCGTCCCCAACCGTAACTTACTTAGGAGTAAAGATTGGTCCAAACATTTCTGATCTCTTCTCACTTAATTTTACCCCCTTGAAATCCTCCTTATTTGATGCTGTAGATAAACTCAACAAGTCAGCTCCGACACTCTCGTGGTTTGGCAGGAAAAACCTCCTCTCTTCACTTGTCATTCCCCGTCTCACTTACCTTCAACAGGTCCTACCAATCCCTATCCCTAAGTCATATTACGTAGCCCTCAGACAAAAATTTAGTGCTTTCATAGGGAATGGCCGTAGACCCAGACTTTCTTATTCGTTTTTGTCCCGTTCTAGAGCTACAGGTCGAATTGGCTTGCCAGACCCTGAACTTTATGGGAGGGCCATATCGATGACTAGAGTCATTGATTGGCTGAGGAACTCAAAGAACAAGTCTTGGGTTGCCCTTGAACAAGACATTATAGGCACGCCAGCCCGTGCTGTCTGCCTAGGCTTTGACTCTCCCCCCTCCATTAGTCTGCAGTCGTACCCTATAATCAAAGCCACCATCGAAACTTGGAAATGGTGGAACCAATCTCACTGTTCAATCCCCTTTCCTTCCCCCCTGACCACAATTGGTGACATTCTAGGTTTGCCCTCTTCTGGACCTTGCAATACCTTCTCGAATTCAGTTAGATCCTCAACAGTCCCTATACTACATCTTCTAGAGTCGCCATGTTCACCATCCACATCAGATGCTATTGAATCGTTGCTTAAACCCCAACCCCGTGACCTTACACTTGTCCCACTTATTAAGACATTCATTCGGAGAAATAATGCAAAGGGTGAGCTACTACGGCCTCTTACCTGGTTTGAAGCCTTAATAATAAATCCAAACCCTCCAAAAAAAACAATCTCACTTATATACAACAAACTGAGGTCCCCTGGATCTACCTTTTCAATCCCTTCCTTTATTATTTGAAACTCCTCACAAGTTGTCCAGGTGTGTTAGAGCCCAGGAAAATAGCTACAAGATATTGTCACAATGGTACATCACACCCGTTAAGTCCGCACGTTTTACCAGACCCTCCTCTAATATATGCTGGAGATGTCAGGAGGATGTAGGCACCTTCTTCCAAATATGGTGGTTGTGTCCTCCCATTAACAAATGGTGGAAAGAGATATTTCAGGAATGCAACGAAATTTGCTCCTCCGATGTGTCCATTTCCCCATATGGAGCTTTACTCACCTTTTTTGATAATGAGGCTTCTTCGGCTCCTTCATACCTCTTTAAACAGCTTCTACTTGCGGCCCGCTTATTGATTCCCAAATTATGGCTGCGAACAATTGTGCCCACATTGGAACAGTGGAAGCTCAAGGTTGATCAAATCCATCGATTTGAAGAATTAGCCTCTAGGGAATCACGATCGAACTTGACATTCATGAAAAGATGGGCCCTATGGACGAATTATAGGTTCCCCTCCTCCTCTTCAAACCCTACTTAAGTGCGAGGACCCATATCCATTAGGCTAAGTGTAAGATCCAGCTGCCTACTGGTCCTGTTTTATGTGGGGCCAGGGCCTAGGACCTAAACCATGTTTCGCCCCCTCATAGAGCTCTGGAGTGCCTACCCACCTACTTTGAGACCTGAACTTCTCCTTTCTGCTAAGTATTGCTGGAATTATATTGAACAATTAGGCTGTGCTACTAGCTTCTTGTACTGTAACTGTACTTTGTCCAATTCCTGTGCAGTCTGTATTATTAATGCTCTGTATGTGCTCGGTACCGTGTTACACCACTGTTGGTGTTGTTCACATTGTATTTTCTTAATTTGAAAATAAAGCATTTTAAAAAAAAAAAAAAAAAAAAAAAAAAAAGGACTTTTGGGTCTTGGAAAAGCTTTCTCAGAATAAAAACTGAGAATTTCGCTCCCTACCCTTTCTTCCCCTTCCTGCTCTCTGCTCTCCCTGTCGATGTCTGAGCAGAACATCCATTCCGGCCAGCCAATCACTGTAATGCCAGCAGCCAACATGGCTAATGGCATTACTGTGAGGGCAGTACTTACCTGCACCTTTATTGACTGCTTAAAACCCGTGAAATGTGCGGGAAGGAGACTCGAGAATTGCACTCATGCACATGCAATACTCAGTCGAGTACGGCCATGTGCTGAGCATAGCGATGCTCGAGTCGAACAGATATTCGGCCGAGCATGCTCGCTCATCACTAATAAAGAACAGAGCCCATGTACCTCCCAATGAACAGTCAAGGCCATATCTGTTTTAGGATTTGGTGATGCTGCTGACGCTGAGGTTTGGTTAGGCCTAAAATGTACCAGATCTAATCTCATCTCGGCTGTCTCTACCCCTGCGTAAGTATCTCCCATCTGGCAGTTGTTGTCCATGATACCGGAAGACAAATGCATTGCCCTGTTGCAAGCTATGCAATAAAATAATATGTGTTCAGTCAAACAGAAATGTAGTCACCACAGCTCTATTAAACCACATGAAGCGGGATTACCCCATTACCCCATTTATCTTGAATATGATTTAAATGCCTGGGATCCAAGTCTTGTTTTCTGCAGGTGGAGACTTTCTATCAAAGCTACGGCATAACAATCCAGTTAGTGATCATGAAGACATTACCAATGATTATAATAGAGTTTTTTTCTTAAGTATCGATCACACTCAAAGGCAGCTAGAATACCATTATCTACTATGAACCACCAGAATCTACACCCCCCTCCCTGTTTACTGTAATTACTATTTAGAGACTCATCTATTGGAAACCAAATACTCACTGAAGTCCAAGGGTTAAAACAAGATCCTGAACAGACTCTCAGGAAAGGAGCATAAGAAAAATATGTGCTCCTGTTTGGCTCTCAGAATCAGGTCCATCTCAATTCGATAAAGGGTTATTCTGTGAGGTAGTCCTAACTAGGGTCTGACTGGTTCACCAGAGTACTAGAGGATCCTCTGGAAGGGAGGGGGGTTACTCTCTGAAGCTATACTGGGCCCTAAAGGTCCAGGAGAAAAATACAGTTTGAAGCTACACAAATCACTGATATAGCTGATATGCTGATCCAAGTTTAGACACTACAACATTTAACCATACAAATTATCCTCTATTAATGTCACATCTAAAATATAATTCAAAGTATTAACAAACATGAGCCCCAATGATACCAACTACAAAAATAGTGATACAACTCTATATAGAGAGCTGGGCAGGAGGGGGGGGGGGGAAGAGGGTTTGTATATATATATATATATATATATATTCAGTACAGACCAAAAGTTTGGACACACCTTCTCATTCAAAGAGTTTCCTTTATTTTCATGACTATGAAAATTGTAGATTCACACTGAAGGCATCAAAACTATGAATTAACACATGTGGAATTATATACATAACAAAAAAAGTGTGAAACAACTGAAAATATGTCATATTCTAGGTTCTTCAAAGTAGCCACCTTTTGCTTTGATTACTGCTTTGCACACTCTTGGCATTCTCTTGATGAGCTTCAAGAGGTAGTCACCTGAAATGGTCTTCCAACAGTCTTGAAGGAGTTCCCAGATTTGCTTAGCACTTGTTGGCCCTTTTGCCTTCACTCTGCGGTCCAGCTCACCCCAAACCATCTCGATTGGGTTCAGGTCCAGTGACTGTGGAGACCAGGTCATCTGGTGCAGCACCCCATCTCTCTCCTTCATAGTCAAATAGCCCTTACACAGCCTGGAGGTGTGTTTGGGGTCATTGTCCTGTTGAAAAATAAATGATGGTCCAACTAAACGCAAACCGGATGGAATAGCATGCCGCTGCAAGATGCTGTGGTAGCCATGCTGGTTCAGTATGCCTTCAATTTTGAAAAAATCCCCAACAGTGTCACCAGAAAAGCACCCCCACACCATCACACCTCCTCCTCCATGCTTCACGGTGGGAACCAGGTATGTAGAGTCCATCCGTTCACCTTTTCTGTGTCGCACAAATACACGGTGGTTGGAACCAAAGATCTCAAATTTGGACTCATAAGACCAAAGCACAGATTTCCACTGGTCTAATGTCCATTCCTTGTGTTCTTTAGCCCAAACAAGTCTCTTCTGCTTGTTGCCTGTCCTTAGCAGTGGTTTCCTAGCAGATATTCTACCATGAAGGCCTGATTCACACAGTCTCCTCTTAACAGTTGTTCTAGAGATGTGTCTGCTGCTAGAACTCTGTGTGGCATTGACCTGGTCTCTAATCTGAGCTGCTGTTAACCTGCGATTTCTGAGGTTGGTGACTCGGATGAACTTGTCCTCCGCAGCAGAGGTGACTCTTGGTCTTCCTTTACTGGGGCGGTCCGCATGTGAGCCAGTTTCTTTGTAGTGCTTGATGGTTTTTGTGACTGCACTTGGGGACAGTTTTCAAAGTTTTCCCAATTTTTCAGACTGACTGACCTTTATTTCTTAAAGTAATGATGGCCACTCGTTTTTCTTTACTTAGCTGCTTTTTTCTTGCCATAATACAAATTCTAACAGTCTATTCAGTAGGACTATCAGCTGTGTATCCACCTGACTTCTCCACAACGCAACTGATGGTCCCAACCCCATTTATAAGGCAAGAAATCCCACTTATTAAACCTGACAGGGCACACCTGTGAAGTGAAAACCATTTCAGGTGACTACCTCTTGAAGCTCATCCTGAGTGCAGGGACAGACATGAAAAGGCACTAGGGACAGCAATAGGATAAACCTCATTGTGAAAAAATCCCTAAAAAATGATTTATAAGTGCAGGGATAGGATAAGGAGGAATCATTTCACAGCATCTTGATGCAGGAGAGACGTCAGAAGGCGCTAGGGATAGTGATAGGAAAGTGATTTACATGTGCAGGGAAAGATTATTTGGGTATCCAAATAGCCATTTTAAAGCTCTGTCCTTCCAGCTATTTGTTCTTGGGGTGTAAGTGCCATGTTGAAAAGCCTTTAGTGGCTTATATCTGTGGAAAAATAAAAATATATTCTAAGTTCACTTCTGCAGTTATTTGTGGTGAAAGTGTTTAGTGACGTATTTCAGTACTAAAAGAAAAATATATATGCAGTTCACTGCTGCAGTTATTTGTGGTGAAAGCGTATATTGGCCTATTTCAGTACAAAAATATATAATATATATATATATATATATATAAATATATTCTCAGTTCTCTTCTGCAGTTAAGGTATATGTGTTGAAAGCGTTTAGTGGTGTATTTCAGTATAAGAAGAGAAATATAAACAGTTCACTGTCACAGTTATTTGTGGTGAAAGTGCATAGTGGCCTATTTCTGTATAAAAATACAATGATATTCTCAGTTCACTTCTGCAGTTTTATGTGTTGAAAGCTTTAGTGGCCTATTACAGTACAAATAAAAAAAATATATATTCTCAGCTCACTTCTGCAGTTATATGTGTTGAAAACGTTTAATGGCGTATTTTAGTACAAGAAGAAAAATGTATACGCAGTTCACTGTTGCATTTATATGCAGTAAAAGCGTTAAGTGACGCATTTTAGTAGTGAAGGAAAAATATATGCAGTTCACTTCTGCAGGTATTTGTGGTGAAAGCGTTTAGTGGCCTATTTCAGTACAAAAAATATATATTCTCAGTT
Source organism: Bufo gargarizans (assembly GCF_014858855.1). NCBI lineage: Eukaryota > Metazoa > Chordata > Amphibia > Anura > Bufonidae > Bufo > Bufo gargarizans. The sequence continues at coordinate 8,931,866 of NC_058081.1, read as the reverse complement.
TATTGTCGCAGTTATTTGTGGTGAAAGTGATTACTGGCCTATTTCAGTAAAAAAGAAAAATATATGCGCAGTTCAGTGTTGCATTTATTTGAAGTAAAAGCGTTTAGTGGCCTATTTCTGTACAAAAATAAAAATATATTCTCAGTTCACTTCTGCAGTTATATGTGCTGAAAGCGTTTAATGGCCTATTTTTTTATTTTATTTTTTTATTTATTTTATCACTCAAATTTATTTTTATTTATTTTTAGATAATAGCTTTTTAGCCTCTCTGCACTGTTAATATTACATATTAATCAACTGCCCCGACTCCAATAATGTGAATATATTATTATATGGAGATCTCCTCACCAGAGTAGTGCACAATACACTTTTCTCCCACTCACGAAATAGCCATAATTGCCCGGCTATAAAATAGCCCTTGAAATAGGGAAAATTAAATCCTCCCTGATCCAGCAGCTTATATAAATATTCCAGTTTAAGCATTACCTGTTTTCTTCATTGATAATTCTCTCGATAAGCTTAAAAAAGTATCCTCTATCCATATAGGTAAATTCTTAAAGCTATAAAGGAGCTCGGGCAAAATCACCATCTTGACCAAAGAGACACTGTCAGCTCTGGATAGAGGAAGTGTAAGCCATGACCTCAGTTTGGTTAATAATGGAATCAAATTAAGCTGTAGATAATCTTCAATCTTAGGGGATATAGTCATACCCAAATATTGAAAAGAATCAGAAATCTTCAACATGCTCAAGGTTCCCTTAGTAGAGAGTATACGCAATACATTTAATAGGTCAATTGATAGGTATAAATGAACAATGTGGATCGAGACAGTTATTTCTTTTTTTTTTTAAGTATTTTATTATACTCTTAAGAAAGCATACAGTGTAACATAACACCAACAGTGGTGTAAATCGGTACCATTCACATAAGCATGTAAACATCTTATAGCACATGAAGGGTTAGGAGTAACAGGAATTGCAAACCATTAATAAGGAGAGAAATCACACATCAGGATTACACATCAGCCATATGGAAGTAGAACCATATTATACTAGACAGAAATAGTGCAGTCGCTATCAGAGGAGTATGTTAGGTAAGATTCAACAGGCACTCACAACCAAGACCCTAGCCTCCATTCTAGTAGGGCGTTCATAGAAGCAGAGGAAGAGGGGAGATACAATCCCGTTGGGAACCAGCCCACGGGCTTAACTAGACATAGTTTGGATGGAGAGAGTGAAGTAAAGCTGTCAGTGCTGGGTGAATCTATATTTAGTCCAGGGGGCCCACTTTCTCAAAAAGGTTAGGTGGGTCCGAGATTCCCAGGAAGCCATTTCTTCGAAGCGATGGATTTGGTCAACCTTCAATCTCCATTGCTCCACCGAAGGTAGACTGGTTTGTAACCAGTATTGGGGAACCAAGAGGCGGGCAGCTAATAAGAGTTGCCTAAAGAGAAAAGTGGGAGGCAGAGACGTCTTGTCACCGAAAAAGGAGAGCAATAATCCATATGGTGAGATGGCAATGTCAGAGGAGCAAATCTGATTGCTTATCTGAAAGATCTCTGTCCACCACTTGTTTATAGGGGGACAAGTCCACCAAATATGGAGAAAAGTACCTATCTCATTTTGGCATCTCCAGCATTCGGCAGAGGAGGGTCTGCTGAAGCGAGAGGTCTTAATTGGGGTAATGTACCATTGCGAGAGAATTTTGTAGCCATTCTCTTGGGCCCTAACACACCTAGAGGATTTGTGAGGAATGTCAAAGATCGTAGGCAAAGAGTGTATAGGGAGATCCACACCAGTTTCCACTTCCCATGAGCGTATGAAAGCTGGTTTAACAACTAAAGGCGGAGATCTTAGCTTATTATAGACCAGAGAGATCGGTCTTTTAGGGGAGTTGGGGTTGGCTATTATTGCTTCGAACCATGTGAGGTGGTCGGAGGAGTTCACCATTCATGTTTTTGTGAATAAAGGACTTGATAAGAGGGATGATAGCAAAATCACGTGGTTGTGGACTCAAAAGAGTTTTGAAAGTCTCATTTGAAGGTACCAGGCCCTGGGGGTCAAGGAAAAGGGAGAGTGGCAGAGCTGAGGATCTAATCATTTTGGAAGAGGTGTCTCTGGGTCCGCTGGCAGGTGAGCCAAGGATATCGCTGATTGTGATGAGGGGAGAGGGGAAGGGGGTAGAACAGTGGGAAAGATTCCACCATTTCCAGGCTTCAACTGTTGCTTTGATGAGTGGGAAGGATTGTATATTGGTTTGGGGGGGGGGAGTATGATACCCCAGACAGAAGGCTCGGGTCGGCATTCCAATAATGTCTTGTTCCATGGCTACCCAGGATTTGCTCTCTGTGTTCCTCAACCAGTCTATTACTCTTCTCATGAGTATAGCCTTCCCATATAATTTGGGATCTGGCAGCCCAATCCCACCTGTCATGCGAGAGCGAGACAGGAATGAGTAGGAAAGTCTCGCCTTCCTGCCATTCCATATGAATGTTCTGAATTTCTGTTTTAGGGAAGTGTAGTAGGATTTGGGCACTGGGATTGGGAGAACTTGCTGGAGGTATGTAAGACGTGGGATAATTAGAGCCGAGAGGATATTTTTTCTACCAAACCATGATAAGGTGGGGGCAGATTTAGTGAGATTGTCAAGAGCTGAAAATAGGGCCGATTTTAAAGGGACAAAGTTGAGTTTGAACAGGTCTGGTATGGAAGGGCTAAGTTTCACACCTAAGTAGGTAATAGTTGGAGAGGACCAGTTAAAAGGAGAATCTTTCATTAAGGAGTGTTTGAGTGGTAATGATAGCCCTGTGCTAATGATGGTGGACTTGTTCTCATTGATCTTGAAGTTGGAGACTGCTCTATAAGTCTTTAAATGTTCCTGAATTATGGGGAGTGAAATTTTAGGATTGGATGTCATTATCACGACATCATCAGCGAATGCCGCAATTTTATGACTTCTACCCCCAAGGGTTGGTCCCTCAATCTTGGTATCTGCTCTAAGTTTGGAAAGTAAGGGTTCCATAGCCAATACGAAGAGCAGGGGGGATAAAGGACAGCCTTGACGAGTTCCGTTTCGAATCCGAAAAGGAGAGGATAAGTCACCATTGACCATAACTCGAGCTGTGGCCTGGTCGTACATAGCAAATACAGCCTTGATATATGGACCAGGCAGGCCAAAGAACTTAAGAACATAGTTCAGGTAATTCCAATTAATGCAATCGAACGCTTTTTCAGCGTCAGTGCTGAGGAGAACAAGGGGAGTAGAAGTGTGCCTAGCGTAAGAGAGAGCGTTAATAACTCTAGAGGTGTTATCCCTACCCTCTCTATTACGTACGAAGCCTACCTGATCCATATGCACCAGAAGAGGGAGAAGGACTGCTAGGTGATTGGCCAAAAGCTTCGCTAATAATTTTAGGTCAATATTCAGAAGAGAAATGGGCCTGTAATTTGCACACAGCTTAGAGTCCTTCCCCTCTTTAGGAATCAAGGCTATATAAGCCGATGTCATGTCCCTGGACAAAGGGATGCCTTGCAGAGATTGATTGCACACTGCTAATAGATGAGGCAACAGTAACTTTTTGAAGGTCTTATAGTAAAATGCAGGTAGCCTGTCTGGACCGGGGCTTTTCCCCTGGGGCATTTGGTCTAAGGCTGTAGAAATCTCCTCCAAAGTAAATGGAGCTTCGATGGCACGCTGTTGATCCATTGATAAAGTTGGGCAAGATGTCGTTTTTAGAAAAGCGTCCACTAGGGAGGAGTGGGCAGATGGAGTCGCGGGGGAAGGAAGATTATACAGTGCTTCGTAAAAATCCCTAAACTGTTTTGCGATCTTAGAGGAAGCAAAAATTGTTTCACCGCTAGAGGTAGACAATTGGTGAATGTAGTTATCCGCTCTTCTGGATTCAATTCTGTTTATGAGGAATTTGGAAGCTTTGTCCCCGTGTGCAAAAAACTTATATTGAGAGTTAAGATAAAACTTTGCCGAGTTATTGTGTAATAATGTTTTTAACTCTGCTCTTGCTTTAGACAATTCTTGGAGTTGGGTGTCAGATAGGGATATTTTATGGGCGGACTCTAATTTGTTTATTTTAGAGAGGAGGGTGTTGATGTTAATTTCTCTAACCTTTTTTAAATGCGATCCAATACTAATGAACTCGCCCCTGATATAAGGTTTATGAGCATCCCAAATGGTCTGTGGTGATAGCTCAGGTAAAGAGTTTATGGAAAAGTATTCTTCCAGCTTAGACGTAATTTTCTTCACAGAGTCTGAATAGCCAAGGATAGATTCATTTAGTCTCCAGTTAAAGCTTTTAGTTTTCTGTGTAGGGGAGGATACCTTAAGAATTATAGGGGCGTGGTCGGAGATATGTATAGAACCAATCTTGGCCATCTGGCATAATTGGAGGTGCTCTTTTGCGATAAAGAGATAATCTATACGGTGGTAATTATTGTGTACGTGGGAATAAAATGTATAGTCAAGGGCATCAGGGTGATGGGTACGCCAGACGTCTACTAGATGGAGATCCCAAAGGATACTTTTGATGAAATTTAAGGAACGTTTTGAGTGGGAGGCTGTGCGAGCTGATGAATCCAATTGGGGATTGACGGCCACATTGAGATCACCCCCTAGCACTACTATGCCCTCCTTAAAGGAGGTAATCAAGGGAGCCACGGAGGAAAGCCAACTAGCCTGTTTAGAGTTAGGGGCATAAAGGTTTACGAATGTATAAACCTGAACACCAATGCTCCCCTTGACCATAATGAATCTGCCCTCTGGATCTTGCTTATGAGCAATATATTTAAAGGGAACCTTCCTCTTGAAACCAATACTCATTCCTCCGGACGAGGCGGAGCTTCCCCCACAATGAAACCAGAGAGGGTAATGAGAGAATTCCATGTTGGGGTAATGATTGAACCTAAAGTGAGTCTCCTGGAGGAGCAGCACATCCGATCCCTCCTTACGCAAAACGGAGAAGATTTGACTTCTTTTGGAGGGTGAGTTGAAGCCCTTTACGTTGTACGAGGCTATGAGGATATCAGCCATGATCAAGGGTCATTGTGTAAGGAAGAGTGAAATGTGTGCTGGTCCCCCAGAAGAGGGCACTTACGGTTTTAGGAATATCCACCTCGTCCAAGAGAGAAGCCCGGTTTCCTAGATCCTGTGCGTCCTTTGAAAGGATAAGGAAGATGTGTGTCAGGTACCTTAAACTAAACAAAGGAAAAGGGAAAACAATGAGAACATAGAAAAGGAAAACAAAAAAGTAACCTAGAGAGTGGGTTGGTCCACTGGTGTAGAGCATGGGGGAAATTGGTCAAAGACCTGTGAACAGTCCGTTCTGCACATAAGATTGCAGTCAGGAACTCAACTGATTTTAGTTCAAGCAAACTACAGCTTTTTATGTGAAGGAGGAAATGATCAGGTCATCCTCAGGTAGACCTAGTGAGGAGAATTAAGAATCGGCATGGTATTACAGGAGGGAAAAACTTAGACGGAATAAAAAGAGGAACTAAAAGAAAAGAAAAGAAGACAGGAGCATGGTGTTTAAGATTGGAGGAGGGAGAGGAGAAGCAGATGAGAAAAGCATGAACATCAAAGTACAGAGGTAAAATCATACTAAGACGGACTTAAGCCTGGGTCTACTAGCAGAATGTTCAGCTAATAAGGCATATAGTAGCCAAAGTCTCCATATAAGGATGAAGCAGATTATCTGTATAGACCCAGGGAAGTCCAGGAGAAAGGAGAATACCATCTCTGCATGTGAGAATTAAACCAGCCACAGTCCAGGGAGATTATTCTTGAGACAGTCTCTTAGGAGTTAACTGCCGACTCCTCTTCCCCACTTTGTGGGCCTTAGGGGTGTGTTGCACAGTGAAGGCTTCGACCGATGGGACATCTGGTAAAGCTCCTATATCCAGGAATAAGTCCCAGTTCTCAATAGACATAGGAGGGATTTGCAGGTAATCATAAACAGCCTCAAGGTCGGCGTAGGTGGAAATGCTTATGCGGCGGCCTCCATGGGAAAAAAAGATGCCAAAGGGAAAGTGCCACTTGTAAAGGATTTTATTCGCACGTAGCCAATCTGTCAAGGGTTTGAGAAATTTGCGCTTCCTTAAAGTTGATGGGGCTAGATCCTGGTAAATTGAAACTTGAGCCCCTTCAAATAAAATGCCCTGTCTATTTCTTGCAGCTTCCTGGACAGCATTCTTGACCTGGAAATTGAGAAATCTGCACACTATGTCTCTCGGGGGTTCTTCTGGTTTAGGTTTGGGCCTCAGCGCTCTGTGAGCCCTCTCCAGGACGATCTCCAGCGTAAATTCGGGGCCCAGAAGTGAGAAGCAGAGGGAGAAGATCGCAGCAGGAATATCGCCAGGGAGCACAGACTCAGGGATCCCCCTTATGCGCAAGTTGTTCCTGCGACCCCTGTTTTCCTGGTCCTCCAGGGCGTTCTGGAGCTGGTTCAGGTAAGTACCGCATTTCTGGAGGGAGTTGGACGTGGCCCTCTGATGATCCAGCATCTGGACCTGCTGATTTTCGAGCGTTTCCACTCTGTCCCCTATGTGACGCATGTCTTGCCGCATGGCAGCGAATTCACTCAGAAGGGGTTCAAGTGCTTTGCTCAGGGTGTTCTTCAGGTAGTTTCTAGTGATCGGGAGGGCCCCCCTACCTTGCGGTTCTTCATAGTCGCTTTCGTCCTCAGACCTGGCCTTCTGTGGCTGAGCAGGCGCCATTTTAGGTTTGCGGGCCACATATGAAGCGGCCGCTTTCTTCAGGAATTTATCCATGTCGCCTCCCGCCACTTGACTTTTGCCGGTACCGGAGCTGTCCCCTGCTCTGGGGTTCCCGATTTTGACCATCTTCTGGCAGTTTGCTACTGATAGCTAGTGCAAAGAACGGAGTGTAGTACAGAGCTCAGAAACAAGCGGCCATCACAGACCGGCGCTGGCTCCGCCCCCCCATTTGTGAGTGGGTATAATGGTTTATATACATCTGTCAAACACCCAAAGCCATTCCCCAGCACTGGGATACCGTCGACCCCCAATGCCTAATAACACATACATCCACAGCAACCCATCAAGTAATGAGTGTATGCTGCAGGTAGTGCTTGGAGTTACTGTGTAATCTCTGCACCAGCTATCGTAAGTGCGCAGTACTGCCGTCCACAGGGCAGAGAATGATAACTAGTAGCGGCTCAACGCGTTTTAACATTCAAGTAGTATCAGAAGTATTAACAGTAATCAGATAACTGAGGCGGAACGATGTGACCACACATGTGATGCGGCATCCGGCGCTAGTATGGCCATAACGCGAGCGCACCACAAGGCCAGCTGACAAAGGAGAAGATTCACCCCTAGGTGGAGCGAGAAGAATGGCTGCCAGAAATAGGGGAGCAGGAGCCGGACAAGCCCAGTGAAGCCACGTCTCAAGTCAGCGCGCATCGGGTATGCATTCTTGCTGGGGTAGGTATGCCAAGATATACATGGGACCTATAGCCGTCTAGGCAAAGGCAATTAGAAAATGGGAAATGGATGGAGAATTAAGGAGAAAAGAAACACAACAACAAAACACTAAAAGCCCTGAGATTAAACGGACTAAATCATAAATAGAAACTGTAAAAACAACCAATTTTGGGGTGTGATGGTAATAGAAAATTATACTCAGTCTGGCTAATAAGATGTTCATTAAGAGCCTTGTTGAGTATGCCCTGCAATAATTTACGATGTGAGTGTGTGGCTATAGGAATCCCTTGTGCCCCCACTTTTGCCAACCTATTCCTGGGCTGGTGGGAGGGAGAGATTGTGTTTTGGGAGAACATGAACAGATCCCCGAACCTGATTGACCTCTGGGTTCGATACATTGAGGAAATTTAGATTTTTTGGAAAGGATCTAAGGAGGGATTTGTGAATTTTGTAGAGGCTTTGAACAAGAATGACCTGGGCCTCTTTTTTTACCTTTGAAATGCATGAGACCATGATAACTTTTTGGGACCTTCATATAATCAAAGAACTGGATGGTCATGTAGTGATGAACTTATTCTGCAAACCCACCTCAACTAACAATCTTTTTAGGTATGAAAGCTGGCATCCGTTACCAATTAAATGTGGGATTCCAAAAGGCCAATTTTTGCGTATTCTAAGCAATTGTTCTACTATCTCTGACTTCAAAAGGGAGGCAAAAGATCTTACTAACAGGTTTCAACGGCAGGGATACCTCATCAGTCACTCAAGTCCTCTTACCAACACTCTCTGTGCAGTAATAGCGAATCGCCCTTACAACCCAAATTCAGGGAGGAAGATGCAAGCCCTATTCGCATTGTGGGTACTTTTGACACTGCCCATCGGGAAGTAAGACAGGTATTGGAACAGTACTGGAGTAGTAAACAGGCAGACTCTGACATTGGACATGTTGTCGGGTCTGCTCTGTCTATTACGTTTAGACGAGGTCGCAACTTGCGCGACCGTTTGGTACATAGCCTCTATAAATCCTCCACTCCGCTCACCTGGTCAGCGCATTGTCTCACAGGCACTTTCAATTGCAGAAACTTAGACGGAGAATAGGGGAGCACATAGGGGACATCAGAAATGAAAGTGAAACCTCTATTGCACGACATGTCAAGATGTATCATCACAATGATACAAGGGTGTTGTATTTTCAGAAATTGAAAAAGTTCAACCTTTTCCTCGGGGAGGCGACTTTGATAAATTTCTACTGCAAAAAGAAGCACAGTGGATTTTTCGGCTTCATACCGTGCAGCCGATGGAACTTAACGAACAGATAAGCTACGCTTATCTGATAGTCGTAGTCCCCTGTGCCATCAAGTTCATATACTTTGCGCTACGTTACACCTTCATCATTGTTAATTCCAGACTGTTTCTGGTTTCCTTGATATATATGTGGGCTTTGTCTCCCCAGTGTAGTCAGGGTGCTACTGTCCCTTTTACTCTTGGCTTTATATACAATGTTTTTTTTCAACTTTGAACTGCGCTACTTTTGGGTTCAATCATGTGTCTATTTATGATTTAGTCCATTTAATCTCAGGGCTTTTTGTATTTTGTTGTTTGCGTTTCTTTTCTCCTTCATTCCCCATTTTTTTCGGTTTTCTCATTACCTATGTCCCATGTACACTACAGACCAAAAGTTTGGACACACCTTCTCATTCAAAGAGTTTTCTTTATTTTCATGACTATGAAAATTGTAGATTCACACTGAAGGCATCAAAACTATGAATTAACACATGTGGAATTATATACGTAACAAAAAAGTGTGAAACAACTGAAAATATGTCATATTCTAGGTTATTCAAAGTAGCCACTTTTTGCTTTGATTACTGCTTTGCACACTCTTGGCATTCTCTTGATGAGCTATAAGAGGTAGTCACCTGAAATGGTTTTCACTTCACAGGTGTGCCCTGTCAGGTTTAATAAGTGGGATTTCTTGCCTTATAAATGGGGTTGGGACCATCAGTTGCGTTGTGGATAGAGTTGAGCGAACACCTGGATGTTCGGGTTCGAGAAGTTCGGCCGAACTTCCCGAAAATGTTCGGGTTCGGGATCCGAACCCGATCCGAATTTCGTCCCGAACCCGAACCCCATTGAAGTCAATGGGGACCCAAACTTTTCGGCACTAAAACGGCTGTAAAACAGCCCAGGAAAGGGCTAGAGGGCTGCAAAAGGCAGCAACATGTAGGTAAATCCCCTGCAAACAAATGTGGATAGGGAAATGAATTAAAATAAAAATTAAATAAATAAAAATTAACCAAAATCAATTGGAGAGAGGTCCCATAGCAGAGAATCTGGCTTCCCGTCACCCACCACTGGAACAGTCCATTCTCAGATATTTAGGCCCCGGCACCCAGGCAGAGGAGAGAGGTCCCGTAACAGAGAATCTGGCTTCATGTCAGCAGAGAATCAGTCTTCATATCATAGCAGAGAATCAGGCTTCACGTCACCCACCACTGCAACAGTCCATTTTCATAAATTTAGGCCCAGCACCCAGGCAGAGGAGAGAGGTCCCGTAACAGACAGACAATCTGGCTTCATGTCAGCAGAGAATTAGTCTGCATGTCATAGCAGAGAATCAGGCTTCACGTCAGCCACCAATGCAACAGTCCATTGTCAGATATTTAGGCCCAGCACCCAGGCAGAGGAGAGAGGTCCCGTAACAGAGGATCTGGCTTCATGTCAGCAGAGAATCAGTCTTCATATCATAGCAGAGAATCAGGCTTCACGTCACCCACCACTGCAACAGTCCATTTTCATAAATTTAGGCCCAGCACCCAGGCAGAGGAGAGAGGTCCCGTAACAGACAATCTGGCTTCATGTCAGCAGAGAATCAGTCTTCATGTCATAGCAGAGAATCAGGCTTCACGTCACCCACCACTGTAAGAGTCCATTTTCATAAATTTAGGCCCAGCACCCAGGCAGAGGAGAGAGGTCCCGTAACAGACAATCTGGCTTCATGTCAGCAGAGAATCAGTCTGCATGTCATAGCAGAGAATCAGGCTTCACGTCAGCCACCACTGCAACAGTCCATTGTCAGATATTTAGGCCCAGCACCCAGGCAGAGGAGAGAGGTCCCGTAACAGAGGATCTGGCTTCATGTCAGCAGAGAATTAGTCTGCATGTCATAGCAGAGAATCAGGCTTCACGTCACCCAACATTGGAACAGTCCATTGGCATATATATAGGCCCTGGCACCCTGCATCGTCTTCCACCCAGTCTTGATCCCTGACCTCCTGTTCAGTCTGCACACTGCAGAAAGACGCAGCAGTTGGCACCTGTGTTTCGTCATCATCAGAGACATGCTGAGGTGGTATTCCCATGTCCTCATCATCAGGAAACATAAGTGGTTGTGCGTCAGTGCATTCTATGTCTTTCACCGCTGGGGAAGGGCTAGGTGGATGCCCTTGGGAAACCCTGCCAGCGGAGTCTTCAAACAGCATAAGAGACTGCTGCATAACTTGAGGCTGAGACAGTTTCCCTGGTATGCATGGGGGTGATGTGACAGACTGATGGGGTTGGTTTTCAGGCGCCATCTGTGCGCTTTCTGCAGAAGACTGGGTGGGAGATAATGTGAACGTGCTGGATCCACTGTCGGCCACCCAATTGACTAATGCCTGTACCTGCTCAGGCCTTACCATCCTTAGAACGGCATTCGGCCCCACCATATATCGCTGTAAATTCTGGCGGCTACTGGGACCTGAGGTAGTTGGTACACTAGGACGTGTGGATGTGGCAGAACGGCCACGTCCTCTCCCAGCACCAGAGGGTCCACTAACACCACCACGACCATGTCCACGTCCGCGTCCCTTACTAGATGTTTTCCTCATTGTTATGGTTCACCACAACAACAAAAATATTATTTGGCCCAATGTATTGTATTCAAATTCAGCTGAATATAAATTTGAGGCCTAGTATTTAGGCGCTGGGTGACCGGTATGGATTTAGTGACAGAATTAGACTTGGAAATGCACAGTAGCGTGTGTGTGAAGTTATTCTGAATGACCCTATGTGCACCTTGAATATTATATACCCTTTTAGGGATAGATTTCAAATAGCTCTGATATAGCAGAAACCACTAAATTATGAAATTGCTAAATTGGGAATTGTATTTCAACTCTGAACAAAAAATGTGCTTTAACGGACACTAAATAACTTGCCCAGCCACAACAGTACAGCGGTAATGACAGATTTAGCGGGATATAAATTTGAGGCCTAGTATTTAGGCGCTGGGTGACCGGTATGGATTTAGTGACAGAATTAGACTGGGATATGGCCAAAAAAGAACCACACTATTGCTGGTTAAATGCACTTGGTGTGACAGCTTGACCAACCACACTACTGAGGGTTAAATGCACTTGGTGACTGGCGCAGCTTGCCCCTGATGTAGTATATGGCCAAAAAATGAACAGACTATTGCTGGTTAAATGCACTTGGTGTGACAGCTTCACCCTGATGTAGGCTTTAGCCAAAAAACAACCACACCATTGAGGGTTAAATGCACTTGGTGACAGGCGCAGCTTGCCCCTGATGTAGTATATGGCCAAAAAATAAACAGACTATTGCTGGTTAAATGCACTTGGTGTGACAGCTTCACCCTGATGTAGGCTTTAGCCAAAAAACAACCACACCATTGAGGGTTAAATGCACTTGGTCGCAGCTTGGATGCACTTGGTCGCAGCACCGCACAAGACACAAAATGGCCGCCGATCACCCCAGAAAAAAGTGACTGACAAACGGTCTGGGCAGCCTAAAAACAGTGAGCAATTGAATTTCAGCAGCTCAATGATGCACAGCTGCAGATCGATCGATTAATCAAGTCCTTTGGAGGAGTTAATCTGCCTAATCTCGCCCTACTGTCGCAGCCGCAACCTCTCCCTACGCTAATCAGAGCAGAGTGACGGGCGGCGCTATGTGACTCCAGCTTAAATAGAGGCTGGGTCACATGGTGCTCTGGCCAATCACAGCCATGCCAATAGTAGGCATGGCTGTGACGGCCTCTTGGGGCAAGTAGTATGACGCTTGTTGATTGGCTGCTTTGCAGCCTTTCAAAAAGCGCCAAGAAAGCGTCACGAAAGCGCCAAGAAAGCGACGAACACCGAACCCGAACTTTTACGAAAATGTCCGGGTTTGGGTCCGTGTCACGGACACCCCAAAATTCGGTACGAACCCGAACTATACAGTTCGAGTTCGCTCATCCCTAGTTGTGGAGAAGTCAGGTGGATACACAGCAGATAGACCTACTGATTAGACTGTTAGAATTTGTATTATGGCAAGAAAAAAGCAGCTAAGTAAAGAAAAACGAGTGGCCATCATTACTTTAAAGAAATGAAGGTCAGTCAGTCCGAAAAATTGGGAAAACTTTGAAAGTGTCCCCAAGTGCAGTCACAAAAACCATCAAGCGCTACAAAGAAACTGGCCCACATGCGGACCGCCCCAGGAAAGGAAGACCAAGAGTCACCTCTGCTGCGGAGGATAAGTTCATCCGAGTCACCAGCCTCAGAAATCGCAGGTTAACAGCAGCTCAGATTAGAGACCAGGTCAATGCCACACAGAGTTCTAGCAGCAGACACATCTCTAGAACAACTGTTAAGAGGAGACTGTGTGAATCAGGCCTTCATGGTAGAATATCTGCTAGGAAACCACTGCTAAGGACAGGCAACAAGCAGAAGTGACTTGTTTGGGCTAAAGAACACAAGGAATCGACATTAGACCAGTGGAAATCTGTGCTTTGGTCTGATGAGTCCAAATTTGAGATCTTTGGTTCCAACCACTATGTCTTTGTGTGACGCAGAAAAGGTGAACGGATGGACTCTACATGCCTGGTTCCCACCGTGAAGCATGGAGGAGGAGGTGTGATGGTGTGGGGGTGCTTTGCTGGCGACACTGTTGGTGACACAGGTTCAGTAGGCATACTGAACCAGCATGGCTACCACAGCATCTTGCAGCGGCATGCTATTCCATCCGGTTTGCGTTTAGTTGGACCATCATTTATTTTTCAACAGGACAATGACCCCAAACACACCTCCAGGCTGTGTAAGGGCTATTTGACCATGAAGGAGAGTGATGGGGTGCTGCGCCAGATGACCTGGCCTCCAAAGTCACCGGACCTGAACCCAATCGAGATGGTTTGGGGTGAGCTGGACCGCAGAGTGAAGACAAAAGGGCCAACAAGTGCTAAGCATCTCTGGGAACTCCTTCAAGACTGTTGGAAGACCATTTCAGGTGACTACCTCTTGAAGCTCATCAAGAGAATGCCAAGAGTGTGCAAAGCAGTAATCAAAGCAAAAGGTGGCTACTTTGAAGAACCTAGAATATGACATATTTTCAGTTGTTTCACACTTTTTTGTTATGTATATAATTCCAGATGTGTTAAAGGGCTTCTGTCACCCCACTAAAGTGTTTTTTTTTTTGGGCTGTTGAAATTAGTTATATTGCGATATATCACAATATAATTGTGTCACTTACTTTGATCCAGCAGTTTCTTCAAAAAACGAAGTTTTATCATATGTAAATTCGGTCTCTAACAGCAAGTAGGGCGGCTACTTGCTGCTAGCTGCTGCAGAAATCCGCCCTCTCGTCGTGTTGATTGACAGGGCCAGCCGGGATCTCCTCCTCCGGCCAGCCCTGTCGGCATTTCAAAAATCGCGCGCCTCTGTGGATTCGGCGCAGGCGCTCTGAGATGAGGAGGCTCGTCTCCTCAGCACTCCCTCAGTGCGCCTGCGCCGATGACGTCTTCTATTTCGGTGATTTTTGAAATGCCGACAGGGCTGGCCGGAGGAGGAGATCCCGGCTGGCCCTGTCAATCAACACGACGAGAGGGCGGATTTCTGCAGCAGCTAGCAGCAAGTAGCCGCCCTACTTACTGTTAGAGACCGAATTTACATATGATAAAACTTCGTTTTTTGAAGAAACTGCTGGATCAAAGTAAGTGACACAATTTGATTGTGATATATCGCAATATAACTAATTTCACCAGCCCAAAAAAAAAATAATCACTTTAGTGGGGTGACAGAAGCCCTTTAATTCATAGTTTTGATGCCTTCAGTGTGAATCGACAATTTTCAGTCATGAAAATAAAGAAAATTCTTTGAATGAGAAGCTGTGTCCAAACTTTTGGTCTGTACTGTTTATCTTGGCATACTTACCCCAGTGAGATTGCATACCCGATGCATGTTGACTTGAGGGGGGGGGGGTGAGCTTCACGGGGCTTGTCCCGCCCCTGCTCTCCCATTTGCGGCAGCCGTTCTTCTCGCTCCACCTAGGGGTGGATCTTCTCCTTTATCAGCTAGCCCTGTGGTGCTCACGTGTTACGGCCATACTAGCACCGGACGCCGCACCACATGTATGGTCACATCGTTCCACCTCAGTTATCTTATTACTGTTATGCTCCTGATAAAACGCGTTGAGCCGTTACTATTTATCGTTCTCTGCCCTAGTGTTTGTGGACAGCAGTACTGCGCACTCACGCTGGCTGGTGCAGATATTACACAGTAACTCCAAGCACTACCTGCAGCATACTCTCATTACTTGATGGATTGCTGTGGATGTATGTGTTATTAGGCATTGGGGGTCGACGATATCCCAGTGCTGGGGAATGGCCTTGGGTGTTTGAAAGGTGTATATAAACCATTATATCCACTCACAAATTTGCCATCCAGCAGCAGGGTTTGGTGTTCCCCCTGTTCACATACCATAAGTGCAGCAATGTTTTAGCACAGGGTATGAACTATTTTTCTGATGTGAACCTGGTGCCACTGTGTACCACCTTAACTCTCCCAATGTTAGCACCCATTAATTTATTCTAATTATCTTTGGGTGTCGAGAGTACTACAATTTAAGCCTATGAACTGGGTGCCACTCCTTTTAACTGAGAATATTAATAAATAATTTTTTTTTTTAGCGTCTTATACAGGAAGGGTACTGAGATAGGTCAGTAACCGCTTTTTCCACAAATAACTATAACAGGGAACTGAGTTGAAATATATTTTTTTATACTAAAATAGGCCACTAAACGCTTTCAACACATATCACTGCAGAAGTGTACTAAGAATATATTTTTATTTTTATACTGATATAGGCCACTAAACACTTTCACCACAAATAACTGCAGAAGTGAACTGACTATTTTTCTTGTTGTACTGAAATAGGTCACTAAATGCTTTCAACACATATAACTGCAGAAGTGAACTGAGAATATATTTTTATTTTTGTACAGAAATAGGCCACTAAACACTTTTACTGCAAATAAATGCAACACTGAGCTACGTATATATTTTTCTTTTTATACTGAAATAGGCCAGTAATCGCTTTCACCACAAATAACTGCAACAATGAAATGAGAATATATTTTTCTTCATGTACTGAAATAGGCCACTAAACGCTTTCAACACATATAACTGCAGAAGTGAACTGATAATATATTTTTTATTTTTGTACTGAATAGGCCACTATATGCTTTCACCACAAATAACTGCAGAAGTGAACTGCGTATATATTTTTACTGCCTTTACTACTGAAATGCGTTGCTAAACGCTTTTACCACAAATAAATGCAACAGCGAACTGCTTATATATTTTTCTTCTTGTACTGAAATACGCCACTATATGCTTTCAACACAAATAACTGCAGAAGTGAACTGAGAATATATTTTTATTGTTGTACATAAATAGGCCACTAATAAACGCTTTTACTGCAAATAAATGCAACAGTGAACAGCATATATATTTTTCTTTTTGTACTGAAATAGGCCAGTAATAGCCTTCACCACAAATAACTGCAACATTGAACTGCGTTTATATTTTTCTTCTTGTACTGAAATACACCACTAAATGCTTTCAACACATATAACTGCAGAAGTGAACAGAATATATATATTTTTTGTACTGCAAATGGCCTCTATATGCTTTCAAAATAACAATACCTTTTACAAAGACAGGGGCACTCTGTGGTCTTACTAAACGCTCATACTGATGTAAAATGTAGAGATTAGCCAACATATCCTACTGTGGAGGACATGTCTGAGCCAGAGCACCACGCTAAGGTTTCTCAAGTAGCTCGGGTTTGTTTGGAGGTGTAGAAAAACTCATAGTCTGAATGTGCCTTTATTTTGTTGTGGTGCACATGTGAGGCCTGGGCTATATAAGCCAGTCTTGGGTGGGGCTCAGAGCTCTCTCCCTCCTCCCATGCTGGAGGTAACTGGGAGTTTGCTGTGTGTCAGACCTTGCACTCCTGTAATTTGCCCACTGGCTCCTGGTATTGCCCATACGGCACAGGTAGGTTTAGCGTTAGATCCCAAACTACTTTAGAAACCTTGGCGCGGTGCTCGGGCTCAGACATTTCCTCCACAGTAGGATATGTTGGCTAATCTCTTAATTTTATATCAGTATGAGGGTTTAGTAAGACCACAGTGTGCACCTGTCTTTGTAAAAGTTTTTGTTATTTTGTTTTACTGTTTATCACATCCACACATTTGCTATCCTGTGTAGGATGTCTATTGTGGTACTTGTGGTCTGCTGCGGGCATCCTCCATTGTATGCATTTTTGCTGGGGATTGCCATTAGCAGCGGACCACAAGTGTAGGTTCTGCCCCCCGGTATAGATGCACCACTGCATATGGGGTTGAGTACTCCCTGCTCTATACGCTTTCACCACAAATTACTGCAGAAGTGAAGTACGTATATATTTTTCTTTTTCCACAAATATAAGCCACAAAAGGCTTTTCAACATAGCACTTGCACCCCGAGAACAAATAGCTGGAAGGACAGAGCTGTATAATGGCTATTTGGATCCCCAAATAATCTTTCCCTGCACTTGTAAATTGCTTTCCTATCACTGTCTCTAGCACCTTCTGACATCTCTCCCTGCACTAAGATGCTCTGAAATGATTCCTGCTTATCCTTTCCATGCACTTATAAATCGTTTTTTCAGGGGGGGGGGGGGGTTCACAATGAGGTTTATCCTATTGCTGTCCCTAGCGCCTTTTCATATCTTTCTTTGCACTCAGAATGCTGTAAAATATCTGAATCCAGGATGGCCGTTGTATTTTTAGGACTGTGACATCACAGGGCTGGCTGGCTCCTGAATGGCTGCATGCAGGCATGTCAATCTATGTGATCCCACCTTCCCAGAGTTCCTTTCCCCATGTCTTAAGTCCTAAACACTTGTAGTCACCATTTTAGAAAAAATTTGATTTGTTACCACAAATCGTGAGGAAATTCGCATTCATTGTGAATTGAAATGTTCCTGAAATTCTCTTTGAATTCCACTTCGTCAGCTTCGATTCGCTCATTTATAGTTAGAAAGTTTAGAAAATTTCTAAAGTCAACCTTTTTAAGAACCAGTTCAGTTCTGAAGTCAATTTTTGGGGCTTACTGTGAAGGAAAGCCCTTTATTATGCCCTCCATCATGAACACTGTTTGACTCTTGTTCACAGTTTTACCCTAGAAGCAAAATAGGGGTGAAATTTCAAAATTTTACTTTTTTTGCAGATTTTCCTTTTTAATATATTTTTTCCTGGAACACTTCAAGGGTTAACAACAAAACAAACCTCAATATTTATTACGCTTATTCTGCAGTTTACAGAAACACCCCATATGTGGTCGTATATCGCTGTTTTGGAACACGGCAGGGCGCAGAAGGCAAGGAGCACCATATGGTTTTTGGAGGGCAGATTTTGCTGGAATGGTCTTTGGGCACCATGTTGCATTTAATGCCCAAACTTTCTTTTTCACAAAAGATAACATGATAGTATCTCCCCCAATTTGCTATCCATTTTCTACTGAATATAGTAACACCCCAATTGTGGTTGTAAACTGGTATTTGGGGATACTCCAGGGCTCATAATGGAAGTAGCGACATCTGGATTTTCTAATATCAAATTTTCTGTCATGATTTTTAAGAGCAATAACTTTTTTAAATTTTTTGTTGAATGAGCTGCGCGAGGGCTTATTTTGTGTGAGACAAGATGTAGTTTTTATTGGCATCATTTTGGGGTACATTTGGCTGTTTGGTGTAATTTTTTATACCGTTCACTTGATGAGGTAGATCATGTGATGTTTTTATAGATCCGGACATTACGGAACCATATATGTGTAGATTTTTTTTTTAATACTCTTACATTTTAGAAAAAAAAATCATGTTTTTGTGTTGGCATTTTCTTAGAGACATATTTTGTTTTCATTTTTCTGGCTAAGGTCTTGTGTGAGGGCTTGTTTTTTGTGGGACAAGGTGACGTTTTTATTGCTACCATTTTGGGGTTAACATTATGTTTTTTTGGGAGGTGAGCTCACAAAAAAATCTGTTTTGGTACAATGTTTATTTATTTTAATTTTTTTTACGACGTTTAGATCATATGATATTCTTATAGATCCGGTCGTTGCAGATGCGGTGATACCAAATATGTCTCTTTTATGTTTTCTCTTCTATTTTTAACATCTTTTAAATAACTGATTTAGGCATTTTTTTTTTTTTTTTCTATGTGATTTTAATTTTTTTCAAAACACTTTATTTTTTTATTTTATTTTACACTTTGCATCCTCCATAAGGTCATACAAGAACTCTGGGGTACATTTAACTTATTTTTTTTAATATTGACTTCTCCTATAACTGGGGATTACATAATAACCACAGTTACAGGGGAAATACACCCCCCCAGAGAGCCTGTACAGCAAAATACAGCACTGTACAGCCTCAGTGCAGGTCTGATCATGGTCTGTGGAAGATCCGACGGCTCATGCACTTCCCTAGCAGTCACATAATCACTGGGCTGGCACAGGAAAGCGGCAGATAGATTCCTCAGCTATATACACAGCGCTCATTTAGCGCTGTGTATACAGCGATCTAAAAGGCAGGGACACCCAGGACATTTATAGTCTTCTCCCCCCTTCCCGGCAAGCTCTCTATAGTTTTATCACCATTTTTGGTGTTGGTATCATTGGGGCTCATGTTTGTTAATACTTTGAATTATATTTTAGATATGACATTAATAATGGATAATTCAGTTCAGTTAGTTGTTATTGTTACTCAGGGAATTGTTACTACTGTTATCTAGACATGTAGGCCTATGTATAGGCAGCAATTTTACCATGCGATTTCACTGTCAATGCAAATTTTATAGTACATGCTATCCATGCTTAAAGGGAACCTGTCATCAACGTTATGCTGACCTCACTGAGAGCAGCAATAAGTAGTGACAGAAATGCTGATTTCAGCCGTGTGTCACTCATGAGCTAAAAGTAAGTGGATTCTCTCAGAAATGGCATCATAATCATTGCAGCACAGCCTTGAAAAGAGTCAAATCTACCTAAGAATATTAATGGTTATTCATAATCTCCTGCTCTCCTGCCCATCTGCTGATGATTTGCAGTTCTCTTCTAGAGTGAAAGGGAGAAAACTAGGTAGAAGCCTGTAAATCATCAGCAGGTGGGCAGGGAAAGCAGGAATTCCTGGATAACCATGACTCTTCTCAGGTGGCCGTCAATCTTTTCCAGGCCTAGTCTGCAATAATTGTGATGTTGGTTCTGGGAAACCACTTACTTATAAATGACAGAACCGCTGAAATCAACTCACCTGTCTCTACTGACAAATATTGTGGCCTCATCTAATGACTTCAGCATGTTACCACAAAGCATAAGGTAATTTGGCTTTGCAGCAAATCTAATTTTCCCTGAAATTCAGATTGAAGTCAATTAATTTGGCTTCAACTGGCTCAAAGGTATCTATAATGATGCCTATGAATTTAGAATGGGACATCTTTAAAGCTCCTGTGTAATGCAAGGCACCAACAAACAGACCAGTGATGAAAGCAAAAAGGTGTTTATTCACCAGAAACATAAACGTCCAGGACACTTGCTGGTAACAAGGAATAATAACAAAAAAACAGGCAAGGAGATTCCAGGAATAGTCCCAACCAGTGCTGAATGATGCTGTGCACTTGGCAGTCGAGTCACTCCAGATCTTGGGTCCGCTGTAAAGGACAAAGTTCCTGGCAGTCTTCAGTCACTAGGAGTTGTGACCTATACCTGGTTGAGGGAAAATAACAGTGGGCACTGATCACCCTGAGAGACCTCCTTTTAAATGCCTGCTGACCAATCCCAGGGTGCCAAGTGTCCACTACCATAGGTGAACAAATTGCCCTGCACCTGAGTACAAGGCCTAAGGCAATCACAAGTTGATTAACCCATGGCTGGCTCCCTAATCCACTTTGCTCTTGTGAGTCAGTAGAATATGCGCCACTGGTCGACGAAGTGCATAAGAAGCGCGTACTCGCGACCGTGTATCCCTTTGCGAACCTGCCCTCGTGCGTACGCACGGACGCATGATTGACTCAGCGCGAGTATGCGAGCGCGTGGACCCAGATGCGGAAACGGAAGTCGCAGGAGACACCGGAGACAACCCTGGCCGCGGCGTCTTGTCACTTGCCTGGCCACTCTGTCCCCGGGACTCCGACGGTCCTCCCCTCCGATGTCCACGCGAACGCATCTCCGCACTGGCTCGCAAAGGGGTCAGCGCTGGTGCATCAGAGACACGCATAACCTGTCCCGCAACTCCACGAGGACCCCTCTTGGTTCCCCTGGAGTGCAAAGCAGGTGAGGATCTTACATTACCCCCCCCCCTCGAGGAGGCGGCTCTGAAGACTCCAAGCAAGCTTTCCCCGGATTATCCCGGTGAAAGGCTGCCACCAACTCATCCGCATGCACCTGGCGAGCAGGTATCCAACATCTCTCCTCTGGACCAAAACCCTTCCAGTCCACCAAGTATTGAAGAGACCTTTGGACAAAACGAGAGTCCAAAATTCTGTTCACTTCGAACTCCGGTACCCCTTGGACCTCCAGCGGGGATGGGGTCTGAATGAAGGGAGCGGAGTCGGCTGTCGATTTGAGAAGTGAAACATGAAAGGTGTTCACTCCTCGGATCGACCTTGTACGTAACTCGGTTGATCTTTTGTGTAACTGGGTATGGGCCAATGAATCGAGGACCCAACTTGGAAGATGGCTGACGCAGCGGAATGTTCCGGGTGGAGACCCACACCTGATCTCCCACCTTAAACTTTTGCTCTACGGTGCGATGACGATCAGCAAATTTCTTCTGTTGCGCCACCGCACTGCGGAGATTCCGCTGGGCCGACGACCAAATGGGACGTCTATCCTCGAACCACTGATCCACCACCGGTGAGTCAGTGGAGGGTCCGGCCAAAGAAGAGAGTCTTGGATCCCTGCCCCCCACACACCTGAACGGAGACATCTTAGTGGAAGCATGCTCAGAGTCCAGGACAGAAGCAGCCTCAGGGAAGCAGCGGGACAGGGCATCGGCCTTCACGTTTTTGGAACCTGGTTTATAAGTGAGGCGGAAATTGAAGCGGGTGAAAAACAATGCCCACCTGGCTTGTCGGGAGTTGAGTCTTTTGGCACTCTCTAGATACTCCAAATTTTTGTGGTCAGTGTAAACCGTGATGGGATGTTCTGCACCCTCTAGCCAATGTCTCCACTCTTGAAAAGCCAATCTTACTCCCAGAAGCTCTCTATTGCCGATATCATAATTACACTCGGCTGGAGAGAGCTTCCGAGAGAAGAAGGCACAAGGATGTAACCTCTCGGGGTCCCCAGAATACTGTGAGAGAACTGCCCCTACACCGACCTCTGAGGCATCGACCTCGAGAACAAAAGGTCTGGAGGTGTCTGGATGAGTAAGAATTGGTTCCGTGCAAAAGGCCTGTTTCAGCGTCTCAAAGGCTCTGACTGCCTCTCTCGTCCACTTAGAAGGATTAGCTCCCTTCTTAGTGAGAGGTACTACTATCGCAGAAAAATTCTTAATAAACTTGCGGTAGAAGTTGGCAAAGCCTAAGAAACGCTGCAACCCCTTAAGATCCTTAGGTTGAGGCCAATCCAAGACAGCAGAAAGTTTGGATGGGTCCATAGCCAATCCCTTTTCTGAGATAATGTACCCCAGGAAAGGCAACTCCTTCACCTCAAACAGACACTTCTCAAGTTTGGCATAGAGGCGGTTCTCCCTCAGCTTCTGGAAAACCTGACACACGTGTCTCCGATGAGAGACCAGATCCGAAGAGTAGATTAGTATGTCATCTAAATAGACAACAACACATCTATCCAAGAAATCTCTGAGAACATCGTTGATGAACTCCTGGAAGACCGTGGGAGCATTAGAGACCGAAAGGCATCACGAGATACTCGTAATGCCCGTCTCTGGTATTAAATGCGGTCTTCCATTCGTCACCCTCTCTAATGCGAACTAAATTATAAGCACCCCTTAAATCGAGTTTGGTGAAGACTCGGGCCCCTGCCACCTGAGAAAACAGATCATCAATCAGAGGCAGTGGATACCGATTCTTCACCGTAATCCGATTAAGGGCACGATAATCGATGCAAGGTCTCAAGCCTCCATCCTTCTTCTCCACAAAGAAGAATCCAGCTCCAGCAGGGGAAGTGGATGGACGAATGAAATTCTTCTCAAGGTTCTCTTTAATATACTCCCGCTGAGCCTGAACCTCAGGCCCAGTGAGATTATAAAGATGCCCTCGTGGTGGCATGGTGCCTGGCAACAGGTCTATAGGACAATCATATGACCTGTGGGGAGGTAATACATCAGCCCCCTGAGGACTGAACACATCTCGGAAATTATGATACTGCTGTGGTAAAGTACTTAATACTTCCATGGAGGCTAGTGACAGGTCGGGACGAATGCACTTAGTAAGGCATTCCGTACTCCACTGACAGATAAGACCCGAGCGCCAGTCCACTACTGGATTATGGAGCCTTAACCAAGGGAGACCCAAAATCACGGGGGTGGATGGCATGTCAAGGACAAAAAGGCTTAAGGTCTCCCGATGATCAGCCCCCACCGTTACCTGTATTCCCGGAGTCATCCACACTGCACGACCATCTTGAAGAGGGGAACCATCAATCGCGGTCACTGACATGGTGGTTTTCGGCTGGATCAACGGGATGCCAAGTCGACGAACCAAGGTTGAGTCCACAAAATTCCCAGCGGCCCCAGAATCGATTAGTGCTGAAAACTCATGGACCTTGTCTTGCCACCGTAAGGATATGGATACCATCACCCGGCTTGGAGGAGGGATAATAGCACCTAGGGGGTTCTCCTCTATGCCCCCTAGGTTCATTCGTTTCCCGCCGGCAGGAGGGGACAGGTTTTAACAAGGTGTCCAGACTTTCCGCAAAATAGGCCTTTCTGTTGGCGACGAGCTCGTTCTGCCTGTGTGAGATGGGAGGATCCAACCTCCATTGGCTCTTCGGCCGATTTTAGAGGCCCTGGATGTGGTCGAGAGGATGAAAACCGAGACGACCGTTCCACTCGCCTCTCACGGATTCGCCTGTCGGCATCGATTGCCTGAGAGATAGCCATTTCCAACGAGAAGGGGGTAGGCAAGGCCAAAAGAAGATCCCGGACCGCATCCGAAAGTCCCAAACGGAAGCGATGGCATAGGGCTGCGTCGCCCCAGGTGGTGAAAGCTGCCCATCGCCTGAATTCTGCAGCGTATTCTTCAGCTGGGCGGCGGCCTTGTTGAATATGCTCAAGATTGGTCTCTGCGGTGCGAGTACGATCCGGGTCATCGTAAATCACAGCCATAGCCTCGAAGAAGGCATCTACTGACGAAAAAGCTGTATGGTCTTGAGGCAAGTTAAATGCCCAACGTTGGGGGTCTCCACGTAGCAGTGACATTACAATCCCAATTCTCTGCCTGAGAGTGCCAGAAGCCATCGGTCGTAACTGGAAATAAAGGAGACAGGAGTCCCTGAAGTTTAAGAACTCCTGTCGCTCTCCTGTGAAGGGGTCAGGCAGAGGGATCTTAGGTTCTGTTTGATGCCTTGCGATAGTGACGGGTAGTGCTGAGGCTCCCTGGATAAGCTGCTGAACCTCCTCCATCACAGTTGTCAGTTGCTCTTGGATTTGCGCTGCAGCGGCTGCTGGTATATTTGGGCGTCGTTGGAACAGCAGGTTAACGGCTCCCGTTAATTCATTCAGCTGCTGCTGGATCTTGTCCATGGCAACTGTTAGTTGGGCCCACTGTTCTGTAATACAAGGCACCAACAAACAGACCAGTGATGAAAGCAAAAAGGTGTTTATTCACCAGAAACATAAACGTCCAGGACACTTGCTGGTAACAAGGAATAATAACAAAAAAACAGGCAAGGAGATTCCAGGAATAGTCCCAACCAGTGCTGAATGATGCTGTGCACTTGGCAGTCGAGTCACTCCAGATCTTGGGTCCGCTGTAAAGGACAAAGTTCCTGGCAGTCTTCAGTCACTAGGAGTTGTGACCTATACCTGGTTGAGGGAAAATAACAGTGGGCACTGATCACCCTGAGAGACCTCCTTTTAAATGCCTGCTGACCAATCCCAGGGTGCCAAGTGTCCACTACCATAGGTGAACAAATTGCCCTGCACCTGAGTACAAGGCCTAAGGCAATCACAAGTTGATTAACCCATGGCTGGCTCCCTAATCCACTTTGCTCTTGTGAGTCAGTAGAATATGCGCCACTGGTCGACGAAGTGCATAAGAAGCGCGTACTCGCGACCGTGTATCCCTTTGCGAACCTGCCCTCGTGCGTACGCACGGACGCATGATTGACTCAGCGCGAGTATGCGAGCGCGTGGACCCAGATGCGGAAACGGAAGTCGCAGGAGACACCGGAGACAACCCTGGCCGCGGCGTCTTGTCACTTGCCTGGCCACTCTGTCCCCGGGACTCCGACGGTTCTCCCCTCCGATGTCCACGCGAACGCATCTCCGCACTGGCTCGCAAAGGGGTCAGCGCTGGTGCATCAGAGACACGCATAACCTGTCCCGTAACTCCACGAGGACCCCTCTTGGTTCCCCTGGAGTGCAAAGCAGGTGAGGATCTTACATCCTGCAGTTGTAATGTGTGATCCTTTTGCCCATACAGTGAATCTTATGAGAGAAAATACCTTATTCTCTTATCAGCTGCCTTCTTTCCTAAACTAACCTTACAGGTACATCTTAGTTTTTAATTAATTCCATCTTGTGAGACCAAAACGGGCTGCCTTCTCTATGAACAATCAGATTACATTACCCCCCAAAGAAGTATAGGAAGTGGTCAGAAGGTAGGATAGGTGAACAGTACATTGAGAGATACACAAATAACTATAACTCAGAAGCTAAAAGTAAGTGTTATATCTCACCCTAAGTGCTTTATTCACATCACTTCTGTTTATAATATCTCAATAATGTGTTCTCTGGTTCTTTCAAGTTACTCTTTGTGAGTGAGAAGTAGCTGTGGAGCAGAATCTGTTGTCTCATTGTGTAGTCTCTGGGCAGACACAATGCCTGTAAGTTTGCCTACAAACTAAGGGAGGATTAAGTATTATAAATAAATCTTATAGCATATCTCCCAACCGTCACAGATTCGGCGGGACAGACCCGGATTTTAGTGGCTTTCTCTCTGTCCCAGAATGGTTGAGGTATGCCCCATTCTCAGCTGTCTCTGTATCCATAGAATGCAGATACTGTTTGTAATGGTGAAGCTGGGGACCGTCAGCTCCCTGCTTCACCATTCAGCTCAGCTGCCGTGCTCCGCACTGCTGGACTGTGTAGGAGGAGTGGTGCGGGCCCAGGAATCAACCTGTGGACTCTCCTACACAGACCAGCATCACGATGTGTAACAGTATCCTGCTTGCTGCTGCCTATGCAGGGTGAGCTGTAATGATCACTGGAGGAACTAGGTCAGTATTTACTGTTTTTTTTTTACTTCCTGTAAAAGGGGGCATAGCTATTGTGAATGTTGCACATATCAGGGCATAACCATTTTAACTTTAACTGTGAAGAGGGCACATCTGGGCAAAGCTACAGTGAGGGGATACATATAGGCATAACTACTGTGAGGGATCTGGGCATAACTACTGAGAAGGGGACACAAATCTGGGCATAACTACTTTGAAGGGGGCACATATCTGGACATAGCTATTGTAAAGGAGCCACATATCTGGGCATAACCACTGTTAAAGGAGGCATATCTGGGCATATATACTGTAAAGGTGGAACATTTGGGAATAGCTACTGTGAGGGGATACATGTAGGCATAACTACTGTGAAGGAGACATATCTGAGCATAACTACTGTGAAAGGGCAGAAAACTGGGTATAACTACTGTGAAGGGGCTTATATCCGGAAATAACTCCTGTGAGGGAGCACAATGTGGGCATTACTACTGTGAGGGGGCATAATGGGATAATAATTTCTATGTGGGGAATTAAGGACACTGGGTGTGTAAGATTATATTTTGGGCAGAATTAGAGGTATGGCCGAGGGTGCTTTTCGAAAGTTGGGTGGTCTGACTATAGAGGGAAAATCTGCTAAAATGGAGATACAAGTCATATAATGGCCAGATATTGTGTTATTCCTCATGTACACACATGGCAGCTTATTCTGAAAGTGTCAGTAAACTTTTTATTTCTTGGTTATTTGCTTTTGATAAAAGGTTTACTTTTTTACTTTGGAAACCTTGTGATCTCTTGACAGCACATATGAAGTTTTCCTCCTCAGAGATCTCGGCCCCAGGAGACACATGAGGTAATGGTAATTGGTTTCCACAGCCCATTCTCTTCACTATGTGGATATACTATATATACAGGCAGTGACATTGCTCCTGTGAACTTCACAGAGGTCCCTACACCAGAAAACTGCTGCGTTACATTGTAAAATGTTCTATTCTTTTTTTATTAGAAGAATATTTATGTGGAAACAATGAATGGAACATCTCATCAATAAAGAAGTCATCTGTCAGGAAAATCCCTAAAATCTGATGTAAGGTCATATTCAGTGTGGAGACTCTCAGTCATTGCAGGAATAGATATGTGACACGGTAGGTTTATTGCTGTCAGACATTGATTTATTATTACTATTACTATTGTTATTAGTGTTGAATGAATAGTAGTAAATTTGTTTCATCATGAAGGGGAATTTTCTCTTGTTTCATGGAAATAATAAATTTTTCCTGAAATGGCAGGGAAAAATTACAGCATCTGAGGGGTTCAATGACCGGCGGCCGGCGCCATGGCTGTTCTCATCTTTGCGCCTACTACATACAATGCAATGTGATTGATGATAAAGTAATTTGTAACTAATCAAATTTCTTGTTGGAGTTTGGCAAAGCAGTCAAATCAAATTTTTTAAAACTTCGCTCATCTAATTATTATTGTGTTTGTTGCTCAATGCTGTAATGTGTACGGTAGTAATAACTGATTACACAGGCAAATACAATTAACAGCAAGAAAGACGTATTGGAGGTCATTTATCAAACCGAATATGTCAGGTTTTTGGTCTAAAAATGCCACACGACATGACAATTGCAACTTTTTTCCAACATTTTACGGAGACACGGCACTTTTCAATGTGGTCTATGTCTACGGCAGAAAAGTACAATTAGGTTCACTGCCTAAGGGCTCATGCACACAAACCTATTTTTTGTCTGTGTCCATTCAGTTATTTTTTGCATTCATTTCAATGGGGCCGCAAAAGAAAAGGAAATGACTCTGTGTGCATTCCGTATCCGTATGTCCGCAAGTCTATTCCGCCAAAAAATAGATCATGTTCTATTCTCATCCATTTTGCGGACAAGGACAGGCATTATTACAATATATCAGCAAAAAAAATGGATGTAACACAGACGTTGCCTGTTTTTTTTTTTTTGCATATCAGTGTTTTGCGAACCACAAAATACCTACGGTCGTTGCATGAGCCCTAAAGGACGGTAAAACAAAACAAGAAATAACTTTATTGATATCCCTAATGAAATAAGGTAAACATCCTGTAATTGTAATATTAGTGGACTGCTCCATCTTAATATAAATGATGGGCAGCAGATAGCGGTACAGTTGTGTCCCCTGCAGTATGAGCAGCACCAGGTCCCCAGAAAAGTAACAGTCCTAGCAGTGTTCTGATGTAGTAGTGTGCAGGCATCAGTCACTACTGTATGGCTAAACACAATGTAGCTGTGCTATGTGTCAGGGACTGTGCACCACTACAGCGTGTAGTCTGTCCTGTAGACTTGCAGATACTGCCAAAGGTCAAAATGTTCTGATATGGGAAATCTATGTGCATCCTTCTCTACGCCAGACAGACAGAGCGTGATTCCCTAAAGGCATATTGGAGCGAGCGGTGCTGGCTTCACGTGTGGTGTACAGCCAGGTATCCGGCGCTGGTATGGCTGTACAAACCCGCCCGTTCCCACTCATTTTATGGGGATGCGCTGAAGCAGAAATGGAAGTTGTCCTAACAGAGACAAAGAGGAGGGGAGACGTCTACTGCCGAAGTCAGAACCGCTCCGAGTCCTAGTGCACTCTGTGTGATGTACTGTTATGTGTCATCTCATTACTTGCAAGTGGTGGTGAAGAAGGGATCATTAAGCGGCTTACAGTGATGAGCAGCAGGGGCCACATTTGAATTTGCGATATTTCGTGAATATTTGGGCAAATATTCGTCATAGATTCGCGAGTTTGAGAATTTGTGATCTCCAGTCATTATTTTCTGCAATAAAAAAAATGTGTGATACAAATATTTGCAATCAACACTACTCCTAAAGTCATAGATATTGCAGCCTTCTCAGTCGCCCACAAGCAAGAAGCAGTGAGGGATCATGGGTACTGATGAAAAAATAAAAAATAAAAAAAATAAAAATAGAGAATATCTGCGATTATGAAGATAAAGCACTATATTCCAGATATTCGCAAATTCTGGAAGTGCCAATATTCACGATAAAAATTAGCGATTTGAATATTCGCGATCAACACTAGCGGTTTAATATTTAAAAAAAGCAGGGTATAAATGGCAAAAAGAACCGTGTATCGTTTTTTTTTCCCTTCACTAGAGATGAGCGAAGTTATCAAAAATTCAATTCGGCTGCTTTGTCGAAATTCAATTTGTTACGAATTTCTCTGTCACTAATCACATTCCATTGTATGTAGCGGCACAGTGAAGGGATACGGTGATGGAGCCACCCCCCCATCATTGAAGCACTCAGATGCAGTGTTCATCGCTGATGGTAGCATCTGATATTATAATTAATGCCTTTCAGGGGTTAATCAGGGTTAAATTTTTTTTTTTTAAAAGACTCACCTTGTCCGTTTGCTCACAGAGAGGCCGTCCCAGCCATTTTGTTTGATATTACCAATGATGTCATCATGCTGGGCAGGCACAGTGACATCATCACTGATGTCACACATCACTGTGCATAAGATTTCGTTCAATTTCTTCAAATAAGATAGCTCTATGAGAAAATAGATAAGGTGAATATGTTGTTTTTTTTTTCTTTACCACTAGTTACCAGAAAAATAGATTTGTTACCACAAAGCACAAGGAAATTTGGTTTTTGTGGCGAATAAAATATTTCCTGAAATTCAGATCAGTCAATTTGTTTGACTTCAATTTGCTTAACACTACCCTTCACACATACATACCTTGTGTTAGTCTATCGCAGTGATGGAAAACCTTTTAGAGACCGAGTGCCCAAACTACAACCCAAAATGATCAATGACAGGAAAAGTCTAAGGCATATTGGTAAACCATAGATGTTTTCCAGGGTGCGGGTGCCCACAGAGAGGGGTCTGAGTGCCGCCTCTGGCACCCGTGCCATAGGTTCATCACCTATAGTCTATCATATATATGTCCATATTGGGTAATTACAGTGCAAAATCTATTCCTGTAGGTAACAAGTATAAACCATTAAAAATAAACCCCCATGGCTTATAGCTACTGTAAAAAGGGCAAATAAATAAAAAAAACTGAGGGGTCAGCTGTAGACTTTGAAGTTTACAGTGCTTAATAAAATCTGTATAAAGGAGATAAAATCTGCAAAAATACAAAACTTACAGTAGGTGGCAAAAGAGAGCAAAACAAATCCCCAAAATTAATTTTAATATAGAAATGCTAAAGAAACAAGGTCTGAGCAGGTAGGTCCCCTAAATAATGGTAAAATAGGGTTAGTCACTGAAGATAAGGAAAAGGCAGAGTTACAAATTTTTTTATTTTTTTTTTAGCTCTGTATATGCAAAAGAAGAGAAAGGAGCTGATATCGCTGGTGCTGGGTAGTGCTGAGCGGCAGGGGCAATATTCGAATTTGCAATATTTTGTAGAATATTTGTCATATATTTGTGAATTCGTAAATTTGAGATTATATTCTTGATTGCGAAAATCAGCAATGTATTATTCGCGTAATGCGCGCAAAATATTAGTGTGGGGTAGGCAACTTTTCTATTGGTTTCTAGGGATGTTGCTAAGTTGTGACAAAGCCTTCTCATTAGCCTACAAGCTAGAAGAAGGGAGGGATGATCACCTGAAATGTACTGTGTTAAAAAAATTAAATTGTCATTACGAATATATAACACTATTATAAATATTCACGATA
Organism: Bufo gargarizans; assembly: GCF_014858855.1. Lineage (NCBI taxonomy): Eukaryota > Metazoa > Chordata > Amphibia > Anura > Bufonidae > Bufo > Bufo gargarizans. The sequence goes on along the minus strand of NC_058081.1, from coordinate 8,900,972 downwards.
TTCACAAAAAAACACCTCACTCTCAACATTAGTGCTCGGGCGGTTAGTACATCTAGTAATATACTCAACTGGGTAACAGTATATATGGTCCAAGCTAAGTTAAATAAGGTAAGTGTAAACAAGGCTCCAGATCCAGATGGATAACACCCAATAGATCTTAAAGAGCCCAGTTCAGTCATTGCTGTGCCCCTGTTTATAACGTAGTACATAAGGCCGAAAAAAGACATTTGTCCATCCAGTTCGGCCTGTCATCCTGCAAGTTGATCCAGAGGAAGGCAAAAAAAAAAAAAAGTTAGGTAGAAGCCAATTTTCCCCATTTACGATGCAGAGGATGTCCCCTTGTCACAGTCACAGTCCTGGGGATAAACAGATGATGGGAGAGATCTCTGTACTGACCCCTGATATGTTTATACATAGTAATTAGATCTCCCCTTCAGTCGTCTTTTATCTAAAGTGAATAACCCTAATTTTGATAATCTTTCAGGGTACTGTAGTTGCCCCATTCCAGTTATTACTTTAGATGCCCTCTTCTGGACCCTCTCCAGTTCTGCTATGTCTGCCTTGTTCACAGGAGCCCAGAACTGTACACAGTACTCCATGTGTGGTCTGACTAGCGATTTGTAAAGTGGTAGGACTATGTTCTTATCAAGGGCATCTATGCCCCTTTTGATGCAACCCATTATCTTATTGGCCTTGGCAGCAGCTGCCTGACACTGGTTTTAACTGCTTAGTTTGTTGTTTATTAAAATTCCTAGATCCTTTTCCATGTCAGTGTTACCGAGTGTTTTATCATTTAGTATGTACGGGTGACTTGCATTATTCCTTCCCATGTGCATAACTTTACATTTGTCAGTGTTAAACCTCATCTGCCACTTATCTGCCCAAGCCTCCAATTTATCCAGATCCCTCTGTAGGAGTATACTGTCCTCTGTAGTATATATACACAGTATACTGTCCTCTTCAGTGTAAATTACTTTACACAGTTTAGTGTCATCTGTGAAAATTGATGTTTTACTATGTAAGCCTTCTACAAGATCATTAATAAATATATTGAAGAGAATAGGGCCCAATACTGACCCCTGAGGTACCCCACTAGTAAGAGTGACCCAATCTGAGTGTGTACCGTTAATAACCACCCTCTGTTTTCTATCACTGAGCCAGTTACTTACCCACTTACAGACATTTTCTCCCAGTCCGAGCATTCTCATTTTATATACTAACCTTTTATGTGGTACAGTGTCAAATGCTTTTGAGAAGTCCAGATACACAACATCCATTGATTCGCCGCTGTCAAGTCTAGAACTTAACTCCTCATAGAAACTGATTAAATTAGTTTGGCATGACCGATCCCTCATCAAGCCATGCTGATATGGCGTTATTTGCTTATTTCCGTTAAGATGCTCTAACATAGCATCTCTTAGAAAACCTTCAAACAGTTTACCCACAACAGATGTTAAACTTACCGGCCTAAAGTTTCCAGGCTCTGTTTTTGGACCCTTTTAAATATTGGCACCACATTTGCCATGCGCCAATCCTGTGGGACATTCCCTGTCAGTATAGAATCTGCAAATATCAGAAATAAGGGTCTGGCTATAACATTACTTAATTCCCTTAGGATACGGGGGTGTATGCCATCCGGTCCTGGCGATTTGTCTATTTTAATCTATTTAAGTCGCTGATGTACTTCTTCCTGGGTCAGAAAGGACACTATTAATGGGGAATTTATTTTTACATTCTGCATTTCATCTGACAGTTTATTTTCCTCAGTGAATACAGTGGAGAAAAAAATATTTAACAGCTTTGCTTTCTCCTCATTGCTCTCTGTGACTCCCCCCTCATTACTCTTTAAAGGGCCGACACCTTCAGATTTATACTTTTTACCATTTATATAATTGAAGAACATTTTAGGGTTAGTTTTACTCTCTTTGACAATTAATCTCTCGGTCTCTAGTTTGGCCGCTTTTATTTGTTTTTTACATGTTCTATTTTTTCCCTTATAGTTTTTCAGTGCTTCCGTGCTACCCTCCTGTTTTAGTGATTTAAATTCTCTTTTTGTCATATATTTTTTTTTTTTATTTCATTTTCTTTATTGATTAATATATCAAAACATTACAGAATAAAGAAAAGAATACAGTTCCCCCCCAACCCCCCCCTCCCCCCCTGCCTGTGGTGCGTCAAAATAGAACCCTTATAAATAAAACAATTTGACCTCAACTAATCAATCCTCCAACCACCCCATATCTTAATCCACTGGTCCTCAACTTCCCTCTGTTTGTACATAATTTTCTCATCATTTTTTACCTTATCAATTAAATTTATCCATGTATTTATGTCTGGAGTGGATCGGGCAAACCAAGTCCGACTGATCAAAACTCTAGCCAACATCAATATTCTGCTCAGGAAGATCTTTTGATACTTGTGATTATTTAATTTGGAAAGATCATTAAGCACAAATACTTGTGGTTCAAAAGGGATTCGAATTTTTAGTTTATAAATAATACAATTATTGATACTATTCCAGTAGTTTATAAGTTCTGGACAAGTCCATATCATATGGAGAAAGTCCGCTCCTACAGTGTCACATTTGGGGCAGTTGGACGTGTCTCTTAACCCGCATTTATTCATCCATAGGGGAGTAATATATAATCTATGGCAAATATAAAATTGTATTAGAACATGGTTGAAGTTCTGGGATAGTGAGATTAAGTTCCCAAAAATATTCTCCCACCCTTCTATTTGTAAATTCGGACAATCCACCTCCCACGCTTTTTGTCCTGGTGACTGTGTATCACTAAACCGTGCCTTAAGTAATAACTTATATATATTTGAAATTTTTATTCTAGAAGGTGTACCCCCTACCCAATCATTCAAAAAAGATGAGTTATCTATATCCAACACCTGTTTATCATCCAAACTGGATAATACTGAGCGCAATTGAAAATACCTAAACCATGAAAGGTTTGTTATACTGTGTGTCATTTCTATAAATGGTTTAATTTCTCTATCTTTAACTACCTGTGAGATATATATAATTTTATTCTTCTGCCAAAATGTGTCAGCTGCAATCTCATCTAGCCTTTGTAAATACAAATCTTTTTGTCATTTATTGCTTTCTTTACAGTTCTATTTATCCACATTGGTTTATTTTTGGTCCTTAACCCTTTATTCCTATAAGTTTTAATTAGATTTTAGGATGCTTTTAAAGATATCCCATTTTGTGGCTGTATTTTTATTTTTGAGGACTTTGTCCCAGTTAGTTAGTCCTATGGCCTCTCGTAGTTGGCTAAATTTAGCTTTTTTGAAGTCTGGTATTTTTGTTCCTCCCTGTAGAAACGCTCTTTTGAATGATAATTGGAAGGTTATCACTTTATGGTCACTATTTCCCAGGTGTCCCCCAACCTGCACGTCTGTTGTTCTGTCAGGCCAAATTTTACTTTTTTGGTATTTTTGTTCCTCCCTGTAGAAATGGTAAATATTTACAAATGGATCTAGGTCATCCACAGGTAATTATAGACCAGTTAGTCTTCAGAAGAGACGTCTAAAGGGGGACATGATTAATCAATACAAATATATACTGTGAAAAACTGTTCCATATAAAATGCCATCAAACGACAAGGGGAGTCTCCAGAAGAATCAAAGCTGCTTTACTGTAAGAACTGTGAATCTGTGGAATAGACTCTCAGGACGTGGTCACAGCAGGAACAGTGGACAGTTTTAAAAAAGGTTTAGATGAATTCTTAAAAGTAAATGACATTAATACTTATGAAAATGTGTAGAAATCGGAGTCCGGCTTCTTTCTGGGATTCACGTCCGCAACTATCCCTTGGTTGAACTTGACAGACTTATGTCTATTTTTCAACCGTATTAACTATGTAACATAAAATCCCAATAAAAAACATTTACAAAAGTTCATGGGGTATAAATACTTTTTCAGGGCACTATGGAATCATTTGTTTTCCAGAAATCTGCCTATATTAGGTGCAATTCAGGCGCAGATTGCAGTGCAATGGTTAGTTGCTCTGAAATCTACGGCTTCTAAAGGCTCATGTCAATTCTAAAAAAGTGGGTATGACGTGGGCAGGGAAGCAGATGGACCTGTTTCAGGAGAGGAAAATGGTCTAAATGTAAGACAGCTAGGAAGTAGAGTTGAGCGAACACCTGGATGTTCGGGTTCGAGAAGTTCGGCCGAACTTCCCGAAAATGTTCGGGTTCGGGATCCGAACCCGATCCGAACTTCGTCCCAAACCCGAACCCCATTGAAGTCAATGGGGACCCAAACTTTTCGGCACTAAAAAGGCTGTAAAACAGCCCAGGAAAGGGCTAGAGGGCTGCAAAAGGCAGCAACATGTAGGTAAATCCCCTGCAAACAAATGTGGATAGGGAAATGAATAAAAATAAAAATTAAATAAATAAAAATTAAACCAAAATCAATTGGAGAGAGGTCCCATAGCAGAGAATCTGGCTTCCCGTCACCCACCACTGGAACAGTCCATTCTCAGATATTTAGGCCCCGGAACCCAGGCAGAGGAGAGAGGTCCCGTAACAGAATCTGGCTTCATGTCAGCAGAGAATTAGTCTGCATGTCATAGCAGAGAATGATGCTTCACGTCAGCCACCACTGCAACAGTCCATTGGCATATATTTAGGCCCAGCACTCAGGCAGAGGAGAGAGGTCCCGTAACAGAATCTGGCTTCATGTCAGCAGAGAATCAGTCTGCATGTCATAGCAGAGAATCAGGCTTCACGTCACCCAACATTGGAACAGTCCATTGGCATATATTTAGGCCCCGGCACCCAGACAGAGGAGAGGTTCATTCAACTTTGGGTAGCCTCGCAATATAATGGTAAAATGAAAATAAAAATAGGATTGAACGAGGAAGTGCCCTGGAGTCCAATAATATATGGTTAAGGGGAGGTAGTTAATGTCTAATCTGGACAAGGGACGGACAGATCCTGTGGGATCCATGCCTGGTTCATTTTTATGAACGTCAGCTTGTCCACATTGGCTGTAGACAGGCGGCTGCGTTTGTCTGTAATGACGCCCCCTGCCGTGCTGAATACACGTTCAGACAAAACGCTGGCCGCCGGGCAGGCCAGCACCTCCAAGGCATAAAAGGCTAGCTCTGGCCACGTGGACAATTTAGAGACCCAGAAGTTGAATGGGGCCGAACCATCAGTCAGTACGTGGAGGGGTGTGCACATGTACTGTTCCACCATGTTAGTGAAATGTTGCCTCCTGCTAACACGTTGCGTATCAGGTGGTGGTGCAGTTAGCTGTGGCGTGTTGACAAAAGTTTTCCACATCTCTGCCATGCTAACCCTGCCCTCAGAGGATCTGGCATTGACACAGCTGCCTTGGCGACCTCTTGCTCCTCCTCTGCCTTGGCCTTGGGCTTCCACTTGTTCCCCTGTGACATTTGGGAATGCTCTCAGTAGCGCGTCTACCAACGTGCAGGAAGTAAGGTGGGCACATTGTCTTTGTAGCGTGGATCCAGCAGGGTGGCAACCCAGTAGTCCGCATAGGTTAAAATGTGGGCAACTCTGCTGTCGTTGCGCAGGCACTGCAGCATGTAGTCGCTCATGTGTGCCAGGCTGCCCAGGGGTAAGGACAAGCTGTCCTCTGTGGGAGGCGTATCGTCATCGTCCTGCCTTTCCCCCCAGCCACGCACCAGTGATGGACCCGAGCTGCGTTGGGTGCCACCCCGCTGTGACCATGCTTCATCCTCATCCTCCTCCACCTCCTCCTCATCCTCGTCCTCCTCGTCCTCCAGTAGTGGGCCCTGGCTGGCCACATTTGTACCTGGCCTCTGCTGTTGCCAAAAACCTCCCTCTGAGTCACTTCGAAGAGACTGGCCTGAAAGTGCTAAAAATGACCCCTCTTCCTCCTCCTCCTCCTCCTCCTCCTCCTCCTCCTGGGCCACCTCCTCTTCCAGTGTTTTCTCAAGAAGACATAGAAGTGGTATTGTAACGCTGATAACGGCGTCATCGCCACTGGCCATGTTGGTGGAGTACTCAAAACAGCGCAACAGGGCACACAGGTCTCGCATGGAGGCCCAGTCATTGGTGGTGAAGTGGTGCTGTTCTGTAGTGCGACTGACCCGTGCGTGCTGCAGCTGAAACTCCACTATGGCCTGCTGCTGCTCGCACAGTCTGTCCAGCATGTGCAAGGTGGAGTTCCACCTGGTGGGCACGTCGCATATGAGGCGGTGAGCGGGAAGGCCGAAGTTACGCTGTAGCGCAGACACGCCGGAAGCGCGAACAGACGGCCCGCACTTTATGCAGCAGCTCTGACATGTCGGGGTAGTTGTGTATGAACTTCTGCACCACCAAATTCAGCACATGCGCCAAGCAAAGGATGTGCGTCAAATTGGCTAGTCCCAGAGCTGCAACGAGATTTCGCCCATTATCACACACCACCAGGCCGGGCTTGAGGCTCACCGGCAGCAACCACTCGTCGGTCTGTTGTTCTATACCCCGCCACAACTCCTGTGCGGTGTGGGGCCTGTCCCCCAAACATATGAGTTTCAGAATGGCCTGCTGACGTTTACCCCGGGCTGTGCTGAAGTTGGTGGTGAAGGTGTGTGGCTGACTGGATGAGCAGGTGGAAGAAGAGGAGGAGGAAGCCGAGAAGGAGGAGGTGGCAACAGGAGGCAAAGAATGTTGCCCTGCGGTCCTTGGCGGCGGAAGGACGTGCGCCAAACAGCTCTCCGCCTGGGGCCCAGCTGCCACTACATTTACCCAGTGTGCAGTTAGGGAGATATAGCGTCCCTGGCCGTGCTTACTGGTCCACGTATCTGTGGTTAGGTGGACCTTGCTACAGATGGCGTTGCGCAGTGCACACTTGATTTTATCGGATACTTGGTTGTGCAGGGAAGGCACGGCTCTCTTGGAGAAGTAGTGGCGGCTGGGAACAACATACTGTGGGACAGCAAGCGACATGAGCTGTTTGAAGCTGTCTGTGTCCACCAGCCTAAATGACAGCATTTCATAGGCCAGTAGTTTAGAAATGCTGGCATTCAGGGCCAGGGATCGAGGGTGGCTAGGTGGGAATTTACGCTTTCTCTCAAATGTTTGTGAGATGGAGAGCTGAACGCTGCCGTGTGACATGGTTGAGACGCTTGGTGACGGAGGTGGTGGTGGTGGTGTTGGTGGTACATCCCCTGTTTGCTGGGCGGCAGGTGCCGACGTTCCTCCAGAGGCGGAGGAAGAGGCCGAGGCAGCAGCAGCAGAAGAGGCCGAGGCGGCAGCAGCAGAAGAGGCCGAGGCGGCAGCAGCAGAAGAGGTAGCAGGGGGAGCCTGAGTGACTTCCTTGGTTTTAAGGTGTTTACTCCACTGCAGTTCATGCTTTGCATGCAGGTGCCTGGTCATGCAGGTTGTGCTCAGGTTCAGAACGTTAATGCCTCGCTTCAGGCTCTGATGGCACAGCGTGCAAACCACTCGGGTCTTGTCGTCAGCACATTGTTTGAAGAAGTGCCATGCCAGGGAACTCCTTGAAGCTGCCTTTGGGGTGCTCGGTCCCAGATGGCGGCGGTCAGTAGCAGGCGGAGTCTCTTGGCGGCGGGTGTTCTGCTTTTGCCCACTGCTCCCTCTTTTGCTACGCTGTTGGCTCGGTCTCACCACTGCCTCTTCCTCCGAACTGTGAAAGTCAGTGGCACGACCTTCATTCCATGTGGGGTCTAGGACCTCATCGTCCCCTGCATCGTCTTCCACCCAGTCTTGATCCCTGACCTCCTGTTCAGTCGGCACACTGCAGAAAGACGCAGCAGTTGGCACCTGTGTTTCGTCATCAGAGACATGCTGAGGTGGTATTCCCATGTCCTCATCATCAGGAAACATAAGTGGTTGTGCGTCAGTGCATTCTATGTCTTTCACCGCTGGGGAAGGGCTAGGTGGATGCCCTTGGGAAACCCTGCCAGCGGAGTCTTCAAACAGCATAAGAGACTGCTGCATAACTTGAGGCTGAGACAGTTTCCCTGGTATGCATGGGGGTGATGTGACAGACTGATGGGGTTGGTTTTCAGGCGCCATCTTTGCGCTTTCTGCAGAAGACTGGGTGGGAGATAATGTGAACGTGCTGGATCCACTGTCGGCCACCCAATTGACTAATGCCTGTACCTGCTCAGGCCTTACCATCCTTAGAACGGCATTGGGCCCCACCATATATCGCTGTAAATTCTGGCGGCTACTGGGACCTGAGGTAGTTGGTACACTAGGACGTGTGGATGTGGCAGAACGGCCACGTCCTCTCCCAGCTCCAGAGGGTCCACTAACACCACCACGACCATGTCCACGTCCGCGTCCCTTACTAGATGTTTTCCTCATTGTTATCGTTCACCACAACAACAAAAATATTATTTGGCCCAATGTATTGTATTCAAATTCAGCGGGATATAAATTTGAGGCCTAGTATTTAGGCGCTGGGTGAACGGTATGGATTTACTAACAGAATTAGACTTGGAAATGCACAGTAGCGTGTGTGTGAAGTTATTCTGAATGACCCTATGTGCACCTTGAATATTATATACCCTTTTAGGGATAGATTTCAAATAGCTCTGATATAGCAGAAACCACTAAATTATGAAATTGCTAAATTGGGAATTGTATTTCAACCCTGAACAAAAAATGTGCTTTGACGGACACTAAATAACTTGCCCAGCCACAACAGGACAGCGGTAACGACAGATTTAGCGGGATATAAATTTGAGGCCTAGTATTTAGGCGCTGGGTGACCGGTATGGATTTAGTGACAGAATTAGACTGGGATATGGCCAAAAAATAACCACACTATTGCTGGTTAAATGCACTTGGTGACGGGCGCAGCTTGCCCCTGATTTAGTATATGGCCAAAAAATGAACAGACTATTGCTGGTTAAATGCACTTGGTGTCACAGCTTGACCAACCACACTACTGAGGGTTAAATGCACTTGGTGACAGGCGCAGCTTGCCCCTGATTTAGTATATGGCCAAAAAATGAACAGACTATTGCTGGTTAAATGCACTTGGTGTCACAGCTTGACCAACCACACTACTGAGGGTTAAATGCACTTGGTGACAGGCGCAGCTTGCCCCTGATGTAGTATATGGCCAAAAAATAAACAGACTATTGCTGGTTAAATGCACTTGGTGTGACAGCTTCACCCTGATGTAGGCTTTAGCCAAAAAACAACCACACCATTGAGGGTTAAATGCACTTGGTCGCAGCTTGTGCTGGCGCACCACAAGACACAAAATGGCCGCCGATCACCCCAGAAAAATGTGACTGACAAACGGTCTGGGCAGCCTAAAAACCGTGAGCAATTGAGTATCAGCAGCTCAATGATGCACAGCTGCAGATCGATCAATTAATCAAGTCCTTTGGAGGAGTTAATCTGCCTAATCTCGCCCTACTGTCGCATCCGCAACCTCTCCCTACGCTAATCAGAGCAGAGTGACGGGCGGCGCTATGTGACTCCAGCTTAAATAGAGGCTGGGTCACATGGTGCTCTGGCCAATCACAGCCATGCCAATAGTAGGCATGGCTGTGATGGCCTCTTGTGGCAAGTAGTATGACGCTTGTTGATTGGCTGCTTTGCAGCCTTTCAAAAAGCGCCAAGAAAGCGTCACAAAAGCGCCAAGAAAGCGACGAACACCGAACCCGAACTTTTACGAAAATGTCCGGGTTCGGGTCCGTGTCACGGACACCCCAAAATTCGGTACGAACCCGAACTATACAGTTCGAGTTCGCTCATCCCTACTAGGAAGCTGTCTTACATTTAGAACTGGCGGAGGATCCACCAAAGTTATAAAGAGGCCGACGCTGCATAACTTCGGCGATTCACTCCCAGCTATAGGGATTATTAACACTGGTCTTAATAAATGTGCCCATATATATATATAATCTGTATAGTATAGCTATGTTGGTCATGGGGTGTATGCGGCTGTCCTGTGTGTGTCTGTCAGCTGTGTAGCAGAGCTGTCTGTCAGGTGTGTGTGTAGCAGTGCTGTGTGTGTAAGTTACTATCATTGACCCCTCCACTTTATTAAACTACTGGAAAAGCTTTAATAAGTAGAAAATGTTTTCTTGTAATTCTTTGTTGGTAAACCTGCATCTTTTTGTCTGGTCTTATTGACAGAACGGAAAATATTGCTTTTTATCATCTTGACAGCACTATTAGTAATGTGCACTGAGAACTTACCTGGCGGCGATCTCTAAACCAACAAGGCATCCGATATACGAGCCTCTGTGGAACCAAGCGGTGCAGCCAGTCCAATAGCTGTACTGAGCCCTCTGCACACTGCAGGCGGACTACTCTCAGGACGACGACTGGACGTGCAGCGTGTGAGACCAACTATCTGCACAAGTAGTGGTGAGTTTGTCCTATAAGCCCCAAACTGGGGGAGTGATATTTACATCTGTGGACAAATTTTAACTCAGAACCTTCATACTGTTGGCGCATCTCATCTATTACTTATTCTCTAGAGCGTTTAGGCGCAGATCTCTTGGATATACTTCTGGTGCAGCTCATCTATGAAAATCTGTGGCACAATTTTTGGCACATACTTATATGGAGTATTCGGTAAGTATTAGTGCACATTTGTGCTGACCATAATACCTAGCGGAACATTGCCGTTGCTGCAGAGCCTACAGTAAGTTATTCCTTGATTGTATTACATACAGTATGTGTTTAAATCAAATTTCTATGTTAAACAAATTTTTAAGAATTTTTGGGTTGTTTTGTTCCGTAATTTTCCATATCACTATTAGAGATGTCGCGAACATAAAATTTTCCGTTCGCAAATGGCGAACGCGAATTTCCGCACGTGTTAGCAACGGGCAAACCGGGCAAACCGCCATAGACTTCAATAGGCAGGCAAATTTTAAGACCCACAGGGACTCTTTCTGGCCACAATAGTGATGGAAAAGATGTTTCAAGGGGACTAACACCTGGACTGTGGCATGCCGGAGGGGGATCCATGGCAAAACTCCCATTTTACGTAGTTGACGCAGAGTCGGGTTTTAATCCATAAAGGGCATAAATCACCTAACATTCCTAAATTGTTTGGAATAACGTGCTTTAAAACATCAGGTATGTGTAAGGGTTACGCCCTCTTCACAGTGACAGACCAAACTCCCCGTTTAACGCACCACAAAGAACTGCAAACAGTCCATTTGCACAACCTCAAACTCCTCATTTGCACAAGGTTGGATACCAAGCTGACGTCATTGAAGGTCTCTTCCTCCACCCAGCCACGTACAACACCAAGGGTCCCCGAAAGGTGACAACAATCCCCCTGGGACGCCTGCTGTGGTTGGTCTTCCACCTCCTCAAAGCCACCTTCCTCCTCTGACTCCTCTTCTGCAGACTCCTCTCTCTGCGTTGCCGCAGGTCCAGCAATCGACGACAACAAGGCTGCTTCTGGTGGTGATGGTGACCACAACTCTTCCTCTTCATGCTTATCTACGGCCTGATCCAGCACTCTTCGCAGGGCACGCTCCAGAAAAAATGCATATGGAATGAGGTCGATGATGTTGCCTTGGGTTTGACTGACCAGGTTTGTCACCTCCGCAAAAGGACGCATGAGCCTACAGCCATTGTGCATGAGCGTTCAGTAACGCGGCCAAAAAATACCCAGCTTCGCAGAGGCTGTCCTCTTTTTTTTTTTTTTATTTAAAAAAATCTGTTCTTACCAGTTTAATCTCTGTTTTGTCCCCTATCAGGGGCCGGTGTATGGAATAGATTTTAGGAACCGTGAGATGGAAAAAGAAGCTTGGTCGGTTCTCTTACTTCCAATTTGGGGCACTGCACATGCGCCGTGCAATGTACTGTGCCACCCTATATGAGTGGTGTGTTAAGTAGTACTATTCATATCAGTTTAATCCCTGTTATGTCCCCTATTAGGGGACGTGTATCGTATAGATTTTAGACAACCGCAAAGAGTTTCCAATAGTTGACACACTCATGACTTGGTGAAGTGATGACTCTGCTCGTGCGCACGTTTGGGAGGTTGCAGGCGATGGGGTTTTTTCAAAGCCTATGGTCGTGCTGAGGTAGTTCAGTGACAGTTAAGTGACCCAGAAAACAATGATTCTGCAGTGTGGGCCCATTGTGAGCCTAGTAGGCTTTAATGATCACCTTAGACAAAGAAAATTAATGTTTCTATGCAAAATTATCCAGCCGATCGCTTTTGGTCTGTTCACAATGAAGCAACAACCTTATCATCTGGGGTGTGCCAACATTGCCATTGCCAACACACTCATAGAGGTGGTCGCTTCATTGTGATACGCAAGCCCCTTCACCACAACAAGGTAACGATTACGAAGGGGGATTGACACATGTATGTGTCTTTTTTTTGTTTTGTTTTTTCAGCCACAGTGCAGCACCAGAGGCCAGAAAAATTAGGCATGTACACATTACTGAAATATTAGGTATTATTGTTTTCCAGGCAGAAAGTGCACTAAAACATTGCGGTTTGAACCCTAGTTGGTGGCGGATAAGTCACACAAGTCATCCGGCATTCAGAGATAAAATACAGCAGTGTGTGGACCATTTTTAGCCCAAGGCATCTCATCTCAGTCATCAGGCCTTTTTTAGTCGAATGTATCGCCCACTGTCAGTCCCTTCGGGATCCATCCCTCATTCATCTTTACCACTTCAACCACTTCTGCACTACACTACTTTCACCATTTATTGCTCGGTCATGCAACTTACTACCCAAATGAATTTTACATCCTTTTCTTCTCACTAATAGAGCTTTAATTTGGTGGTATTTCATTGCTGCTGACATTTTTACTTTTTTTGTTATTAATCAAAATTTAATGATTTTTTAGCAAAAAAAAAAAAGACATTTTTCATTTTCAGCTGTAAAATTTTGCAAAAAAAACGACATCCATATATAAATTTTTCGCTAAATTTATTGTTCTACATGTCTTTGATAAAAAAAAAATGTTTGGGCAAAAAAAAAAAATGGTTTGGGTAAAAGTTATAGCGTTTACAAACTATGGTACAAAAACCCCCCTGAAAGGCTCCATTCAGACGTCTGTATGATTTTTACGGATCCACGGATACATGGATGGGATCCGCAAAATGCATACGGACGTCTGAATGGAGCCTTACAGGGGGGTGATCAATGACAGGGGGTGATCAGGGAATCTATATGGGTGATCACCCGCCTGTCATTGATCACCCCCCTGTAAGGCTCCATTCAGACGTCCGTATGTGTTTTGCGGATCCGATCCATGTATCCGTGGATCCGTAAAAATCATACGGACGTCTGAACGGAGCCTGACAGGGGGGTGATCAATGACAGGGGGGTCTATATGGGGTGATCATGGATGATCAGGGGTTCATAAGGGGTTAATAAGTGACAGGGGGGGTGTAGTGTAGTGTTTTGTGGTATTTTACACAGCGACCTGTGTCCTCTGGTGGTCGATCCAAACAAAAGGGACCACCAGAGGACCAGGTAGCAGGTATATTAGACGCTGTTATCAAAACAGCATCTAATATACTTGTTAGGGGTTAAAAAAAAAAAAATCACATCTCCAGCCTGCCAGCGAGCGATTGCCGCTGGCAGGCTGGAGATCCACTCGCTTACCTTCAGTTCCTGTGAACGCGCGCGGTCACAGGAAATCTCGGCTCTCGCGAGATGACGCGTATATGCGTCACTCTGAGCAGAGCTGCCGCCTCCGGGCCGCAGATCTGCGTTAGGCGGTCCGGAGGCGGTTAATAAAGGTGAGATAATCTAGACTTTTTTGACCTAGGCGACTTCTCTTCTCAGTGACAATACCTCCTGCTGCACTGAAGGTCCTTACTGACAGGACACTTGAAGCGGGGCAGGCCAGAAGTTATATCGCAAATTGGGATAGCTCAGGCCACAGGTCAAGCCTGCATACCCAGTAGTCAAGGGGTTCATCGCTTGTCAGAGTGTCAATATCTGCAGTTAAGGTGAGTTAGTCTGCTACCTTTCGGTTAAGTCGTTCTCTGAGGGTGGACCCCGAAGGGCTGTTGCGATGCGTAGGACTTAAAAAGCTCTGCATGTCCTCCATCAACAACACGTCTGTAAAGCGTCCTGTCCTTGCCGGAGTGGTCGTGGTAGGAGGAGGATTACTTTCACCTCTTCCCCTGTTAGATTCCCGTTGTGCTGTGACATTACCCTTATACGCTGTGTAAAGCATACTTTTTAACTTGTTTTGGAACTGCTGCATCCTTTCCGACTTCCGGTAATTCGGTAACATTTCAGCCACTTTCTGCTTATACCGGGGGTCTAGTAGCATGGCCACCCAGTACAGGTCGTTCTCCTTCAGCCTTTTTATACGAGGGTCCCTCAACAGGCACGACAGCATGAAAGACCCCATTTGCACAAGGTTGGATGCTGAGCTACTCATGTCCCGTTCCTCGTCCTCACTGATCTCACTGAAGGTCTGTTCTTCGCCCCAGCCACGTACAACACCACGGGTACCAGATAGGTGACAACGAGTACCCTGGGATGCCTACTGTGCTTGCTCTTTCCCCTCCTCAAAGCCACATTCCTCCTCTGACTCCTCTTCCTCAGACTCCTCTTCCAGCATTGCCGCAGGTCCAGCAAGCGAAGCTGATAAGGCTGTTTCTGGTGGTGATGATGGTGACCACAACTCTTCCTCTTCAATCTCATCTACGGCCTGATCCTCACTCTTTGCAGGGCACTCTCCAGGAAGAAAACAAATGGGATGATGTCGCTGATGGTGCCTTCGGTGCGGCTGACTAGGTTTGTCACCTCCTCAAAAGGACGCATGAGCCTACAGGCATTGCGCATGAGCATCCAGTAACGTGGCAAAAAAATGCCCAGCTCCGCAGAGGCTGTCCTAGCACCCCGTCATAAAAATACTCCTTGACGGCTTTTTCTTGTTGGAGCAGGTGGTCGAACATTTTGAGTGTTGAATTCCAACGTGTCGGGCTGTCGCAAATTAAGCGCCTCACTGGCATTTTGTTTTGCCGCTGAATATCTGAAAAGTGTGCCATGGCCATGCGGGAACGCCTGAAATGGCCACACACCTTCCTGGCCTGCTTGAGGACGTCCTGTAAGCCTGGGTACTTATGCACAAAGAGTTGTGCGATCAGATTACACACATGTTCCATGCACGGCACATGTGTCAACTTGCCCAAATTCAATGCCGCCAACAAATTGCTTCCGTTGTCACACACCACTTTGCCGATCTCCAGTTGGTGCAGAGTCAGTCACTTATCCACCTGTGCGTTCAGGATGGACAGGAGTGCTGGTCCGGTGTGACTCTCTGCTTTAAGACAAGTCAACCCCAAGACGGCGTGACACTGTCGTATCCGGGATGTGGAATAGCCCCTGGGGAGCTGGGTGGGTGCAGTTGATGTGGAGCAAGACGCAGCAGCAGAAGAGGCTCAGCCGAGGAGGTTAGCGAAGAGGATGGAGTAGGAGGAGTAGAGGAGGTGGCAGCAGGCCTGCCTGCAAGTCGTGGTGGTGTCTCCAACTCCTCTGCAGAGCCACACATTCCATGCTTGGCAGCCTTCAGCAGGTTTACCCAATGCGCAGTGTACGTGGTATACCTGCCCTGACCGTGCTTTGCAGACCAGGTATCAGTGGTCAGATGGACCCTTGCCCCAACACTGTGTGCCATACATGCCATGACTTCCTTTTCCACAATAGAGTACAGGTTGGGGATTGCCTTTTGTGAAAATACATTTCGGCCGGGTACCTTCCACTGCGGTGTCCCAACAGCTAAAAATTTTTTGAAGGCCTCAGACTCCACCAGCTTGTATGGTAAAAGCTGGCGGGCTAAGAGTTCTGACAGACTCCGGGCAAGGGGGTGACTCTGTGACACCAAACTTCAAAAAAGCACCAAACTTCAAAAAAGCTAAATTTAGCCAACTAAGAGAGGCCATAGGCCTAACTAAATGGGATAAAGTCCTCACAAATAAAAATACAGCCACAAAATGGGATATCTTTAAAAGCATCCTAAAATTGCATTGTGAGAGGTACATACCGTATGGGAATAAAAGGTTAAGGAACAAAAAGAAACCAATGTGGATAAACAGAACTGTAAAAAGAAAGCAATAAATGACAAAAAGAAAGCATATAAAACACTAAAACAGGAAGGTAGCACGGAAGCACTGAAAAACTATAAGGAAAAAAATAGAACATAATAATAAAAAACAAATAAAAGCGGCCAAACTAGAGACTGAGAGATTAATTGCCAAAGAGAGTAAAACTAACCCTAAAATGTTCTTCAATTATATAAATGTTAAAAAGTATAAATCTGAAGGTGTTGGCCCGTTAAAGAGTAATGAGGGGGGAGTCGCAGAGAGCGACGAAGAGAAAGCAAAGCTGTTAAATATTTTTTTATCCAATGTATTCACTGAGGAAAATAAACTGTCAGATGACATGCCAAATGTTGAAATAAATTCCACATTAAAAGTGTCCTGTCTGACCCAGGAAGAAGTGCAACAGCGACTTAAAAAAATTAAAATAGACAAATCGCCAGGACCGGATGGCATACACCCCCGTATCCTAAGGGATTTAAGTAATGTCATAGCCAGACCCTTATTTCTGATATTTGCAGATTCTATACTGACAGGGAATGTCCCACAGGATTGGCGCATGGCAAATGTAGTGCCAATATTCAAAAAGGGTCCAAAAACAGAGCCGGGAAACTATAGGCCGGTAAGTTTAACATCTGTTGTGGGTAAACTGTTTGAAGGTTTTCTGAGAGATGCTATGTTAGAGCATCTTAACGGAAATAAGCAAATAACGCCATATAAGCGTGACTTCATGAGGGATCGGTCATGTCAAACAAATTTAATCAGTTTCTATGAGGAGGTAAGTTCTAGACTTGACAGCGGCGAATCAATGGATGTCGTGTATCTGGACTTCTCCAAAGCATTTGACACAGTACCACATAAAAGGTTAGTATATAAAATGAGAATGCTCGGACTGGGAGAAAACGTCTGTATGTGGGTAAGTAACTGGCTCAATGATAGAAAACAGAGGGTGGTTATTAACGGTACATACTCAGATTGGGTCACTGTCACTAGTGGAGTACCTCAGGGGTCAGTATTGGGCCCTATTCTCTTCAATATATTTATTAATGATCTTGTAGAAGGCTTGCATAGTAAAATATCAATTTTCGCAGATGACACCAAACTGTGTAAAGTAATTAACACTGAAGAGGACAGTATACTACTACAGAGGGATCTGGATAGATTGGAGGCTTGGGCAGATAAGTGGCAGATGAGGTTTAACACTGACAAATGTAAAGTTATGCACATGGGAAGGAATATCAGTGAAGCAAGTCATCATTAGGCTGAAAAAAACAAAAGAAACCCGTCAGAGAGATAGCAAAAACATTAGGCTTGGCCAAAACAACTGTTTGGAATATTCTTAAAAAGAAGGAACGCACCGGTGAGCTCAGCAACACCAAAATGCCCGGAAGACCAGGGAAAACAACTGTGGTGGATGACCAAACAATTCTTTCCCTGGTGAATAAGACAGTTGGCCAGATCAAGAACACTCTCCAGGAGGTAGGTGTATGTGTGTCAAAGTCAACAATCAAGAGAAGACTGCACCAGAGTGAATACAGAAGGTTCACTACAAGATGTAAACCGTTGGTGAGCCTCAAAAACAGGAAGACCAGACAGTTTGCCAAACGACATCTAAAAAAGCCTTCACAGTTCTGGAACAACATCCTATGGACAGGTGAGACCAAGATCAACTTGTACCAGAGTGATGGGAAGAGAAGAGTATGGAGAAGGAAAGGAACTGTTCATGATCCTAAGCATACCACCTCATCAGTGAAGCATGGTGGTGGTAGTGTCATGGCGTGGGCATGTATGGCTGCCAATGGAACTGGTTCTCTTGTATTTATTGATGATGTGACTGCTGACAAAAGCAGCAGGATGAATTCTGAAGTTTTTCGGGCAATATTATCTGCTCATATTCAGCTAAATGCTTCAGAACTCATTGGGCGGCGCTTCACAGTGCAGATGGACAATGACCCAAAGCATACTGTAAAAGCAACCAAAGAGTTTTTTAAAGGAAAGAAGTAGAATGTTATGCAATGGCCAAGTCAATCACCGGACCTGAATCCGATTGAGCATGCATTTCACTTGCTGAAGACAAAACTGAAGGGAAAATGCCCCAAGAACAAGCAGGACCTGAAGATGAAGACAGTTGCAGTAGAGGTCTGGCAGAGCATCACCAGGGATGAAACCCAGCGTCTGGTGATGTCTATGCGTTCCAGACTTCAGGCTGTAATTGACTGCAAAGGATTTGCAACCAAGTATTAAAAAGTGAGAGTTTGATTTATGATTATTATTCTGTCCAATTACTTTTGGTCCCTTAAGAAGTGGGAGGCACATATGCAAACTGTTGTAATTCCTGCACCATTCACCTGATTTGGATGTAAATACCCTCAAATTAAAGCTGCCAGTCTGCAGGCAAAGCACATCTGGTTTGTTTCATTTCAAATCCATTGTGGTGGTGTATAGAGCCAGAAATGTTAGAATTGTGTCCATGTCCCAATATTTATAGACCTCACTGTAGATAGATAGATAGATATAAAACACACAGAGCAACAGCAGCACAGCGGAGATCGTGATGGTGGGTGCAATCCCTCAGGGACAACAGGCAAAGAAGTCCATAGATATATCCACAAACAAAGGATGAGGCAGCACTCCAACAAAGATAAGGTGTCAGACCCTTTATTCTCCGTTAGTAATGTTTCAGCCCATCTCAATGGGGCCTTTGTCAAGGAAATAAATGATGTGCAGAGCTTCTATAAATACCCATAGTGCTTAGAGACAACATCATTGTATAATTAAGTGCCAATATAAAACATCAAGGGAAAAATCATATAATACATGTGTAACAGTCGCGTACACACACACGGGGGGGGGGGGGGGGAGTGACCACTGCTCTCCACCCTTACCCCTGGCCCTGCCTACTTGCCTCGCGAGTCCTAATGACAGGGGACAACTTGACGGCAATCCCTAGCTTGAACTAAGTGCAGGGATGACAGACAGACAAACAACAGAACGTGAACAGACCGAGTCAATACCAGGAAATCTACAAAATACAAATGGAGCAAGCAGAGAATAGTCAGGAGAAGCCGGGGTCATAAATACCTGGAGAGTCTTGAAGTACCAAAGGAGTAAGCAGAGGATCGTCAGGAGGAGGCCGGGGTCAGAATACCAGGAGAGCAGCAAAGTACACAAGGAGCAGGCAGAGGATCATCAGGAAACAGCAGGAGGTAAGTACGCCAGGAAATACAACATCACAGGTGGAACCTAAATTAACAGGCAACCTGTGGCCAGCAGGCTGCCTGTATTTATAGTGGGGAGTGAGGGTCATGTGGCGTGGCCAGCGTCACATGACTGACAGACCAACCAGTCGTGCACCGAGTGATCAGCTCGGCGCTCAAGGCAGACTTAGGAGCAGGGAGCCTCCCAGCTAGCAAAGCTGCCCTGGGAACGAGGTCAAGCACAGATCCTCGCTCCCGAAGCTAAGCAGCAGGTCTGCGGCTAATGGGAGACCGAGTGCACCTTCGGAACCCCGTTACAGTACCCCCCCTTTTACGAGGGGCCACCAGACCCAAGACTTCAGGCGATGGCCTTTCAGGGTGTTTGAACAAGTCTAGGAGCATGAACCTCCCTGGCAGGTAACCAAGATCTCTCTTCAGGTCCATACCCCTTCCAGTGAATCAGGTACTGCAAGGAATTACGCACCTTCCTGACATCCACTATTTTAGACACCACATACTCGACAGCATCATTAACAAGAACCGGTGGAGGCGAGGCTTTCGATGGTACTACCGGTTCAACATATTTATTAAGTAGAGATTTATGGAACACATTATGAATGTGGAATGACTCGGGCAGCTCCAACCTAAATGATACCAGGTTAATCACCTCCGTGATCTTATATGGTCCAATAAAACGAGGAGCAAACTTTTTAGAATCTACCTTAAGAGAGAGATTCTTGGAGGACAACCATACCTTATCCCCAATCTGAAAATTCACCCCCCTTGAACGTCTCCTATCGGCCTTGAGTTTCTGAGAACTTTGAGCCTTTTCTAAGTTCGATTGAACCCGGGCCCAAACTGTGCACAGTTCAGAAGAGAGCCTATCCTCCTCAGGGTTAGAGGAGGAGGCTGATGACCCAGAATGAAAATGGGGATGGAAACCATGGTTACAAAAGAAAGGTGAAACCCCAGCAGAAGAATTCAGCCAATGGAAGAAATTTCACCCATAATTGCTGGTCATCAGCCACATACAACCTCAAGAATTGTTCCACAGACTGATTAAGGCGTTCAGTCTGCCCATTACTCTCAGGGTGGTAGGCAGAAGAAAAAGACAATGAAATTTAACATTTTGTACAGAAGGCCCTCCAGAAATTGGACACAAACTTGCACACCCCTGTCAAAAACAATATTTTCTGGTATACCATGCAATCAAACAATTTCTTTAAAAAAAATTGACTCCAGGGTTTTGGCATTTGGAAGTTTAGCCAGGGGAATGAAATGGACCATCTTGCTAAACCTATCGACCACTACCCAAACTACAGTCTTATGCTCCGCCGGCGGTAGGTCAGTTATAAAGTCCATCAAGATATGGGACCAGGGTCTACTGGGAATGGGTAGGGGTCGTAGGTTACCAGCAGGAAGAGTCCTAGGTGTCTTGGACCTGGCACAAACCTCACAGGCTGACACGTAGGACTTGACGTCCCTAGTTAGAGTGGGCCACCAATAAGATCTAGAAACCAGATCCTTAGTGCCCTCAACACCCGGATGTCCACAAAAGGCAGAATCGTGACACTCACCCAACAGCTGGAGACGAAATTGTACGGGAACAAACAACTTATCTGTTGGGGTGGATACCGGTGCCAGATGTTGTTCAGACCTAATGCGAGCCGAGATATCCTGGGTTACAGCTGCTATGATGATTTTTGCTGGTAGGATGGATTCAGGTGGTACCTCAGTAGGTTGAAAAGCATGGAAGCTCCGAGATAATACGTCCGCCTTCACATTTTTACTTCCCGGCCTGAACGTAATGGAAAAATCAAAACGAGTAAAAAACAGAGCCCATCTGGCTTGACGGGGATTCAACCTCTTAGCAGACTCGAGAAACATAAGGTTTTTATGGTCAGTGACAACAGTTACACAATGCCTTGCCCCCTCCAGAAAATGCCTCCACTCCTCAAATGCCCATTTAATGGCCAGCAGCTCCCTATTCCCTATGCCATAGTTTCTCTCCGTGGGAGAGAATTTCCTGATGAAGAAGGCACATGGTCTCAGGTTAGTGAGGCTAGCAGGACCTTGTGAATGGACTGCTCCTGCGCCATCCTCGGACGCATCCACCTACACAATAAAAGGTCTCTCCTGATCAGGCTGGATCAGAATGGGAGCGCTACTGAATGCCTTTTTTTAATTTTTCAAATTAAGAAATAGCCTCAATAGACCAATTCTCCAAATCCGCCCCTTTCTTAGTAAGGTCGATCAACGGTTTAGCAATTACGGAAAAATTCATAATAAATTTACGATAATAATTGGTGAAACCTAAGAATCGTTGTAACACCTTTAAGAATGAAGGTCTTACCAATTCCTTAATTGCTAGCACCTTACCAGGATCCATCTTGAAGGCGTGAGGAGTCAGAACATGCCCTAGAAACAGAATCTCCTGTACACCAAAGACACATTTCTCTTGCTTAGCGGATAGCTGATTCTCCCTCAACACCTCTTCCGGATCCAGTTGAAACACTAGAGTGAAAGTAGCCTTAGGCCTACCAATTGTCTAAGGGGGTTGTCCCATTACCAACCCTTACAGCATATCCAAAAGATGGTTGGTTGGGGTCCAACTACTGTGGTCATCAGCGATCACGATAATGTGGGCCCAGTGTTCCTTGAATATAATGATGGTTTCTACATGATCCCAACATATGGGGCTGCCACAGACAGCCGAGCTCTTTTACTTAGCTGTCTCTGGCAGTCCCACAGCTTGGTAGAGTGACCATCACTCCATTCATTCGGAGAACACAAGGCCTCTATTTCTGAGATTGTTTGGACCCCTGCCGATACGGAACTCCTCACCTATCCTATGTATAGGGGATGTGTTTACAATGGGACAACCCCTTTAATATTTACTCCTATAAAATACCATGACAAATGCATTTAATGATTTACTTGTTCTGGTCGATAATCAGACAACTAATTCCTAACACTTTTATTGTTATTTATGCAGGAGAAGAACATGACTACGGTCACTGAGTTTTTCATTGTAGCATTTCAAAGCAGCCGTTATTTAAGAATTTACCTAATCTGTCTCATCCTGATGATATATTGTGGGACAATATGTGGGAACCTCCTTATCATCACCCTGGTGTCCACCAGCAAGAACCTCCATGCTCCAATGTACTTCTTCATCTCACAGCTGTCTATTACTGATATCTTCTTAACTTCAAATATTGCGCCCAACATGCTCCACATCCTACTGAATAATGGGGTGACCATTACCGTTATTAGTTGTATGACACAATTGTATGTTTTTGGTACTACAGAAATATCTGAATGTCTTCTTCTCACAGTGATGTCTTATGACAGATATGTGGCCATCTGTAATCCCCTCCTCTATTCTTCTATCATGACTAAAAAATGCTGTGTGATATTGGCCGCCATGTGTTGGGTGTTAAGTTTCTTTTTGTCATTTATTGCAACCTTATTTGCATCAAAGCTGACGTTTTGTGGACCAAATGTCATTGACTATTTCTTCTGTGATCAAGTTCCCCTAATGAAAATTGCCTGTTCTGGGGTGTATACTATGGAGTTAGTGAACTATATACTGAGCGTTCCTTTACTCCTGAGCCCAATCACGATAATTATCATATCTTATACTAATATTATTGTCACCATCTTGCGGTTTCAGTCCAGAATCAGTAGACAGAAAGCCTTCTCCACCTGTAGCTCCCACCTCATTGTAGTCATCATATTCTTTGTTACTATACTGAGTGTTTACGTTTTTCCAACAGAAGGACAAACCTTGAATAGTAGTAAACTCCTATCTCTGATGTATACTGTATTTACTCCATTCATCAACCCCATCATATACAGTCTGAGGAATAAGGAAATCAAAAAATCTCTGCAGGAAATATTCAATAAATGTTGAATTTGCAGTTATATAATTTAAGTATAAAGACATTTTTTGACTCTATTTTCACTACCTTTAGTGCAATTTTTTTTTAAAAATATCCTTGATATGCCTTATGGAGATGTTAGGATCAAGGTCAAATTCCAGTTTTTTGGGCTCATCAGAAGAAAATTTTTGAGGCCCAACCCCCATATGATCAATAAAGTCTCATAGGTCTTCAATTCAGGAAATATACCCTAGTGGCAAGTGATATTCTCCAAAGGTAGCTTCAAATAGTCGATTCACTAAAAGTGCCATAAAAATTAACCTTTATTAATGTCACATATAAAATATAATTTAAAGTATTAATAAACATGAGACCCAATGATACCAACAACAAAAATGGTGATAAAACTATAGAGAGCTGGACAGGGAGAGGGGAGGAGAGGGTTTGTATATATATATATATATATATATATATATCCCTATCTATTCCCATCCTAAACCCCGTCCCCGGAGTCACACTCTAGTGGTGGATACACTACATGCTCCTGTGAGATGGGGAAACAATCTCATTTTCTGTACACTGTTTGTGTGAATTAAGTTAAATGATCTGGACTGACATTCTGCTGTTTGGCCACAAGATGTTGCTGTTTCCTAAACATAGCTAACAGACTGCTAACAGAGGACCCGTCAGCATCCAAGTGTGGGAGCATCCCTCAGTGACCAGAGCTCCAGCCAAGTGAAGCTGAAATGTCCTAGAGCCTGATCCTGTCCAGAGGAACGAGGATTGCTTCCAATAACGCTGATGAGATCTGAGGAGCAAAGCAACATACTCTGCGGCACCGCATGCTTGTTGGAGAAGCCTTTGTTCCGTTCACAGTCACCAGCGGATGCAGAGCAGACCCGGGTCAGTATGACTGATTGTGCACACACTTCACCACAGTGTTTGCGCCTAGAACAGTAGAGACTGAGACCAGACCTGTAGTTATTTAGATATCGCTTCTGTTTGTGTCAGGCCACAAGTGTTGCTGGCTGTTCATTGCAAGGATTCCACAATGCAAAGTGACATTTCACACTGGAGAGCTGATAAACTTCCCCACAAACTCAAGCCCGGCTGGCGTTTTTCTCAGAAGGAATACTCAGGCACGTGCTACAAGATGAGTTATTGGAGGGGGAATACTATAGAACACTGTAAGATTGTAAGCTGTTGTGCTGCACCGCAGGCTAGCCTGTAGCACACATCGAAAAAGTTGTCTTTTAGGGTAATAACAGGTAAGGT
Source organism: Bufo gargarizans (assembly GCF_014858855.1). Lineage (NCBI taxonomy): Eukaryota > Metazoa > Chordata > Amphibia > Anura > Bufonidae > Bufo > Bufo gargarizans. The sequence continues at coordinate 8,876,590 of NC_058081.1, read as the reverse complement.
GTGGCAGTTTAGTTGTTTCCGCCAGTAGGTAAATTATAGCACTTTCCTCCTGCATCCATCAGAGGGTGTTGCGCTGTTCAGCACAAGGTTCTCAGCCTACGGGCTAAGTGTATGTTCCCAGCATTTGCGGTTGTGTTCATTGCCACGTTTAAGTAAAATAATGTTTAGATGTTTAGGCAAAAACAGGTGTTTGAGTTGCTTTCCTCGTTCGTGACTTTGCTGTATCCTGGGGAGCCCACCCCGGTACACGGCTTACACCCCCCTACCTATCCTCAATTGCCCCTGAGACGTCCTTTAAAGCATCAATAATACATAGGACTAATAAGGCCCCCTTCGCACAGGCGTAGCGGGTGAGGGCCGGATGCGATGCAGGTGCGTTCAGGGAAAATCGTGCAGGTAGGCACGCAATTTCAGTCAGTTTTGACTGCGATTGCGTTCCATTGTTCAGTTTTTTCGGCGCGAGTGCAATGCATTTTTCACGCGTGTGAGAAAAAACTGAATGTGGTGCCCAGCCCTGAACCCGGACTTCTTCAAGGAAGTTTGGGTTCGGTGTTTTGTAGATTTTATTATTTTCCATTATAACATGGTTATAATGGAAAATAATAACATTATTTATTACAGAATGCTAATTATAATGTCAATTGAGGGTAAAAAAATTATTAAAACATTACTCACCTCATCCACTCTATCGATCAGCCCAGGGATCCTCTTGTTTGTTCTTCTTGAAGGACCTCATCTATCTTCATTCAACAGGGCCTGCGCTGACTTCACGACGCTCACCACGTGGTGAGAGCGATGACATCAGCGAAGGTCCTTTTGCAGGTCCTTCAAGAAGAACAAAGAAGAAGATCCCGGTTGCACGATCAAGTGGATGAGGTGAGTTATGTTTTTATTATTTTTTAACCCTCAATTGACAATATACTTAGCATTCTGTATTAAATAATGTTATTATTTTCCATTTTAACCATGTTATAATGGAAAATAATAAAGTAAATTGGGTCCCAGGTCATACATCCCTCGTCTCCTTAGCAACCATGCGTGAAAATTCCACCGCATCCGCACTTGCTTACGGATGCGATGTGATTTTCACAGAGCCCTATTTATTTCTATGAGGCAGCGTTGCATGAAAAACGCAGAATATAGAACATGCTGCGATTTTCACGCAACACACAAGTGATGCGTGAAAAACATCGCTCATGTACACAGCCCCATTGAAATGATAGGGTCCGGATTCAGTGCGGGTGCAATGCGTTCACCTCATGCATTGCACCCGTGCAGAAAACTCACCTGTGTGAAAGGGGCCTAATAGTTACCCCTCACTAATTCCTGAGAACGCCCTGACATGCTTCCTCTTGCATCGGACTCAGCAGAGGTTAATCAATATCAACCTATAGATATAAGCACTAGGGCAGAGGTAGGTGAGAATTAGGACAAAACAACATCAAATACAGCCATGTCTTAAATCCCGACACACACTGTCTGCCATAGTTATATACAGTGTAAAAAAATGATTCTACCACTATATTAGTTAAATTACCATATATTATAAATGGTTCTATATAAATGCTAAGCGCTTTGCCTCTCTCTTCTGGGATAAGTGCTGATATTCGCAGCGCAAATACATTCACATTACGAACATTTGCGCTTCAATCGCTTACTCGTCAATGTAAGTAAGATTCGATAGATATCTTGGAAATAGCTCACTGACCCCACAACCACAGGAGGTGCACAATCTGATGAATTCACCCTTCAAATTAAGTAACTGTCAGTATAAGATTGGCACACTCATACATGCGGAGCCGTACGGAGTTTGAACAATTTATTATAACTGTACTTGGTTAAAATATAATAAAATACAATAAAATGCAAATATAATAAAATAGCAAGAAATAAAAATGAATTAAACAGTAAATTCAGTTGCTCCTATACTGTTCAGGTGTACTTATTGCAGATACTGGGATGTACAGGTATCCGAAATAAGTGCAAATGCCCTGGGTATTACTTTGCTTTAGCCTATTCTGCTAGTTGTAATTGCACATGGATTATGGCTCCTTCTCTTACAGACGTGTTATTTCTATGTCTAGATGGTATATGTCACAAAGTAAAGATACACGCAGTCGTAAATATCTACTGTATCTCAGCGACGAAGCACCAGCATACAAATATATGGCACTTCTTAACAGTGCAGTCCATATGTTTCCCCAATATTCTGTAGTTGGTTTCTCATGAGAATCTTCACATAGACTTTCGTTTTGATTTTCAAAGATTTCCGAAAAAAAAAAATCAAAAAAACTTTCTTTTATATTTGCATTCGAAAAAACGGCATCAAAGAGTCAGTACAAAGATAACATGCAATAATTCTCTGCGGGCAGGAACTGTACTGGTATTTTTTCGCAAGATGTAAGTTAAAGTCAGTACCAATAACCCACACTTGTGAGCTTACCTTTCCTTTTTATTCAGATGTTTTTTTTCGAGTGATTGTTGATTCCGATTGCAGGCCGGCGTCCCGGTCTTTGCTGTCTCAGCGTCTCGATACTCTGTGTGTCACATGGGGTGTGCTCCCAGTGATAGCTTTCAGCTGATTCAAGGTAGGTATGTGCAGAGCGTCTTGCTTGAATCCTCGGTATCCTTTATGGTTTAGCAGTGCACTGTCCGATCGGAGTTCAAGTCTTTCAGGGGTGAAACTTTCGCCAGACGCGTTTCAGGGGTAACTCTCCCCTTCCTCAGTGGCATCACCCCCTGCAAGTAAATGGTGGGTTTTTATACCCTTCAATAGTGTCATGTGAAAAAGGTTTCCTGGGGAAAAAAAGGGAGTATCATGGGAAAAAGGTATCATGGAAGAAAATGAGTATTGATTTTATTGTAATACCCAGGGCATTTGCACTTATTTCTAATACCTGTACATCCCAGTATCTGCAATAAGTACACCTGAACAGTATAGGAGCAACTGAATTTACTGTTTAATTCATTTTTATTTCTTGATATTTTATTATATTTGCATTTTATTGTATTTTATTATATTTTTACCAAGTACAGTTATAATAAATTGTTCAAACTCCGTACGGCTCCGCATGTATGAGTGTGCCAATCTTATACTGACAGTTAAGTAAGATTTGAGCATTTGGACTTTTGGGACACAATCAAGAAACAGTGGGGGATGATGACATTACTTTACACAGTATAGATCATTGTAATGTGTACTGTGGAAACAAAAAAATATAATAAAATTGAATATTCGTAAAGCGAATATTTCAAAATTCTACATATTCTCTAAAATGGTGCTATATAAATGCTAAGCTTTTGGCCTCTCCATGTATAAGTGCCGATATTCGCAGCAGCTCAAATAAATTTGCATTGCGAAGATTCAAGCTTCAATCACTTACTCAATGTAAGTGAGATTGGAGCCTTTGAACTTTTTGGACACAATCAAGAATATGTGTACTGTGAATTTGTGTACAAAAAAATAAAAATATTTGTTTTTACGAATATACTGTATATCACTATATTTTAAATATTTGCAAAATCGTGAAGTGCCAATATTCATAATAAAAATTTGCTTTTCGAATGTCTCGCTCAACACTTCTGCAGACCAGAAAGCCGGATCCGTTTTGCCGGAACTCTTAATGCTAGATCTGGCACTAATACATTTCAATGGAATTTGATGCCAGATCTGGCATTCCAGCAAGTGTTCAGGATTTTTGGCTGGAGAGAAAACTGCAACATGCTGCACTATTTTTTCAGCGTCCCACTTCCCTCGTGGGTACTGCAAAGTTGTTGTGTATTGCTTTGCATTCCATATACAGTATAGCCTGTTTTTATGCTGCAATGCATCTTTATGTATAATCCCTGCGTACAGATTGCATTACACTGAGCCTACCACTAGGGGTAGATAAAGCATCCCATATACAGTGCAGACCAAAAGTTTGGACACACCTTCTTATTCAAAGAGTTTTCTTTATTTTCATGACTATGAAAATTGTAGATTCACACTGAAGGCATCAAAACTATGAATTAACACATGTGGAATTATATACATAACAAAAAAGTGTGAAACAACAGAAAATATGTCATATTCTACGTTCTTCAAAGTATCCACCTTTTGCTTTGATTATTGCTTTGCACACCCTTGGCATTCTCTTGATGAGCTTCAAGGGGTAGTCACCTGAAATGGTCTTCCAACAGTCTTGAAGGAGTTCCCAGAGATGCTTAGCATTTGTTGGCCCTTTTGCCTTCACTCTGCGGTCCAGCTCACCCCAAACCATCTCGATTAGGTTCAGGTCCAGTAACTGTGGAGGCCAGGTCATCTGGCGCAGCACCCCATCACTCTCCTTCATGGTCAAATAGCCCTTACACAGCCTGGAGGTGTGTTTAGGGTCATTGTCCTGTTGAAAAATAAATGATGGTCCAACTAAACGAAAACCGGATGGAATAGCATGCCGCTGCAAGATGCTGTGGTAGCCATGCTGGTTCAGTATGCCTTCAATTTTGAATAAATCCCCAACAGTGTCACCAGCAAAGCACCCCCACACCATCACACCTCCTCCTCCATGCTTCACGGTGGTAACCAGGCATGTAGAGTCCATCCGTTCACCTTTTCTGCATTGCACAAAGACACGGTGGTTGGAACCAAAGATCTCAAATTTGGACTCATCAGACCAAAGCACAGATTTCCAATGGTCTAATGTCCATTCCTTGTGTTTTTTAGCCCAAACAAGTCACTTCTGCTTGTTGCCTGTCCTTAGCAGTGGTTTCCTAGCATATATTCTACCATGAAGGCCTGATTCACACAGTCTCCTCTTAACAGTTGTTCTAGAGATGTGTCTGCTGCTAGAACTCTGTGTGACATTGACCTGGTCTCTAATCTGAGCTGCTGTTAACCTGCGATTTCTGAGGCTGGTGACTCGGATGAACTTGTCCTCCGCAGCAGAGGTGACTCTTGGTCTTCCTTTCCTGGGGCGGTAGCACTTGATGGTTTTTGTGACTGCACTTGGGGACACTTTCAAAGTTTTCCCAATTTTTCGGACTGACTGACCTTCATTTCTTAAAGTAATGATGACCACTCGTTTTTCTTTACTTAGCTGCTTTTTTCTTGCCATAATACAAATTCTAACAGTCTATTCAGTAAGACTATCAGCTGTGTATCCACCTGACTTCTCCACAACGCAACTGATGGTCCCAATCCCATTTATAAGGCAATAAATCCCACTTATTAAACCTGACAGGGCACACCTGTGAAGTGAAAACCATTTCAGGTGACTACCTCTTGAAGCTCATCTAGAGAATGCCAAGAGTGTGCAAAGCAGTAATCAAAGCAAAAGGTGGCTACTTTGAAGAACCTAGAATATGACATATTTTCAGTTGTTTCACACTTTTTTGTTATGTAGATAATTCCACATGTGTTAATTCATAGTTTTGATTCCTTCAGTGTGAATCTACAATTTTCATAGTCATGAAAATAAAGAAAACTCTTTGAATGAGAAGGTGTGTCCAAACTTTTGTCTGTACTGTATATAGTCAAGCTCAGGCCTTCCAGACCAGTTGTATCCAGTTCAGTCTGGAATCTTTATTCCTGAGTTGAAGTGCTCCATACACTCAGCAGGATATTAATTCTGAGAATACTAAAGAAAGGGTTACGGCCATCTCCACAAGCGCCTTAGGACCTTTGGATTCAAAAGTGAAGGATTCACTACCCTCCGGCAGCCTCACTAACCTGCACTGGGATAATCAGGTCCAGCATAGAAGTCCTCTACCAGTAAGCATAAAATTTATATAATTTAATAGCAAGAGAGACAAACATTACACCTGTCAGCAGTGGACCTGTTGCAGCTTTACTTCTGTCCATCTTAGCGATACTGTTCTATACTTGGATGTAACCGTTATCAGAAGCAACATTCAGTAAAAGTTATAAGCTGGATTTCACCATCCTTGTCTTAGTCTTCAGTTCCTCAATTAACACTACAGTAAATGGTTGTACCACCACAAAAGTTACTGGCGTCACGACTACAAGGGACCTTGCCATAGACACATTAATACAGACCATCAAAGGCACCTCAAACCACCATCTGGCCAGTGTCCCTTACACCAGAGTGTGCCCCAGAGAATTCTTGTGCCGTTCTCCTCATCACTTATGCAGGCCTGCCCAGGGATGACATAACCGTGAGTAACCAGAACTGTATTTACCTCGGCCCACGTATTGCTCACACCGTGACCTCACGTATAATTCCCCTGTTTGGTCTGGCATACCACAAATTTAAGTGTGACAGGTGATTGATTGGGAGGTGTTCAGCCCAGGGTGAATTCCCATCCCCCTTTCCACATGTTTTTTCTTTTTTCTTCCTTCCCTCCCCCTCCCATGTTTTGTTTCCACCCTCCCTATTCTCCTATTGGAGGTTGATGTCCATTTTTTCCCCTGAAGCTGAACACCACACAGGGTTATGATTAAGAACCTTGGAGTTCGAAACATGTTAACCTGTTGCGTTGGCGGGATGTGATTTCCACAAGATGTGATCTGCAACCAGTAATGAAATAAAGACGAAGCAATAACCGAAGTATGAAGTTCTGGAACCTTTCCTTTTATTTTGCATGTTGAGAGGACTTGTCCGGTTCGTTCCGTGCATGTGTAGGATTTGGTGAGCTGGAATTTAACTTTTTTGTGGACTATATCGGAAAATAATAACAGAATGTAAAACAATATGGCCATTTAGGGGTTAAAAAAACAAACAAAAACAACTCACCTCATCCACTTGATCGCGCTGCAGCAGCTTTTTCTATCTTCACTGAACAGGACCTGCCAAAGGATCGGTGATATGCGTGAGGACGTCACCACATAAGAGAGTTCAGCGACGTCATTGCACACATCGCAATTTTGCAGGTCCTGTTCAGTAAAGATATAAGAAGCTGCTACAGCACGATCAAGTGGATGAGGTGAGCTGTTTTCAGTTTTTTCAACCCCTAAATGTCCATATTGTTTTGCATTCTGTCTTAAGAATGCTATTATTTTCTGATACAACCATATTATAATGGAAAATAATAAAATCACTCAAACACTGTACCAGAACCCAGACTTCAGTGAAAAAGTCCGGCCACCCGAACTCGCAAAGTTCGGTACGAACCCAACCTTTGCAGTTCAGGTTCCTTCATCCCTATCAATGACCTCTGCACAGATCACAGAGGATGCTTAAAAAACTCTCACATATGACTATAGTGTCTATGGACCATGGTGGCTGCCGTAAAGCATATCTGTAAATGCTGTTAAGGACAGCTCAGGCAAGATGGCTGCCCCCATAATCATTTCCAAGAGACATAATAAAAAATCTGCTATCAGAAAATAAAACTAGATTAGAAAACATTATGCGGCACATTCATTAAGACAGGCATTTAAGACGCCGGTCTTAATAAACCCCTAAACTGGCAGTGGATCCACCGAAGTTATGAAGAGGCGCTGGCCTCTCCATAAATTTGGGGATCCTCTGCCAGTTCTAAATGTAGGTCTATATACAAAATCCCAGAAGCTGTGTCTTTGAAGGTATAATTTATTCCAATATTAGTTATGGTAGTGTGTCCTACAACCAGGATGCGTTTCGGCTAACATGCCTTTATCAACAGGTAAATCCTCATACAAATGTATGTCTGTCACAAATAAATGGTTCAATGCGCCGCCTCTCATGACGTCAGATACCCAGAACAGGCGGTAATTAACAGGTGGTCATCAAATAAACAAACGAAAGTGAAACAAAAAAGAAGAGAAATACCACAATCAAACAAATATTGTATATTACTGTATCAGCTTGAGGAACCTTCAATAAAGAGTCGATGTCTAAAGAAATATAATAAAATTATAAGTAAAGCAAAACAACAAATTCTCAAACATGCATCATTTCTTAATCCCTATTGAGAACCCTGGGATGTAGTGTGTCCAACACGAGGATCCAGTAGGCCTCCCTACATAGTAAAAGTTTCTTGATGTCTCCTCCTCTTCTTGGTCTTTTAAGTTCTTCCAATACCTGAAACCTTAATTGGGCAATAGTATGTTTACACTTATCAAAATGATGTGGAATGGGCAACATCAGATTTTTTGTCCTTATAGTGGATTTATGTTTCCCAATCCGATCCCTAATTTTCTGCATTGTTTCACCAATGTACAACAAACCACATGGACATTTTAGGAGATAAATCACATTCCTGGATTCACATGTGAAAAAATCTTCCACAGCAAAAGCACGCCCTGTTCGGGGGATGATGAAAAACCATAATTAATTATGTGGGAACACTGGAGACAATGCAGACATGGGAAAGTGCACTTCCGCTGTGTCGATAACACACTTTGTTTCAATGTTGATCTCCTACTTCCCAGATCAGCACGGACCAACCTGTCCTTATAACTACGAAACATGTAGAAGAAAAGGACGGTACTCACCCCTTCTTTGCGCTGAGACAATACTTCTTTATTTGCAGTGGATAGCGGACAACAAATACAGGAATGTAACCAGTTGAATGGGCGACGGCCGTTTCGCACCTAAGTGCTTCCTCTGGCCCGTAAGTCACACAGCAGTCATACCTGACCTTACCCTCATTGACCTGGACCGTGACATCAGAGATTAAGGGGAGTTATTCAATTACCTGCCACTCCGTCTTTTTCTCCTTATACATATCCTTATAACTACGTCCACCAGCGCCGTGCATTTAAGTCAAAATATAAAAGAATACCAAATTTCAAAAAAAATCTGAAAAAATCTCAATTTTCAACATTTTCTATTTCTCTGCTTTTAAAACAGACAATGATATCTCTTAAAATAGTTATTTCTTTACATTCCCCATATGTCTACATCATGTTTGGATCATAAGAAAGCTTAGAAGTTTAGAAGCAAATCTTAAAAATTTTTAAGAACATTTCCAAAACCAGTTAAGGTCTGAAGTAACTTTGTGGGCTTACATAATAGAAACCACCCATAAATGGCCTCGTTTCATAAAGTACACCCTCAAGGTATTCAAAACTTATTTTACAAACTTTGTTAACCCTGTAGGTGTTCCACAAGAATTAAAGGAAAATGTTGATGAAATTTCTGAATTTCACTTTTTGGCAGATTTTCCATTTTAATAAATTTTTTCCAGTAACAAAGCAAGGGTTAACAGTCAAACAAAACTCAAAATTTATTGCCCTGATTCTGTAGTTTACAGAAACACCCCATATGTGGTCGTAAACTGCTGTACGGGCACACAGCAGGCCACAGAAGGAAAGGAACACCAATTTGTTTTTGAATGGTGGATTTCATTGGGATAATTTTAAGTTGCCATGTCACATTTGAAGCCCCCCTGATGCACCCCTAGAGTAGAAACTCCCAAAAAGTTACCCCATTTTAGAAACTACGGGATAAGATGTCAGTTTTGTTAGTACTATTTTAGGGTACATATGATTTTTGGTTGCTCTACATTACACTTTTTGTGAGGCAAAGTACCAAAAAATATCAGTTTTGGCACTGTTTTTATTTTTTTGTTTTTTACAATGTTCAACTGACAGGTTAGATCATGTGGTATTTTTATAAAGCAGAAAGTTACGGATGCGACAATACCAAATAGTTTTAGTTCTACATAATAAAGCATTTTTGAAAAAATATATTTTTTAGTATTTCCATATTCTGAAAGCCACAGGTTTTTTTTTTTTTTTTTTAGGCAACAGTCTTATGTAGGGGTGAATTTTTTTCGGTATGAGATGACGTGTTTTTTTGTACTATTTTAGGGTGCATATGACTTTTTGATTGCTTGGTATTACACTTTTTGTGATGTAAGATGACAAAAAATAGCTTTTTTGACACTGTGTGTATTTAATTTTTATTTTTTTTACGGTGTTCATCTGAGGGTTAGATCATGTGATATTTTTATACAGCAGGTTGTTACAGACATGGCAATTCCTAATATGCATACTTTTTATTTATTTATTTCTTTTTTACACAATAAAATGTTTTAGTGTCTCCATATTCTGAGAGACATAGTTTTTTTTTTAATTTTTTGGGCGATTGTGTTAGGTAGGGTCTCATTTTTTGCAAGATAAAATGACGGATTGATTGGTATGATTTTGGCGTGCGTATGACTTATTGACTGCTTGTAGGGATGAGCGAATTTCATATTTTGAAGTTCGTTTGCGAGTTCGTGTTGTGGTATTTACTAAATTGCGTTATGGATTTTGTTACCAAAGAACATAACACAATTCCATGACGGAATGCATAACAGAATGCGTTTAGAGGAATTCCGTTATTCATTCAGTCATAATAGAAGTCTATGGGATGCAAAATGGATCCGTCCTGTTTCCGTTATGCAGGGAGTCCTCTGCTGCATAACGGAAATGGGACGGATTCGTTATGCAGGCCATAGACTTCTATTATGACTGAATGAATAACGGAATGCCTCTAAGCGCATTCTGTTATGCATTCCATCATGGAATTGCGTTATGGTCCGTGGTAACGGAATCCATAATGCAATTCAGTAAATACAACAACACGAACCCGCACTGAAAAGTTCAAAATATGAAATTTTCTCATCTCTAATCGCTTGGTATTACACTTTTTGTAATGTAAGGTGAGGTAACGATTGAATTGGTACTGCCATATGCCTTTTTGATCACATGGTGTTGTACTTTTTGTGATGTAAGATGACAAATAATTAGTTGTTTTAGCAGTTTTTATTAAAAGAAATTCTACGGCGTTCAGGTGAGGGGGTGAATCATGCAATATTTTTTATAGAGCCAGTCGTTACGGATGCGGTAATACCCAATATTTTTTTTTTTTTTTTTACAATTTTATGTGTTTTATTTTGGGAAACTGGCTTTTTTTTACTGTAAACTTGATTTTTCTTTTATGAAAAACTCATTTTTTTTTACTTCTGGGGTCTGATCCCCTCTGCAATTACAATTACATACATTGGCTGTCAGACTAAGGCTGGAGCTCACAGGCTTCCGTAGATGGCAAGTTCAGATGCTTATGGAATGCATCAGGCTTGCCTTCTCTGCCATTGGGTCCCCGCCACTGCAGTGCGGGGACCCTATGAAGATGCGGAGGGCACCTGTACCCTCCGCAAACCCTCTGGATGTTGTGGTCAGCTTTGACTGCGACATACAAGCGGTTAAAACGCCAGCATCGGTGTTTTCACCTATGTCGGTGTATGCAGAAGGGGCCCTGCTGTCAGTGACTGCCGACTCCGTGCCGCTGATTGGGCGGGTGCAGCTCCTGCACTCGCCCGATCAGCCCACCGTACATGTACGGCGAAGGTCCTTAAGTCACATCCACCAGCGCCGTACATGTACGGCGAAGGTCCTAAAGGGTTAAACTAACAGAAAAAAATGGAGTGACACATTTCTTTATATGTAGATTTTATAACTTCAAATTTTGTATTTATTGGTTATTTCTTGAACAGACTTTTTAATTTCCTTATTTCTCAGGCTGTATATTATAGGGTTGATGAAAGGGGTATATACAGTATACAGCAGTGATACTAGTTTATTAGAATTTGAGGTTTGTTCGCCTTTGGGGAAAATATAAACAATCAGTATAGTAAAAAAGAATATGGTGACTACAATGAGGTGGGAGCTACAGGTGGAGAAGGCTTTCTGTCTACTGATATTAGATGGGAACCGCAAGATGGTGACAATAATATTAATATAAGATATGATAATTATCGTGATGGGGATGAGGAGTACAGGAAAGCTCAGTATATATTTCACTATGTCAATGGTAGAAGTACCAGAACAGGCAATTTCTATTAAGGGCATAAGATCACAGAATAAATGGTCAATAACATTTGGTCCACAAAATGTCAACATTGATGTTGTTAAGATTTCAATGAATGAACAAATGGAAAGTTGTGAGATGAAGAAGTACATTGGCGCATGGAGGTTCTTGCTGGTGGACACCAGGATGATGATCAGGAGATTCCCACATACTGTCCCACAATATATCATCAGGATGAGACAGATTAGGTCAATTCTTAAATGTCCACTGCTTTGAAATCCTACAATGAAAAACTCAGTGACCGCAGTCATGTTCTTCTCCTGCGTAGATAACAATAAACGTGTTAGGAATTAGTTGACTGCTTATTTACTAGCACAAGTAAATCACGACGTGTGTTTATCCTGATATCTAATGACATTAAACTTTAAAGGGGTTGTCCCATTATAAATACATCCCATAAACATGGGATAGATGATAAGTGTCTTATTGTCAGGGGTCCAAACGGTCTCAAGAATAGAGACCATGTGTACTGTACCTCGAATAAGGGGAGTAGAGGCCACTCTACTGAAGTGTGGAACTGTCATAGACAGCCAAGTAAAAGGTAGGTTATAATGGAGTTTTTGGACAATCGGATTAACACCTCTGGCGTTGTCCAGGAATGCTAACCCTCACAGATCTCCTTCTGTACCTCTAGCAATAAGTCACTGAGTTCCCTGAGCTTCTGGTAACCCCTACCAACTGTTCCGGGAAAATTATCAATTCTCTTATAGAAAGCATTTTCTATAGCTTCTATTGGCCCATAACACTCATCAAGTCTTTCCCACACCATCTGTAGGCCTTTACCTGGATAGTTTATGTTAATGATCTTACTTTTGCTGCCTCAGCTTCTGCACAGGCGAGAGCAGCCATTTCCTTTATTGAGGACTTGCTAGAGTGGCTTGCTTCTGACCTGGTCCTGAATGATGATGCCCGGCTAGTGGACATTGTGTGCCTGGTTGCTGGCTGCCAAATGTCTCTGTGCAGACTCAGTCTATGTAGAAATGGACTTCATTGTGGTCTGGATTGTGCTGCACTTGCTGGGGGCGGCACTCTCACTTGTAACTGTATGACAGCCACTGCAATTTTATACGCAGGACCGCGTGTGTGATGGCGGCTCCGTATAGTCAGATCCACTATCGCTGGTGACTAGTATCTGTTTTACTGTTCTGTCTTCATACACGTTCACACAGTGTGCAGTCTGACATTCAAAATAAACCATTGCTGTCTTCCAAATAAGAGGACTGTTCTTTGTAGTCTAACTTGATTATCGGTCAACAGGTTATATGATTGATTGTTAAAACTACAAGAATACAAATAGCATGTATAAGTATTAAGTATAAGATAGCATGTACTATAACATTACATTTAGGGATGAGCGAATTGACTTACATTGTGTGAAAGATCTGCAAGACAATGAGCAAGTTATTGTTCAATCCGTACAGGACATTTGAAAACAGCATTCCCCCTCCCCCTCCCACAAGAACATATAGTAGCTGATTTAAAATGCAAAAACACTTAGCATTTATCTTTGCAAAAAGATTGGCAATAATTGGAGTAAATTTGAGAAGATAATCTCATGGCTATTTAATCCCAATTTGTTGGCTACTATTCGGATAACTTCCCAGGCAGTTTTTAGTTGCAAAATTCATGGAGAAACAAAACAACTGAAATTTGCAGACCGCCTGTGAATCCACTGTGAATTTTTTATTGTTTGTGAATAGTGTTTGTGGGGTTGCAGTGCAGATTGCAATAAAAAATTTGAGAAAATTAAATATGTGAACCCGGCTTTGCTTCTAATAACACTTACCTCAATATTCATGTTCTTTTTCCTAGTGATTGTCTTCTCCCAATATTGATCTGAGACCAAAAAGGAAAAGGGAATTGAGCAGCTTCATATATATATAGAGAAGATAAAGCCCAAAGAGGAAAATAAATCTGTGGAGACTTCCATTGTCTCACGTGTGAAAAATATAAATCCAATAATGAAATGTAAAAATAAAACTGCAGGTAATTAGTGAATAAATACACAGGACAATTCAGTAAGGCAAAAAAAAAAAAAGATTATAAAAAAAAAAGATTATTAAAATAATTAATAATAAATAATAATAAATAATTAATAATAATAATAATAGTAAAAAATTTGATTCGGCCGTTTCCCCCAATTTTTGTTAAAAATTTGCTTTGGTCCAAAAATATTTGTGACGAAATGCGTTAAAAAACAGCTATTTCCTGGCTGCAGAAAGCCTCTATAGGTGTGTAGAACACTGTGCCTTGCAGTAACACACATAGGGAGTGTGCTGTGGTGGTGAAATAATACCGTGAGTCTGTATGACATGCAGATGACAGGCGTCACTCTTAGAATCACTGCACACTTCACTTATTTGTGCAGTCACGGGGCCAGAACTGACCAAATAACTCAAGTGTGAACTCAGCCTTACAGGTTGATGTTAGCGCCAAGAAGAAGCGCACTCCTTTTACACCGTCTTCAGCTGATTCCACATAGATGTCTACAGAACCTGTTCTATTAAACACTTATACAAGTAGAGCCCCCGACAGAATGGAGAGGGTGTCAGCAGTTAGTTTGTGTTGACGTCACTGATTATTTTGCCCTTCCTCTGATCTGTCAGAACAATAACCCCCAAAAAACGGATCCTGTCTGTTCAGCATCCGCCTTCACAGGGTCAATATTTAGTCAGTAATCCATCAGTATTGCTAATGCCAAATAAAAACAGAGATGAGACGTGAATGGAATATTTGCATGTCTTCTGTGTTTTGTACCCACTCCTGCTTTTGGCTACCATATTCACAAGCCAATTCTGATGGGACCATGCAGGCCTTACAGCTGCTACACAGACAGGATCCATTGTGTGTCTTATTTTTTTCTTCCTTTTGACAGATCAGAGAAAGGGTCGAATAAATGATGATGTCAGCCAGGCCGAAAGTGAAAATAGTGGCCCAGTCATGAAGTAGGGAGGGTGAGTGGTCCTATGACATAGTAGTGAGGTGGTAGCAGCATGAGGAGACAGGGTGTGAAGGTGGCAGCAGCATGAGGAGAACACAGAGCAGCACAATGACAGTGTCTGGAGGTGGCAGCAGTATGAAGAGACCACAGAGCGGAACAAAGATAGAGTCTGGAGGTGGCTGCAGCCTCAGGAGACCACAAAGTGGAATAATGACAGATTCTGGAGGTAGCAGCAGCATGAGGAGACCACATTGACAGAGTCTAGAGTTGGCGGCAGCATCAGGAGGCTGCAGAGTGGCATGATGACATAGTCTGGAGTGTAACAGGGTTCCGAAGCTGCACTCTGTCCCCCATTAGCCGCAGACCTGCTGCTTAGCTTCGGGAGTGAGGATCTGTGTTTGACCTCATTCCCAGGGCGGTTTTACTAGCTGCGTGGCTCCCTGATACTAAGTCTGCCTTGAGTGCCGAGCTGATCACTCGGTGCTCGACTGGTTGGTCTGTCGGTCATGTGACGTGGCCAGCGTCACATGACCGACAGACCAACCAGTCGAGCACCGAGTGATCAGCTCGGCGCTCAAGGCAGACTTAGGATCAGGGAGCCACGCAGCTAGTAAAACCACCCTGGGAATGAGGTCAAACACAGATCCTCACTCCCGAAGCTAAGCAGCAGGTCTGCGGCTAATGGGGGACAGAGTGCAGCTTCAGAACCCTGTTACACTTCAGACTATGTCATCTCCAGACTATGTAACCCTAACCCTCACTCCCCACTATAAATACAGGCAGCCTGCTGGCCACAGGTTGCCTGTTAATTTAGGTTCCACCTGTGATTTTGTCTTCCTGGCGTACTTACCTCCTTTCCTCCAATATTTGGTCAGTAATCCATCAGTATTGCTAATGCCAAATAAAAACAGAGATGACATGTGAATGGAATATTTTTGGCTACCATATTCACAAGCCAATTCTGATGGGACCATGCAGGCCTTACAGCTGCTACACAGACAGGATCCATTGTGCGTCTTATTTTTCCTTCCTTCTGACAGATCAGAGAAAGGGTCGAATAAATGATGATGTCAGCCAGGCCGAAAGTGAAAATAGTGGCCCAGTCATGAAGTGGGGAGGGTGAGTGGTCCTATGACAGAGTAGTGAGGTGGTAACAGCATGAGGAGACTAAAGAGCGGCACAATGACAGGGTGTGGAGATGGCAGCAGCATGAGGAGACCACAGAGCGGCACAATGACAGAGTCTGAAGGTGGCGGCAGCATAAGGAGGCTGCAGAGTGGAACAATGACAGAATTTGGAGGTGGCAGCAGCATGAGAAGACCACAGAGCGGTACAATGACAGAGCCTGAAGGTGGCGGCAGCATCAGGAGGCCACAGCATGGCGCAATGACAGAGTCTGGAGATGGCAGCAGCATGAGGAGACCACAGAGTGGTACAATGACAGAGTGTGGAGGTGGCAGCAGCATGAGGAGACCACAGAGTGGCACAATGACAGAATCTTGATGTGGAAGCAGCATAAGGAGACCACAGAGCAGCACAATGATGGAGTGTGGAGGTGGCAGCAGCATGAGGAAACCACAGAGTGGCTCACAGATAGAGACTGGAGGTAGGTGGTGGCAGTATCAGGAGGCCGCAGAGTGGCATAATGACAGAGTCTGGAGGTGGCAGCAGCATGAGGAGACCACAGAGCGGCACAATGACAGAGTCTGAAGGTGGCGGCAGCATCAAGAGGCCGCAGAGTGGCACAGTTACAGAATCTGGAGGTGGCAGCAGCATGAAGAGACCACCGAGCGGCACAATGAAAGTGTCTGGAGGTGGCAGCAGCATGAAGAGACCACAGAGCGGCACAATGACAGAGCATGGAGGTGGCGGCAGTATCATGAGGCAGCAGAGTAAAACAAGGAGAGAGTCTGGAGGTGGCAGCAGCTTTAGGAGACCACATAGCGGCACAATGACAGTATGGAGGTGGCGGCAGCATGAGAAGACCACAGAGCGGCACAATTACAGAGTGTGGATGTGGCAGCAGCATGAGGAGACCAAAGAGCAACATAATGACAGAGTGTTGAGGTGGCAGCAGCATCAGGAGGCCGCAGAGTGACACAATGACAGAGTCTGGAGCTGGCAGCAGCATTAGGAGACCACATAGCAGTACAATGACAGAGTCTGAAGATGGCAGCAGCATGAGGACTGAGGAGATCACAGAGCGGCACAATGACAGAGTGTGGATGTGGCAGCAGCATGAGGAGACCACAGAGCGGCACAATGACAGACTCTGGAGATGGCAGCAGCATGAGGAATGAAGACATCACAGAGTGCCACAATGACAGAGTGTGGATGTGGCAGCAGCATTAGGAGACCACATAGCAGTACAATGACAGAGTCTGAAGATGGCAGCAGCATGAGGACTGAGGAGATCACAGAGCGGCACAATGACAGAGTGTGGATGTGGCAGCAGCATGAGGAGACCACAGAGCGGCACAATGACAGACTCTGGAGATGGCAGCAGCATGAGGAATGAAGACATCACAGAGTGCCACAATGACAGAGTGTGGAGCTGGCAGCAGCATTAGGAGACCACATAGCAGTACAATGACAGAGTCTGAAGATGGCAGCAGCATGAGGACTGAGGAGATCACAGAGCGGCACAATGACAGAGTGTGGATGTGGCAGCAGCATGAGGAGACCACAGAGCGGCACAATGACAGACTCTGGAGATGGCGGCAGCATGAGGAATGAAGACATCACAGAGTGCCACAATGACAGAGTGTGGATGTGGCAGCAGCATGAGGAGACCACAGAGCGGAACAATGACAGAGTCTGGAGGTGGCAGCAGCATGAGGAGACCACAGAGCGGAACAAAGATAGAGTCTGGAGGTGGCGGTCAACATGAGGAGACCACAGAGTGGCACATTGACAGAGTCTGGAGTTGGAGGCAGCATCAGGAGGCTGCAGAGTGGCATGATGACATAGTCTGGAGGAGGCAGCAGCATGAGGAGACAAAACAGCGGCACATTTACAGTGTCTGGAGGTGGCAGCAGCATGGAGATACCACAGAGCTGCACAATGACAGAGTGTGGAGGTGGCGGCAGCTTCAGGAGGCCATAGAGTAAAACAATGAGAGAGTCTGGAGGTGGCAGCAGCATGAGGAGACCACATAGCGGCACAATGACAGAGTGTGGAGGTGGCGGCAGCTTCAGGAGGCCGCAGAGTGGCACAGGAGTCTGGAGATGGCAGCAGCATGAGGACTGAGGAGATAACAGAGCGGCACAATGACAGAATCTTAATGTGGAAGCAGCATAATGAGACCACAGAGCGGCACAATAACAGAGTCTGGAAGTGGCAGCAGTATGAAGAGACCACAGATCGGAACAAAGATAAAGTCTGGAGGTGGCAGCAGCCTCAGGAGACCGCAGAGTTGAACAATGACAGATTCTGGAGGTAGCAGCAGCATGAGGAGACCACAGAGTGGCACATTGACAGTGTCTGGAGGTGGCAGCATCATGAGGAGACCATAGAGCGGCACAATGACAGAGTGTGGAGGTGGCAGCAGCATGAGGAGACCACAGAGTGGCACAATGACAGAATCTTGATGTGGAAGCAGCATAAGGAGACCACAGAGCAGCACAATAACAGAGTCTGGAAGTGGCAGCAGTATGAAGAGACCACAGATCGGAACAAAGATAAAGTCTGGAGGTGGCGGCAGCCTCAGGAGACCACAGAGTTGAACAATGACAGATTCTGGAGGTAGCAGCAGCATGAGGAGACCACAGAGCTGCACATTGACAGTGTCTGGAGGTGGCAGCATCATGAGGAGACCATAGAGCGTCACAATGACAGAGTGTGGATGTGGCAGCAGCATGAGGAGACCAAAGGACGGCACAATGACAGAGTCTGGAGTTGGAGGCAGCAGCACAATTACAAAGTGTGGAGGTGGCAGCTGCATGAGGAGACCACAAAGCGGCATAATGAAAGAGTCTGAAGGTGGAAGCAGCATGAGGAGACAAATCAGCGGAACAATTAAATAGTCTGGAGGTGGCAGCAGCATGAGGAGACCACATTGACAGTGTCTGGAGGTGGCAGCATCATGAGGAGACCATAGAGCGGCACAATGACAAAGTGTGGATGTGGCAGCAGCATGAGGACTGAGGAGATAACAGAGCGGCACAATGACAGAGTCTGGAGGTGGCAGCAGTATGAAGAGAGAACAGAGCGGAACAAAGATAGAGTCTGGAGGTGGCGGCAGCCTCAGGAGACCGCAGAGTGGAATAATGACAGATTCTGGAGGTAGCAGCAGCATGAGGAGACCACAGAGTAGCACATTGACAGAGTCTGGAGTTGGCGGCAGCATCAGGAGGCTGCAGAGTGGCATGATGACATAGTCTGTAGTGTAACGGGGTTCCGAAGGTGCACTCGGTCCCCCATTAGCTGCAGACCTGCTGCTTAGCTTCGGGAGCGAGGATCTGTGTTTGACCTCATTGCCAGGTAAGTTTTACTAGCTGGGTGGCTCCCTGATCCTAAATCTGCCTTGAGCGCCGAGCTGGATACTCGGTGCACGACTGGTTGGTCTGTCGGTCATGTGACGCTGGCCACATCACATGACCCTCACTCCCCACTATAAATACAGGCAGCCTGCTGGCCACAGGCTGCCTGTTAATTTAGGTTTCACCTGTTATTTTGTCTTCCTGGCGTACTTTCCTCCTGCTGAATTCCTGACCATCCTCTGCCTGCTCCTTGTGTACTTTGCTGCTCTCCTGGTATTCTGACCCCGGCTTCCTCCTGACGATCCTCTGCTGACTCCTTTGGTACTTCACGTCTCTCCTGGTATTTACGACCCCGGCTTCTCCTGACTATTCTCTGCTTGCTCCATTTGTACTTTGTAGCTTTCCTGTTATTGACTCGGTCCGTTCACGTTCTGTTGTTTGTCTGGCTGTCATCCCTGAACTTATTCTAAGCTATGGATTGCCGTCCAGTTGTCCCCTGTCATTAGGACATGCGAGGCAAGTAGGCAGGGCCAAGGGTAAGGGTGGAGCGCAGTGGTCACTTCCCTCCTCCCTGTGTGTGTGTGTGTACGCGACCGTTACCTGAAGGTGGCAGCAGCATGAGGAGACCAAACAGCGGCACAATTACAAAGTGTGGAGGTGGCAGCAGCATGAGGAGAGCACAAAGTGGCACAATGAAAGAGTCTTCAGGTGGAAGCAGCATGAGGAGACAAAACAGCGGCACAATGAAAGAGTCTGGAGTAGAGATGTCCCGAACTATTCGCCGGCGAACAGTTCCCGGCGAACATAGCTTGCTCACGTTCGCCACAGCGGGCGAACATATGCGATGTTCGGTCCGCCCCCTATACATCCTCATTAAATAAACTTTGACCCTGTACCTCATAGTCAGCAGACACATTCCAGCCAATCAGCAGCAGACCCTCCCTCCCAGACCCTCCCACCTCCTGGACAGCATCCATTTTAGATTCATTCGGAAGCTGCATTCTTAGTTAGAGGAGGGACAGTGTAGCTGCTGCTGATTTAATAGGGAAATCGATAGCTAGGCTAGTGTATTCAGTGTCCACTGCAGTCCTGAAGGTCTCATCTTATCTCTACTGTAAGGACAGCACCCCAAAAAGCCCTTTTTAGGGCTAGAACATCAGTCTGCTTTTTTTTTTTTCTGTGTAATCAAAAAATTGCAGTTGCCTGCCGGCGTGTGTGTCAGGCTCACAGCGTATACTGTGCCCACTTGACCAGTGCCACCACTCATATCTGGTGTCACAGTAGCTTGCATTTAAAAAAAAACAAAAAACTTTTTTGACTGTAATATAATAGCAGTCAGTTGCCTGCCTGCCAGCATGTGTGTCAGGCTCACAGCCCTGCAAGTGCATAGTGTCACTTCAGCACCACTCATATCTGGTGTCACATTTGATTCCATTTAAAGAAAAAAACAATTTTGGTTGAATAACTAGCAGTCAGTTACACACGTGTTTGTGTTTAAGGCCCAGTGCAGTGCATAGTTTCACTTCAGCGCAATTTATATCCGGTGTCACATTCGATTCCATTTAAAGAAAAAAAAAAATTTTTTGACTGAATAAATAGCAGTCAGTTACACACGTGTTTGTGTGTTTAACCCCTTAAGGACACAGGACGTACCGGTACGCTCTATTTCCCGAGTCCTTAAGGACACAGGACGTACCGGTACGTCCTAACTTTAAATAGGCATTCCGGCGCCCCAGGGGTTAATCTGAACCGGATGCTGGCTGAAATCATTCAGCCGGCATCCTGTCACAACGCCAGGGGGGTCATGTGACCCCCCCGTGTCGGCGATCGCAGCAAACCGCAGGTCAATTCAGACCTGCGGTTTGCTGCACTTTTTGCAGTTTATGATCCCCGCGGTCCCTGACCGCGGGGATCAGAAACTTTAGAGTGCCTAAAATCAAGATTTTGCACCCCCCTGCACCCCTGCACGGTTTGATGCCGGCGGGTGGTGCAGGGGGGGTGTCGCAGGCGGTGGGGGCGTTGCGGGAGGCTTCTAGTGGGTTATACCAGGGTGCCAGCACATTGCTGACACCCTGGTATAAACGGCTGACATCTGTGCAGATGTCAGCCGTTTAACCCTTTCCATACCGCGGTCTGTACGGACCACGGTATGGAAAAGGTTAACTGTCAGTGTCAAGGGTTTACCTCCCTCTCCCATCGGGGGGGCTGCTGTGCCTTTGCAGCCCCCTGATGGAGAGGGAGAGAGCCCCCCGACAGCCCCCCGCAGCCCTGTACTCACCCTTCCCCGTCTGTGAAGTTGTGGCAGATGGGGAAGGTTCCCATGGCAACAGGACGCCTGCTCAAGCGTCCTGCTGCCCATGGTGCTGAACAGATCTATGCTAAAGCATAGATCTGTTCAGTGTAAGTAAAATACAGTACAGAACCATATATAGGGTTCTGTACTGTATTATACAGACATCAGACCCACTGGATCTTCAAGAACCAAGTGGGTCTGGGTCAAAAAAATGTTAAAAAAAGTGAAAAAAGTTAAGATAAAAAAAAAAAAACATTTATCACTGAATAAAAATTACAAAAATTAAATACACTACACATATTAGGTATCGCCGCGTCCGTAACGACCTTATCTATAAAACGGTCATGTTACTTTCCCCACATGGTGAACGCCATAATAAAAAAAAAAAAAAAAAAACTATGAGAAAATTGAAATTTTGCACACCTTACTTCCCAAAAAAGGTAATAAAAGTGATCAAAAAAGTTGCATGTACGCCAAAATAGTACTAATCAAACCATCATCTCATCCCGAAAAAAATTAGACCCTACTCAAGATAATCGCCCAAAAACTGAAAAAACTATGGCTCTTAGACTATGGAAACACTAAAACATGATTTTTTTTTGTTTCAAAAATGAAATCATTGTGTAAAACTTACAAAAAAATAAATAAAGTATACATATTAGGTATCACCGCGTCCGTATCGACCGGTTCTATAAAAATATCACATGACCTAACCCCCCAGGTGACCACCGTAAAAAAAAAAAAAAAAAACGGTGTAAAAAAAGCGATTTTTTGCCATCTTACATCACAAAAAGTGTAATAGCAAGCGATAAAAAAATCATATGCACCCCAAAATAGTGCCAATCAAACCGTCATCTCATCCCGCAAAAAACAAGACCCTACTCAAGATAATCGCCCAAAAACTGAAAAAAATGAAGGGTTTTAAAAATGAAGTTATTGTATAAAACTTACATAAATAAAAAAAATTGTATACATATTAGGTATCGCCGCGTCCGTGACAACCTGCTCTATTAAATTACCACATGATCTAACCTGTCAGATGAATGTTGTAAATAACAAAAAAAAAAAAGTGCCAAAAAAGCGATTTCTTGTTACCTTGCCGCACAAAAAGTGTAATATAGAGCAAACAAAAATCATATGTACTCTAAGCTAGTACCAACAATACTGCCACCCTATTCCGTATTTTCTAAAATGGGGTCACTTTTTTGGAGTTTCTACTCTAGGGGTGCATCAGGGGGGCTTCAAATGTGACATGGTGTCAAAAAAACCAGTCCAGCAAAATCTGCCTTCCAAAAACCGTATGGCATTCCTTTCCTTCTGCGTCCTGCCGTGTGCCCGTACAGCAGTTTACAACCACATATGGGGTGTTTCTGTAAACTACAGAATCAGGGCCATAAATAATGAGTTTTGTTTGGCTGTTAACCCTTGCTTTGTAACTGGAAAGAAAATATTAAAATAGTGTGGGTATTGTTAGTGTAGATTGTTAGTGGGAAAAATGGGTTAAAATGGAAAATTAGACAAAAAAATGAAATTCTCAAATTTCATCCCCATTTGCCAATAACTCTTGTGCAACACCTAAAGGGTTAACGAAGTTTGTAAAATCAGTTTTAAATACCTTGAGGGGTGTAGTTTATAGAATGGGGTCATTTTTGGGCGGTTTCTATTATGTAAGCCTCGCAAAGGGACTTCAGACCTGTAGTGGTCCCTAAAAATTGGGTTTTTGTAAATTTCTGAAAAATTTCAAGATTTGCTTCTAAACTTATAAGCCTTGTAACATCCCCAAAAAATAAAATATCATTCCCAAAATAATTCAAACATGAAGTAGACATATGGGGAATGTTAAGTCATCACAATTTTTGGGGGTATTACTATGTATTACAGAAGTAGAGAAACTGAAACTTTGAAATTTGCACATTTTTCAAATTTTTGGGTAAAATAGCTATTTTTTTATGCAAAAAAAAAAACTTTTTAGACCCATTTTTAGCAGTGTCATGAAGTACAATATGTGACGAAAAAACAACCACAGCTTCTTCACTTGATCTGTCAGAGGAGTTATTTACACATCAGTTGGAAGAAATGAGTGATGCACAACCATTATTGCCAGAGTATGTAGATAACAGGGATATGTCTCAGTCAGGCAGCATTACACAGATGGACGTACGGTGTGATGATGATGATGATGATGCACCCGCTGCTGCTTCCTTTGCTGAATTGTCAGATACAAGTGAAGCGGTTGATGATGACGATGTGTCCGTGGATGTCACGTGGGTGCCTGCTCGAAGAGAAGAAGAACAGGGGGAAAGTTCAGATGGGGAGACAGAGAGGAGGAGGAGACGAGTTGGAAGCAGGGGGAGGTCGTCGCAAGGAGCTAGTGGCACAGTCAGACGGCATGTATCGGCACCCGTGGTCAGCCAGACAGCACGCCAATCAACGTATGCTGTTGCAATCACCAGAATGCCGTCATTGCAAAGCTCAGCAGTGTGGCATTTTTTTGTGTGTCTGCCTCTGATAACAGCGATGCCATTTGCAACCTGTGCCAAAAGAAACTGAGTCGTGGGAAGTCCAACACCCACCTCGGTACAACTGCTTTGCGAAGGCACATGATCTCACATCACAAACACCTATGGGATCAACGCATAAGTACAAACCGGATTCCAAAAAAGTTGGGACACTAAACAAATTGTGAATAAAAACTGAATGCAATGATGTGGAGACGGCAAATGTCAATATTTTATTTGTAATAGAACTGTCACTACCAGAGCTTTGAGACATTCTCACAGCTCTGTTTCTCCACCTCTGTGATGATGTCACTACTAGAGCTTGGAGGAGTTCCCTCTGCCCTGTTTCTCCGCCCCTGTGATGAGGTCTTTACTTTCTGTTTCCTTCCTCCCAGCTGTCTCTCCTGTGTTTGATTTTGCTGCCTTTAAATCACCCCTCCTACTTTGTAGAGGTGCAGATTATACTTTTCATTTGGGCTGTATCTCTCGCTTGAGTAACTTCACCTGTGTGATATCTTTTCACTGGATCTGTGTTCTGCTGAAGCAAGTACTTCGGATATTGTCTGCTGACTTCGGATCTGTTTTCACTGCAGCCGCAACTCCTTCAGTTAAGTGTTCAGACATTGTGTGTTTCTGTTTCTTTGCTGACTGGATCCGAGGCGACCCCGGTTCCGTCCATAAACTGAGCAGGGCACCGGTGGCCGTGACCCTTCCACTATTGTAGGGGTTTCAGTGGTCATCAGCCTAAGGTACGCGGACATGTCTCGATCCACCATATGGATCCGGACATGTGCATAGCAGCTTAGGGAGAGCTTTTAGGGTCTGACAGGGGTCACCCTTTATCCTCCCTAGTTTGGGTCCGGTCAGTCGCTATTCACTGTGTGTTGCTCACTTACAGCCGTGACAAGAACGTAGATGACAGATCAAACGTTTAATCCGAGTAAATGTATCATTTTAAAGGAAAAATACGTTGATTCAAATTTTCACGGTGTCAACAAATCCCCAAAAAAGTTGGGACAAGTAGCAATAAGAGGCTGGAAAAAGTAAATTTGAGCATAACGAAGAGCTGGAAGACCAATTAACACTAATTAGGTCAATTGGCAACATGATTGGGTATAAAAAGAGCTTCTCAGAGTGGCAGTGTCTCTCAGAAGCCAAGATGGGTAGAGGATCATCAATTCCCACAATGTTGCGCAGAAAGATAGTTGAGCAATATCAGAAAGGTGTTACCCAGCGAAAAATTTCCAAGACTTTGCATCTATCATCATCAACTGTGCATAGCATCATCCGAAGATTCAGAGAATCTGGAACAATCTCTGTGCGTAAGGGTCAAGGCCGTAAAACCATACTGGATGCCCGTGATCTCCGGGCCCTTAAACGACACTGCACCACAAACAGAAATGCTACTGTAAAGGAAATCACAGAATGGGCTCAGGAATACTTCCAGAAACCATTGTCAGTGAACACAATCCACCGCGCCATCCGCCGTTGCCAGCTGAAACTCTACAGTGCAAAAAAGAAGCCAGTTCTAAGCAAGATCCACAAGCTCAGGCCTTTTCACTGGGCCAGGGATCATTTAAAATGGAGTGTGGCAAAATGGTGTTCTGTGGTCAGACGAGTCACGATTCGAAGTTCTTTTTGGAAATCTGGGACGCCATGTCATCCGGACCAAAGAGGACAAGGATAACCCAAGTTGTTATCAACGCTCAGTTCAGAAGCCTGCATCTCTGATGGTATGGGGTTGCATGAGTGCGTGTGGCATGGGCAGCTTGCATGTCTGGAAAGGCACCATCAATGCAGAAAAATATATTCAGGTTCTAGAACAACATATGCTCCCATCCAGACATCATCTCTTTCAGGGAAGACCCTGCATTTTTCAACAAGATAATGCCAGACCACATTCTGCATCAATCACAACATCATGGCTGCGTAGGAGAAGGATCCGGGTACTGGCCAGTCTGCAGTCCAGATCTTTCACCTATAGAGAACATTTGGCGCATCATAAAGAGGAAGGTGCAACAAAGAAGGCCCAAGACGATTGAACAGTTAGAGGCCTGTATTAGACAAGAATGGGAGAGCATTCCTATTCTAAACTTGAGAAACTGGTCTCCTCGGTCCCCAGACGTCTGTTGAGTGTTGTAAGAAGAAGGGGAGATGCCACACAGTGGTGAAAATGGGCTTGTCCCAACTTTTTGGGGATTTGTTGACACCATGAAATTCTGATTCAACATATTTTTCCCTTTAAAATGGTACATTTTCTCAGTTTAAACTTTTGTTCCGTTATTTATGGTCTATTCTGAATAAAATATTAGAAGTTGGAACCTCCACATCATTGCATTCAGTTTTTATTCACGATTTGTATAGTGTCCCAACTTTTTTGGAATCCGGTTTGTACAATAGCCACTTCTTAATGTGATTGCTCTTACTGTAGAGACCTCCATAGTGTGACTGCCCTTACAGAAGATACCTCCATAGTTTGACTGCCCTTACAGAAGATACCTCCATAGTTTGACTGCCCTTACAGAAGATAGCTCCATAGTGTGACTGCTCTTACAGTAGAGAAGGCCACAATGAGACTGCCCTTACAGTTCCATGGTGTGAATGATCTTACAGTGAAATCACTACCGGACTATTGTATATTAAATTTAACAAGTTGTATTTGTTACCCAAAGTACCCACAAATCTGAAGAGTACAGATTCACTTAGCTTCGTTAACCATCTGTATGCCAGTGTGAAGATGTTAACTTGTATGATACTATAGAGAGCAAAGTATACCTGTGTGTAATTGCATGATAAACATACACATACTGTTAGCTGTAAAAACAGCTGGTGGCAGAATTTTGTTGAACATTTGGACTTTTTTTTTTTTAGGGGGGTGGCAATCACAATTTTAGCTGTATATTTAAGATGTAGGTGAGAGAAAGAATGGAAGGCTTCAGAACCCCTTGAGTGACATCCTGGTTATCTGTGCAGTAACTGCGATACCTAACATCAAGTTTTTAAATTTCTTAGGGAAGTCTGTAAAAGAGAGGATTCCATGCATATCTGGAGGATAAAGGGTTGTGGTAGTAGACAGAGATAGCTTATGGAAAAAAACTTTGCAATATATATTATCAGAGAAAAATGCATTGTTACATTTTTATTATTTGTCTCGACCCCCTTTTTCCTAAACTAGCAATTGTTTCAGAATTGTATGCTAATTTAATTTTGTGAGACCAATATATACTGCTCACTGAGAGATCAGGTTACATAACCCCATAGATGTTTATGGAAGGGGGAGGGAGAAGAGCAGCAGAGTGAACGAGACAAGCACAGCAATGACTCAACAGCCACTAACAAGTGTTATATTTCACTCCGAGTGCTTTAGTTACATCACTGCTGCTCAGTACTTCTGTATATGGTACTATATGGTGCTTTTAAGTGTTTCTAAAGTAATGTGATAGGGTTAGTGATCAGAATCTATTGTCTCTATGTGTAGTCTATAGACAGACATGATACAAGCTAGTCTCCACCCACCAAATCAATGATAACTTAAAATTAAAGATGGATCCTGTAGAAGGGAAGTCTGCTAAATGTCAGATGCAACAGACGACATACTAGGTTCCTCACTTTTCTATAATCCTTTTCTTCCTAGTGCCCCAACATTGTCATCCTGTAGTTACCCCCAATACTGTGCCCACTGTTCTCCCTAATGCCCCCAAATACTGCAAAAATAAGTGCCACACAGATTTATTTACAGTACATTTAATAGCTACAATGTTCCCCAAGAGTGCCCCCAGTAGTAGCAATGCCCTCCAATCGTTTGGGAATTTTTGGTATGTGACTAATACTGTACCAATAATACCAATTATCTTTATTTTTTATAATATGGGGTGAATTTTAATATATTTTCCTTTTCAAAAAAAAAAATTCACTTTTTTTTTCTATGATTTACAAATGATGCTTAGATGTTTTCTTCCTCGGAGATCTAGAACACTGGAGAGCAACAGTCCATTCCCTTCAGAGTAATTATATACTATATACTGTATATATACGGGCAGTTACATTGCTCCTGTTAACCTCACAGAGGTTCTCTAGACCGGAAAGCTGCCGTGTTGTAAATCTTATCCATTGCGTTATCAGTTTTATTTTTTAATAGATTTATTTTCAAGAAAACAAAAGAATGCAACATGATTCTCATCAATACAGAACTGGTTTGTCAAGAAAATCCATAACATCTGATGTAAGTTTTTATTTATTGTGGGGGATTTTCAGTGGTTTCAGGAGGAGTTATTTGACACAATAGATATTTGCTGTAGGAGACCCAGGGACAGCGCTAGAGGAAAGATGGATAAATCCAGCTGTAGGGTTGAAAAACGTTTAATATGAGAGACTCATTTAAATGCCCTAAGGCCGCTTTCAAATGAGCGAGTGTCACGGTGCAGACTTGCAGCGCAGCACCCGTCCTGAACTTCCCGCACTGCGGGGGTTGCATACCATCATAAATCAATATAATGTTATGCGACTTCAACAGTGCTGAGAGTTCAGGATGGGTGCTGCGTTGCGAGTCCGCAGCGTGACACTCGCTCATCTGAAATTGGCCTAAATTTAAAATTATACAGGCTGACTGGATACATCTAATATGGTGATTAGGGATGAGTGACTTGACTTCGGATGAAACATCGGCAATCGATTTGCATAAAACTTTGTTCTAATACTGTACAGAGCAGGAGCTCCATACATTATTAGAATTTATTGGCTCTGATGAGCCGAAGTTATTACTTTGCAAAGTCTCATGAGAATTTGCATAATAACTTCAGAAATTGATTTATACTGTAAAAAAACATTTCCCAAACTCAGGTTCGGTTCCAAGCTTGTATAAATCAGTATAAATCAATTTCTGAAGTTATCATGCGAAGTTTCGCGAGACTTTGCAAAGTAGTAACTTCGGCTCATCTGAGCCAATACATTCTAATACTGTACGGAGCTCTTGCTCAGTATTAAAACAGAGTTTTATGTGAATCGACTTTGGATGTTTCATCCGAAGTTGATTTGCACATCCCTAATGTTGATGCCCCAAATTGGTTCGGTAACGGTCGATAAACAGTGGTATTTATATTCCTTTAAATGTGAACAATTGTGCGTTTGGGGATTTGTTGATTTTTTTTTTATTTCACTCCAATGTACCTGTATAGGATTTATTTATATTTTTTTGGGCTCGGGCAGTTATTGTTAAGGTGGATTTAGATGGAGTGATATTCGGACAGAGATTATCGGGAATCTGCGAACACCCGTTCCCAACAAACTGCTCATCTAAAGGTGCAGCCGATCATTCAATGAAGGACAGATACGCTCGTTGGTGCTTAGAAGTAAATAGAGATGAGAGAATCGAATTCCACAAAGTGGATAAATTTGATTTGCCTCAAAGCCAAATTTCCTGGTGCTTAGTATTTGGGAATCGATTTAACCTGAAAAAACTAAAATATTTATACTTACCTCCTCTATTTGCTCGCAAGGGGCTGCCAGCCTCCATCTTGATTGAAGATCTCATCCGAAATCTTGTGCATGGTGACTTATGACGTCAACATGCCAGCTGGCGTGATGACATAATCTCGCGCTGCACGAGATTTTGCGCCAGATCTTCAATCAAGATGGCGGCGGCCCTTCGCAAGCAAATGGAGGCAGTAAGTTTGATTTAAAAAAAGAATTATGTTAATTTCACACTTTGGTGCCGCGATCATGTATGAACGTGGCATCTGAGGGGTACAATGACGGGTGCGGTGCTATCGCAGCTCCCTGTCATTGTACCCGCTACTTACTAAAAAATGTGCTTTGTGACAAAGTAATTCGTCACGAAGAAAAAAAAAAATTAAATTAGCTGAATCATCCGAATCAAAATTTTTATAAATTTGCTCATCTCTAGAAGTAAATAATCATTTCTGGACAGCGGAACGTGCTATCTAAACAGAACTCTGCTGCCCAGAAATAATGCAGCTTTATGAGGATGAGCGATCGCAGTAATGATCACTAGTTCTCATTCTGTGGAGTTGATCGCTGCATGTAAATGCAGAACTTCTCCTCCACTTAATGATCAGCCGACTATCAGGAAGGAGCGCTTCCTTCCCGACAATCAGCTTCTAGTCGCCCCATGTAAGTCCACCTTTATAGACTGTCATTCGTATACAGTACCTACCCTCCTGATGTGGAATAAATATGTTAGATTGTATGACATTAACATTTAGATCATTTAAAACTCAAAATAGGCCTAATAAATGGTTAAATATATGAAATTCACGGCTCAACGCCCTTGATCCAGAAGATAATAAGAGACAGACAAGCCCATGCCTCTGATCTTTGTTTTAAGGTGAAATTTTATTTTTATGTTTTGCTACTTCTGGTGGCTATTGTGGTGGGGAGAGGAATTTAAGGGTAGTGTTTGGCTTTATATTCAAACAATTTTTATTGTTCATAGTAGTCTCATAAACACATAAGTATTTCACATATTCGTTTACAATAGTAAAGGTTTCTTTTGTCCTACTTTGTAAGGAACAATGATAGCAAAAATGATATCTCATGCATTACAAGACAGCACATGTCTTGCTAATAGTATAGAACAAGATAAGAGGAAATATAATAACATTAGAATAACAGAAAAATTAAATCATATAACGAGGGAAAGAGGGGGGGGGGGGGGATTGGATGTTGCAGCGCACGTTCCAGCCATCTCACATAAGGGGATCATAAACCCATCGAGTCTCAAGGACATAAGTTAGAGTAACAGTAGTTTACAAGGATTGAAATCCTCTGTAAGTCACCCAAGGACTCCACACTTTTTGGAACACGTGAGTGGATCTGTTTTCCCAACCAGCTATTTGTTCCATTCTGTAAATATCATCGCATCTATTTACCCAAGTATTTATTGGAGGAGGGGAGGTATCCCGCCATTTGACAGCAATTAAAATTCGTGCTGCAGCCAAGAGATGTGAGATGAGATGTTTGGTCGAACCACAGCACTTTAATCCATCCAGTAGATTGAGTAAGCAGATTTGCGGAAATGGTTGGACCAAACACTTACATATCTCAGTGATTGTTGAACATATCTGTGACCAGTAACCTCCAATTATATCACACTTCCACCAAATATGAAAGAAGGTGCCACGTTCTTTATTACATCTCCAGCATTGTTCACTGACATCAGGGTACATTTTATGTAGGATTTCTGGTGTATAATACCATCTAGTGAGAATTTTGAAATAATTTTCCTGCAGTCTTACACAAGTGGAGATCCTTGGGGTCATAGAGAGACATCTGGTAAGCGACCTTTCCTTCCCATCTAGATTTAGATCTGTTTCCCATTTCTTTAGGTATGGGTTGACCTCCAAGCTTGAAAAGGTGAGTATTATAGAATACAAAGTGGAGATCTTTTTAATCGGTTCTTGTTTTTGAAGGGCAATTTTCTCAAACTTAGTTGGTTCTGTCCTATGTATTGGGGACAATGGTCTCAGGTACTCCCTTACATGCAATCTATGCAGAAAGGACAGAGGGGAAATATCATTCTCCCTATCCCAGTCATTTTTTAACGTACCCCAAGCATCTAATAGATCCACAACTGGTATGGTCAAAGCTTTCACCTTATCAGGCAGAGTGTGAATGAATTGTGGAGATGCATCATATAGTATATCCCTCAATTGTAGCAGAGGGGAAACTTTGGCCGTCAGATAATGAGGACACAGTTTTTGTTTCCATAAATGTATTGAATTCTTAGTGATGGGGTTTGCGATACCTAATTCAAGTACAGATTTACCATGTAGAAGCAATGGTCGAATAGCAACTTGGCTTATGGCAAATTCTGATTGAATGTCGAGCCTGTCCCCTTTGTAACGCAACCATTCTAGGCATCTCATTCCATGTACCGCTAAGTAGTAGCCATGGAAATCCGGCACACCCATTCCACCCTGCTTGATAGGTATAGAGGTGTATTGTTTCGTGAGTCTAGGTCTCTTCTTATTCCACAAAAATTTAGAGAGGATTGCTTCTAACTTTGTGAAAAAGGATCGGGGAAATGGAATGGGGAGGGTTTGGAGGAAGTACAATACTTTTGGCAGTACAATAGTTTTGAGTAATGAGCGTCTGCCAAACCATGAAGTGAAGGGTATTTCCCATGAATCCAATGTATGCCTGATTTCATCAGATAAACCAGTGTAGTTCTCAATATACAGTCGAATAGGGTCCGACGTAAGTTTAATACCTAGAAACTTAATACTGGAGTTTGACCATTGATACGGGGTGTGGAGCTCCAAGTCCTTCTGAGTTCGGGTATCCAATGTCACATTCAAAACTTGAGACTTTGTGGGATTAATCAAGAAGTTAGACAGATCACCGAAAAGTTCAAAGAGTGACTGTATAGCTGAGAACGCTTCGTTCGGATTTGTAATTAATACCAAAAGGTCATCAGCAAATGCCGCTAATTGATGGTGAACCCCTTGTAGCTCCACACCCTGTACTCTGTCGTCCTGTCTTATAGCTTGGAATAGGCATTCAACTGTCAAAACAAATAATAAAGGCGACAAAGGGCAGCCCTGTCTTGTCCCATTAGAAATTCGCAGAGGGGGAGAGAGTGTACCATTGACCACCACCCTGGCTGATGGTTTGGAATACATAGCCATAACCGCGTTGACATAGTCCAAAGGAATATTAAACTTCGTCAAGGCTTTCCTCATAAACAGCCAGTCTATACGGTCGAACGCTTTTTCGGCGTCTGTCCCCAGCAATACTAATGGCACAGATCGGCTACGTGCGTGATGGATAATGTTGAGAAGACGGGTAGTGTTCATCCTACCCTCTCTCCCCGCAACGAATCCAACCTGTTCACTGTTAATAAGGTTTGGCAATAGCGGTTTAAGCCTGAGCGCCAGGATTTTAGCGAACATTTTTAAGTCATTGTTTAGTAAAGATATAGGTCTATAGCTTGCACAGCTCGTTTCATCTTTTCCCTCTTTAGGGATAATGGTGATGTGAGCCATCAACATCTGGTCTGGCAGAGGGGTCCCTTTAAATGTGTCATTACACAGTTTCAAAAATTGGGGAAGTAGGACTCCCTGAAATTTACGGTAATATATCATTGGTAGGCCATCAGGGCCTGGACTTTTATGCATTGGGGAAGATTTAACCACCTCTATTAATTCCTGTACTGTAACGGGTCTTATTAGAGAGGTTATTTGTTGGTCTTCCAAGACAGGAAGCTTTAGAGTCGCTAACCAATCATCTATCTTTTTTGATCTCTGGTCTCTATCTTGAGGGGTGTCTTTTGTGCGTAGATTATATAGTTCCTCATAAAATTCCTTGAATCTCATTGCTATATCTGCTGTGTTTCTAGCTAGTGAGGATGTAGTTGTGCGAATTCTCTGAATAAATGACTTGGCTTTCCTCTTTTTAATCTGCGCAAGCAAAAACTTTGAAGCTTTGTCTCCATGCGCATAGTATTTAAATCGCGCAGAGAGAAAAAGCTTCGCTGTCTTTTGGTTCAGGATATTTTTGAGGGATGAACGTGTTAGATCTAATTCATTCAGGTCTATCTCCGATCTAGTCCTTTTATGAGAAGTTTCCAAAGCTTGTATCTTCTTTACCAGGGAAACCACCTGCTCTTCCCTTTTCTTTTTAAGGAAAGAGCCCAAGCTAATAAAGTGACCTCTTATCACAGCCTTGTGTGCTTCCCATATCATTCCTTGTGCTATATCTGGAGTCTCGTTTAGCTGGAAATATTCTTCCAACTTTTCTGTGGCTTTACGGATATGTTCCGGTGAGTCTAGTAATGTCTCATTAAGTCTCCAGTTAGACATAGGTTTGGGTAAAGATTCAAAGGTCATCTCCAGATATATTGGAGCATGGTCCGATAATAACATAGTGCCTATCGAGGCGTTAGTGCAAGAAGTCAGTTTATAAGTAGGGGCAAACAAATAGTCAAGCCTCTGATATGATCTGTGGGCCACTGAGTAGTGAGAGTAGTCTTTAACAGTAGGATTTAATGTCCTCCACACGTCCACCAATCCCAATGAGTGTATAGCTGACTGAACTCTTTTTAAAGCTATTTGTGAGGTGGATGATATTCCCGTCGATGAATCTATAAGCGGGTATAGCGTAATATTTAAGTCTCCCCCAATTATTAGAATACCTTCCATAAAATCTCTTATTAGATTTAGGGTGGTACATATCCATTTAGTTTGTGCAGTGTTAGGAGCATATAAATTACAGAGTGTGTAAGTATTATTCCCTATTGTCCCTTTAATAAAAATAAATCTGCCCTCTGGATCATCCAGAGTGGAGCTCACTGTCAGAGGAAAATTCTTGTGTAAAGCAATTGAGACGCCTTTTGAGGCTGAGGAGGGCCATGTACCGTGGTACCACCTATTATAAGTAAGATGGCTCATCCGCGGCACATGGTCCTTCTTAAAATGTGTCTCTTGTAACATCAGGATGCACACCTTCTGCTTGCGCATAAGTTGAATTACCTGGCTTCTTTTAGCTGGTGAATTTAACCCTCTAGCATTGAAGGAACAGACCTTTATGGTAGCCATTTCATGACTTCTTGAAGGTCCAGTGAAAAGCCAATGAAACCTATAGGAGAAAAGTACTGGAACGCCCGCTGCAGGGAAGGAGTAGGGGAAAGGGAGGGAGGAGGGATAAGTAGAAAACGCAAATCAAAAAGAATAAAGAATAGATCATTATTACATGAATCAAAATAGATCTCTTGACAAGTAACGTATATGGTAGACAGTATAAAGATAACCATCATAATAACAGAATCTCCTCTTACAAGGAGTTTAGGGGGAGGAGAATTCGACCGAAAACACGGCCATTTCACACACACAAGCAAGTAAAACTTCCTAATATTTCAACTGGCAATATTATAATAACCACATATCGTCAGGTGTATAGAGACCTGATAAATCAGGTAATCCCTAAAACAATAACAATGGGTATACTCCCTGCCCACACCCACACCCACCACCCCTCCCCCCTATAATGTATCTTCTAGACAGCAAGGCCTACTGCTAACAAGGAGGGGGGGGGGAACAGGGGAGGAGAGAGTACAACTTCAGTGAACTTCCCGATTCCTTATTGCATTTATCAGAGAATCTCTGGTATGTTTTAGCCTGGATAACAGGTAACAGACTGTCCATAACATCAGTTTACACATATTAAATTTATGAACAACCCCACTCTATCCGCATCACACTATTAAATGTGTGACTCAGCAACAAAAGTAAACCTCTTGACTAGAGTTGAGCGAACACCTGGATGTTCGGGTTCGAGAAGTTCGGCCGAACATCCCGGAAATGTTCGGGTTCGGGATCCGAACCCGATCCGAACTTCGTCCCGAACCCGAACACCATTGAAGTCAATGGGGACCCGAACTTTTCGGCACTAAAAAGGCTGTAAAACAGCCCAGGAAAGGGCTAGAGGGCTGCAAAAGGCAGCAACATGTAGGTAAATCCCCTGCAAACAAATGTGGATAGGGAAATGAATAAAAATAAAAATTAAATAAATAAAAATGAACCAAAATCTATTGGAGAGAGGTCCCATAGCAGAGAATCTGGCTTCCCGTCACCCACCACTGGAACAGTCCATTCTCAGATATTTAGGCCCCGGAACCCAGGCAGAGGAGAGAGGTCCCGTAACAGAGAATCTGTCTTCATGTCAGCAGAGAATTAGTCTGCATGTCATAGCAGAGAATGAGGCTTCACGTCAGCCACCACTGCAACAGTCCATTGGCATATATTTAGGCCCAGCACCCAGGCAGAGGAGAGAGGTCCCGTAACAGACAATCTGGCTTCATGTCAGCAGAGAATCAGTCTGCATGTCATAGCAGAGAATCAGGCTTCACGTCACCCACCACTGCAACAGTCCATTGTCATAAATTTAGGCCCAGCACTAGTGTTGAGCGGCATGTCCCATATTCGAATTCGCGAAATTTTGTGAATATTCGAAAGAATATTCGTAAAATATTCGCGATTATTCAAATTTGTTATTATTTCGCATATGCGATAATTCGAATTTTCGCATCGCATAATACATATGCTATGCAAAATTCACATGTGCGCTAATGAAATCGCCTTACGAAGATTCGCAACTCAATTCAATCACTAATGTATGAATGCAATGCCCTTTGCCTCTGTTCTGGGACAAGTGTAGATATTCGCATGTGCGCTAATAAAATCGCCTTACGAAGATTCGCACCTCAATCACTTTCTAGGGAATGTGAGACTTTTGGGAATCAATCGAGATACAGTGGGGGGTGATGACAGTAGTTGACAGAGTACAGATCAATGTAATCTGTAAGGTGGAAAGTAAAAAAAAAAATACGAATATTCGTAAATCGAATTTTACGAAGTTCTACGTATTCGCGAATATGGTGCTATACTATATGAATGCACAGGCCTTTGCCTCTCTGTTCTGGGGACAAGTGTAGATATTTGCATTTGCGTTAATAAAATCGCCTTACGAAGATTCGCAGCTCAATTCAATCACTAATGTATGAATGCAAAGCCCTTTGCCTCTGTTCTGGGACAAGTGTAGATATTCGCATGTGCGCTAATAAAATCGCCTTACGAAGATTCGCAACTCAATTCACTAATGTATGAATGCAAAGCCCTTTGCCTCTGTTCTGGGACGTGCCGATATTCGCATGTGCGCTAATAAAATCGCCTTACGAAGATTCGCGCCTCAATCACTTTCTAGGCAATGTGAGTAAGATCTGAGCTGTTGGACCTTAGGGAAACAATCAATTATATGTGTACTGTAATTTTGTGGGGGGGGGGAAAAAAACAAAAAACGAATATTCGTTTTTACGAATATATAGCACTATATTCGAAATATTCGCGAAATCGCGAAGTTGCGATATTCGCGAAAAAAATTTGCTTTTCGAATATTCACGCTCAACACTACCCAGCACCCAGGCAGAGGAGAGAGGTCCCGTAACAGACAATCTGGCTTCATGTCAGCAGAGAATCAGTCTTCATATCATAGCAGAGAATCAGGCTTCACGTCACCCACCACTGTAAGAGTCCATTTTCATAAATTTAGGCCCAGCACACAGGCAGAGGAGAGAGGTCCCGTAACAGAGGATCTGGCTTCATGTCAGCAGAGAATCAGTCTGCATGTCATAGCAGAGAATCAGGCTTCACGTCAGCCACCACTGCAACAGTCCATTGTCATAAATTTAGGCCCAGCACCCAGGCAGAGGAGAGAGGTCCCGTAACAGACAATCTGGCTTCATGTCAGCAGAGAATTAGTCTGCATGTCATAGCAGAGAATGAGGCTTCACGTCAGCCACCACTGCAACAGTCCATTGGCATATATTTAGGCCTAGCACACAGGCAGAGGAGAGAGGTCCCGTAACAGACAATCTGGCTTCATGTCAGCAGAGAATCAGTCTGCATGTCATAGCAGAGAATGAGGCTTCACGTCACCCACCACTGCAACAGTCCATTGGCATATATTTAGGCCTAGCACACAGGCAGAGCAGAGAGGTCCCGTAACAGACAATCTGGCTTCATGTCAGCAGAGAATCAGTCTGCATGTCATAGCAGAGAATCAGGCTTCACGTCAGCCACCACTGCAACAGTCCATTGTCATAAATTTAGGCCCAGCACCCAGGCAGAGGAGAGAGGTCCCGTAACAGACAATCTGGCTTCATGTCAGCAGAGAATTAGTCTGCATGTCATAGCAGAGAATCAGGCTTCATGTCAGCCACCACTGCAACAGTCCATTGGCATATATTTAGGCCTAGCACACAGGCAGAGGAGAGGTTCATTCAACTTTGGGTAGCCTCGCAATATAATGGTAAAATGAAAATAAAAATAGGATTGAATGAGGAAGTGCCCTGGAGTCCAATAATATATGGTTATGGGGAGGTAGTTAATGTCTAATCTGGACAAGGGACGGACAGGTCCTGTGGGATCCATGCCTGGTTCATTTTTATGAACGTCAGCTTGTCCACATTGGCTGTAGACAGGCGGCTGCGTTTGTCTGTAATGACGCCCCCTGCCGTGCTGAATACACGTTCAGACAAAACGCTGGCTGCCGGGCAGGCCAGCACCTCCAAGGCATAAAAGGCTAGCTCTGGCCACGTGGACAATTTAGAGACCCAGAAGTTGAATGGGGCCGAACCATCAGTCAGTACGTGGAGGGGTGTGCACACGTACTGTTCCACCATGTTAGTGAAATGTTGCCTCCTGCTAACACGTTGCGTATCAGGTGGTGGTGCAGTTAGCTGTGGCGTGTTGACAAAAGTTTTCCACATCTCTGCCATGCTAACCCTGCCCTCAGAGGAGCTGGCCGTGACACAGCTGCCTTGGCGACCTCTTGCTCCTCCTCTGCCTTGGCCTTGGGCTTCCACTTGTTCCCCTGTGACATTTGGGAATGCTCTCAGTAGCGCGTCTACCAACGTGCGCTTGTACTCGCGCATCTTCCTATCACGCTCCAGTGCAGGAAGTAAGGTGGGCACATTGTCTTTGTAGCGTGGATCCAGCAGGGTGGCAACCCAGTAGTCCGCACAGGTTAAAATGTGGGCAACTCTGCTGTCGTTGCGCAGGCACTGCAGCATGTAGTCGCTCATGTGTGCCAGGCTGCCCAGGGGTAAGGACAAGCTGTCCTCTGTGGGAGGCGTATCGTCATCGTCCTGCCTTTCCCCCCAGCCACGCACCAGTGATGGACCCGAGCTGCGTTGGGTGCCACCCCGCTGTGACCATGCTTCATCCTCATCCTCCTCCACCTCCTCCTCATCCTCGTCCTCCTCGTCCTCCAGTAGTGGGCCCTGGCTGGCCACATTTGTACCTGGCCTCTGCTGTTGCCAAAAACCTCCCTCTGAGTCACTTCGAAGAGACTGGCCTGAAAGTGCTAAAAATGACCCCTCTTCCTCCTCCTCCTCCTCCTCCTCCTGGGCCACCTCCTCTTCCATCATCGCCCTAAGTGTTTTCTCAAGGAGACATAGAAGTGGTATTGTAACGCTGATAACGGTGTCATCGCCACTGGCCATGTTGGTGGAGTACTCGAAACAGCGCAACAGGGCACACAGGTCTCGCATGGAGGCCCAGTCATTGGTGGTGAAGTGGTGCTGTTCTGTAGTGCGACTGACCCGTGCGTGCTGCAGCTGAAACTCCACTATGGCCTGCTGCTGCTCGCACAGTCTGTCCAGCATGTGCAAGGTGGAGTTCCACCTGGTGGGCACGTCGCATATGAGGCGGTGAGCGGGAAGGCCGAAGTTACGCTGTAGCGCAGACAGGCGAGCAGCAGCAGGATGTGAACGCCGGAAGCGCGAACAGACGGCCCGCACTTTATGCAGCAGCTCTGACATGTCGGGGTAGTTGTGAATGAACTTCTGCACCACCAAATTCAGCACATGCGCCAAGCAAGGGATGTGCGTCAAATTGGCTAGTCCCAGAGCTGCAACGAGATTTCGCCCATTATCACACACCACCAGGCCGGGCTTG
Organism: Bufo gargarizans; assembly: GCF_014858855.1. NCBI lineage: Eukaryota > Metazoa > Chordata > Amphibia > Anura > Bufonidae > Bufo > Bufo gargarizans. Next base: position 8,837,127 of record NC_058081.1, on the reverse strand, counting down.
AGGCTCACCGGCAGCAACCACTCGTCGGTCTGTTGTTCAATACCCCGCCACAACTCCTGTGCGGTGTGGGGCCTGTCCCCCAAACATATGAGTTTCAGAATGGCCTGCTGACGTTTACCCCGGGCTGTGCTGAAGTTGGTGGTGAAGGTGTGTGGCTGACTGGATGAGCAGGTGGAAGAAGAGGAGGAGGAAGCCGAGAAGGAGGAGGTGGCAACAGGAGGCAAAGAATGTTGCCCTGCGATCCTTGGCGGCGGAAGGACGTGCGCCAAACAGCTCTCCGCCTGGGGCCCAGCTGCCACTACATTTACCCAGTGTGCAGTTAGGGAGATATAGCGTCCCTGGCCGTGCTTACTGGTCCACGTATCTGTGGTTAGGTGGACCTTGCTACAGATGGCGTTGCGCAGTGCACACTTGATTTTATCGGATACTTGGTTGTGCAGGGAAGGCACGGCTCTCTTGGAGAAGTAGTGCCGGCTGGGAACAACATACTGTGGGACAGCAAGCGACATGAGCTGTTTGAAGCTGTCTGTGTCCACCAGCCTAAATGACAGCATTTCATAGGCCAGTAGTTTAGAAATGCTGGCATTCAGGGCCAGGGATCGAGGGTGGCTAGGTGGGAATTTACGCTTTCTATCAAATGTTTGTGAGATGGAGAGCTGAACGCTGGCGTGTGACATGGTTGAGACGCTTGGTGACGGAGGTGGTGGTGGTGGTGTTGGTGGTACATCCCCTGTTTGCTGGGCGGCAGGTGCCAACGTTCCTCCAGAGGCGGAGGAAGAGGCCGAGGCGGCAGCAGCAGAATAGGCCGAGGCGGCAGCAGCAGAAGAGGTAGCAGGGGGAGCCTGAGTGACTTCCTTGGTTTTAAGGTGTTTACTCCACTGCAGTTCATGCTTTGCATGCAGGTGCCTGGTCATGCAGGTTGTGCTCAGGTTCAGAACGTTAATGCCTCGCTTCAGGCTCTGATGGCACAGCGTGCAAACCACTCGGGTCTTGTCGTCAGCACATTGTTTGAAGAAGTGCCATGCCAGGGAACTCCTTGAAGCTGCCTTTGGGGTGCTCGGTCCCAGATGGCGGCGGTCAGTAGCAGGCGGAGTCTCTTGGCGGCGGGTGTTCTGCTTTTGCCCACTGCTCCCTCTTTTGCTACGCTGTTGGCTCGGTCTCACCACTGCCTCTTCCTCCGAACTGTGAAAGTCAGTGGCACGACCTTCATTCCATGTGGGGTCTAGGACCTCATCGTCCCCTGCATCGTCTTCCACCCAGTCTTGATCCCTGACCTCCTGTTCAGTCTGCACACTGCAGAAAGACGCAGCAGTTGGCACCTGTGTTTCGTCATCATCAGAGACATGCTGAGGTGGTATTCCCATGTCCTCATCATCAGGAAACATAAGTGGTTGTGCGTCAGTGCATTCTATGTCTTTCACCGCTGGGGAAGGGCTAGGTGGATGCCCTTGGGAAACCCTGCCAGCGGAGTCTTCAAACAGCATAAGAGACTGCTGCATAACTTGAGGCTGAGACAGTTTCCCTGGTATGCATGGGGGTGATGTGACAGACTGATGGGGTTGGTTTTCAGGCGCCATCTGTGCGCTTTCTGCAGAAGACTGGGTGGGAGATAATGTGAACGTGCTGGATCCACTGTCGGCCACCCAATTGACTAATGCCTGTACCTGCTCAGGCCTTACCATCCTTAGAACGGCATTGGGCCCCACCATATATCGCTGTAAATTCTGGCGGCTACTGGGACCTGAGGTAGTTGGTACACTAGGACGTGTGGATGTGGCAGAACGGCCACGTCCTCTCCCAGCACCAGAGGGTCCACTAACACCACCACGACCATGTCCACGTCCGCGTCCCTTACTAGATGTTTTTCTCATTGTTATGGTTCACCACAACAACAAATATATTATTTGGCCCAATGTATTGTATTCAAATTCAGCGGGATATAAATTTGAGGCCTAGTATTTAGGCGCTGGGTGACCGGTATGGATTTAGTGACAGAATTAGACTTGGAAATGCACAGAAGCGTGTGTGTGTGAAGTTATTCTGAATGACCCTATGTGCACCTTGAATATTATATACCCTTTTAGGGATAGATTTCAAATAGCTCTGATATAGCAGAAACCACTAAATTATGAAATTGCTAAATTGGGAATTGTATTTCAACCCAGAACAAAAAATGTGCTTTGACGGACACTAAATAACTTTCCCAGCCACAACAGGACAGCGATAACGAGAGATTTAGCAGGATATAAATTTGAGGCCTAGTATTTAGGCGCTGGGTGACAGGTATGGGTTTAGTGACAGAATTAGACTTAGAAATACACAGTAGCGGGTGTGTGTGAAGTTATTCTGAATGACCCAATGTGCACCTTGAATATTATATACCCTTTTAGGGATAGATTTCAAATAGCTCTGATATAGCAGAAACCACTAAATTATGAAATTGCTAAATTGGGAATTGTATTTCAACCCAGAACAAGAAATGTGCTTGAACGGACACTAAATAACTCGCCCAGCTACAGCACTAAGGACAGATTTAGCTGGATATAAATTTGAGGCCTAGTATTTAGGCGCTGGGTGACAGGTATGGGTTTAGTGACAGAATTAGACTTGGAAATACACAGTAGCGGGTGTGTGTGAAGTTATTCTGAATGACCCAATGTGCACCTTGAATATTATATACCCTTTTAGGGATAGATTTCAAATAGCTCTGATATAGCAGAAACCACTAAATTATGAAATTGCTAAATTGGGAATTGTATTTCAACCCAGAACAAGAAATGTGCTTGAACGGACACTAAATAACTCGCCCAGCTACAGCACTAAGGACAGATTTAGCTGGATATAAATTTGAGGCCTAGTATTTAGGCGCTGGGTGACAGGTATGGGTTTAGTGACAGAATTAGACTTGGAAATGCACAGTAGCGGGTGTGTGTGAAGTTATTCTGAATGTCCCTATGTGCACCTTCAATATGATCTACCCTTTTAGGGATAGATTTCAAATAGCTCTGATATAGCAGAAACCACTAAATTATGAAATTGCTAAATTGGGAATTGTATTTCAACCCAGAACAAGAAATGTGCTTGAACGGACACTAAATAACTCGCCCAGCTACAGCACTAAGGACAGATTTAGCTGGATATAAATTTGAGGCCTAGTATTTAGGCGCTGGGTGACAGGTATGGGTTTAGTGACAGAATTAGACTTGGAAATGCACAGTAGCGGGTGTGTGAAGTTATTCTGAATGTCCCTATGTGCACCTTCAATATGATCTACCCTTTTAGGGATAGATTTCAAATAGCTCTGATATAGCAGAAACCACTAAATTATGAAATTGCTAAATTGGGAATTGTATTTCAACCCAGAACAAGAAATGTGCTTGAACGGACACTAAATAACTCGCCCAGCTACAGCACTAACGACAGATTTAGCTGGATATGAATTTGAGGCCTAGTATTTAGGCGCTGGGTGACAGGTATGGGTTTAGTGACAGAATTAGACTTGGAAATGCACAGTAGCGGGTGTGTGAAGTTATTCTGAATGTCCCTATGTGCACCTTGAATATTATATACCCTTTTAGGGATAGATTTCAAATAGCTCTGATACAGCAGAAACCACTAAATTTTTAAATTGCTAAATTGGGAATTGTATTTCAACCCAGAACAAAAAATGTGCTTTGACGGACACTAAATAACTTTCCCAGCCACAACAGGACAGCGGTAACGAGAGATTTAGCGGGATATAAATTTGAGGCCTAGTATTTAGGCGCTGGGTGACCGGTATGGATTTAGTGACAGAATTAGACTGGGATATGGCCAAAAAATAACCACACTATTGCTGGTTAAATGCACTTGGTGATGGGCGCAGCTTGCCCCTGATGTAGTATATGGCCAAAAAATGAACAGACTATTGCTGGTTAAATGCACTTGGTGTCACAGCTTGACCAACCACACTACTGAGGGTTAAATGCACTTGGTGACGGGCGCAGCTTGCCCCTGATGTAGTATATGGCCAAAAAATGAACAGACTATTGCTGGTTAAATGCACTTGGTGACGGGCGCAGCTTGCCCCTGATTTAGTATATGGCCAAAAAATGAACAGACTATTGCTGGTTAAATGCACTTGGTGTGATAGCTTGACCAACCACACTACTGAGGGTTAAATGCACTTGGTGACGGGCGCAGCTTGCCCCTGATGTAGTATATGGCCAAAAAATAAACAGACTATTGCTGGTTAAATGCACTTGGTTTGACAGCTTCACCCTGATGTAGGCTTTAGCCAAAAAACAAACGCACCATTGAGGGTTAAATGCACTTGGTGACAGGCGCAGCTTGCCCCTGATGTAGTATATGGCCAAAAAATAAACAGACTATTGCTGGTTAAATGCACTTGGTGTGACAGCTTCACCCTGATGTAGGCTTTAGCCAAAAAACAACCACACCATTGAGGGTTAAATGCACTTGGTCGCAGCTTGTGCTGGCGCACCACAAGACACAAAATGGCCGCCGATCACCCCAGAAAAATGTGACTGACAAACGGTCTGGGCAGCCTAAAAACAGTGAGCAATTGAGGATCAGCAGCTCAATGATCCACAGCTGCAGATCGATCAGTTAATCAAGTCCTTTGGAGGAGTTAATCTGCCTAATCTCGCCCTACTGTCGCAGCCGCAACCTCTCCCTACGCTAATCAGAGCAGAGTGACGGGCGGCGCTATGTGACTCCAGCTTAAATAGAGGCTGGGTCACATGGTGCTCTGGCCAATCACAGCCATGCCAATAGTAGGCATGGCTGTGATGGCCTCTTGGGGCAAGTAGTATGACGCTTGTTGATTGGCTGCTTTGCAGCCTTTCAAAAAGCGCCAAGAAAGCGTCACAAAAGCGCGAAGAAAGCGACGAACACCGAACCCGAACCCGGACTTTTACGAAAATGTCCGGGTTCGGGTCCGTGTCACGGACACCCCAAAATTCGGTACGAACCCGAACTATACAGTTCGAGTTCGCTCATCCCTACTCTTGACTCAATCTGGGTGTAATGTCAGTCGCTTGGGCGTCATCCTGGGTAGGTTCTTCTTATGCCTCTGGGATCTAGAAGATGAAGCAGGAGTCCAGGTAGTCAGCATCGGAACTGCAGGGAGATCTGTGAGATTTTTCACAGTGGTCCAGTCCTGGATATCTAATGGCTCTGTCTCTAGGATATTGTAGATCTGGGTAAGATCAGCAGGGGATCTAATGACAACTTTGCGTCCTGGAGTGTTAATCAACAGTCCAAACGGATGAAGCCAGCGGTATATAATTTTCCTATTCTGTAGGATTTCCAAGAGCGGCTTCAGGGCTTGTCTTTTCTGCAGGGTCATGGGCGATAGATCCTGGAACAAGGTAATTGTGGATCCAAAACAGGCGATCGGGTGCTTATCTCTTGCCACCTTTAACAGCTTTTCTTTGGTACTGAAGCTTGTTAAGCGACATATAATGTCCCTTGGTGCCTCTTGAGGTTTAGGAGGGGGTCGCAGCGCTCTGTGGGCCCTGTCCATAGTGAAATCATCTGTGGCTTCCGGGCCTAGAATCTTTTGAAAAAGTTCCACCATTGATGCCATGATGGCGTCTGAGGGCAGAGTCTCCGGAACTCCTTTTATACGCAGATTGTTTCTGCGCCCACGATTTTCCTGATCTTCCATCAGATTATAAAGTTGATTAATGTGGGCTTGGGCATGGTCAAAGCTATGTGCCACCGCCGTGTTAAAAGCAGTAGTTCCTTCCCACCCCGCCTCAAGGGCTTCCACCCTGTCACCAACCTGTTTCAGGTCTGCTTTAATATCTTGCAGGTCCTGTGTCACGGAATGTGTACAGGTAACAAGGCAAAACAACATGCATAAATGTCTCGCTGGATCCAAAAGCTAAGGAACGAAAGGGAGACCCCTGTAGAAGACCTGGCACTTTCCCTGGCTGCTCAGCCTATGCATAGATCCAAATGGTGGAGGTATGCATATCCACGAACCTTGACTATAAAGCCCTGAGCACCCTACAATAGTGAGGGGACACGACCACCGGCTCCCTACACCAGACACGGAGGGAGTCAGGGTCACCTGGGATCCAGCAAACAGAAAATAACAGATAACAGTGTAACACTTAACTTTGTGGAGGAGAGGAGAACCAGATGGGCAAGCACACATACTCCAGGAAGAAATATAAGCCGCCCAGAAAAGCATTCTGGGGAAGATTTTAAAGGGAAACAATTAGTCCAACACATAACAGCTGAGAGATGCTAATGAGAGGAGGAGCTGAATACCACAACACAGAACTCAAGGGGGAGGTTCTGAAAGGCCTCTGTCAGAGCTTCTCAGCTGTCTGGTTGTGACAGTACCCCTCCCTCTACGAGTGGACTCCGGACACTCAGAACCCACCTTCTCAGGATGGGACCTATGGAAAGCCTTGATGAGACGAGAGGCTTTAATGTCCGTCACTGAGACCCACATCCTCTCCTCAGGACCATACCCCTCCCAGTGAACAAGGTACTGAAGAGAACCGCGGACAAGACGAGAATCCACAATCCTAGAGACCTGAAATTCAAGATTCCCATCAACCATAATCGGAGGAGGAGGCAAAGGCGAGGGTACAATGGGTTGAACATAAGGTTTCAATAAGGACTTATGAAAAACATTATGGATCTTCCAAGTCTGAGGAAGATCAAGACGGTATGCAACAGGATTGATGACAGACAGGATTTTGTAAGGCCCAATAAACCTAGGACCCAACTTCCAGGAGGGAACCTTCAATTTGATATTCTTGGTAGACAACCACACCAGATCACCAACATTCAGGTCCGGACCAAGCACACGTCTCTTATCAGCCACACGCTTATATCTCTCAGTCATGCTCTTTAGATTATCTTGAATCTTTTGCCAAATAGATGACAAAGACGAGGAGAATCTGTCCTCATCAGGTAAACCAGAAGACCCCTCTCCCGAGAAAGTCCCAAACTGTGGATGAAACCCATATGCACCAAAAAATGGTGACTTATCAGAGGACTCCTGACGACGGTTATTTAAAGCAAACTCAGCAAGGGACAAAAAAGAACACCAATCCTCTTGATTCTCCGCCACAAAACAGCGCAGATATGTCTCCAGATTCTGATTGACGCGCTCTGTCTGGCCATTCGACTGCGGGTGGAAAGCAGAAGAGAATGACAACCGAACCCCCAAGCGAGAACAGAAAGCCTTCCAGAATCTGGAAACAAACTGCGTGCCCCTATCAGAGACTATGTCTGAAGGAATACCGTGCAATTTGACAATGTGATCAACAAATGCCTGCGCCAGCGTCTTAGCATTGGGCAAACCAGGAAAAGGGATGAAATGCACCATTTTGCTAAAACGGTCCACCACCACCAGAATCACAGTCTTCCCCGAGGAACGAGGCAGGTCCGTGATAAAGTCCATGGACAGATGTGTCCAAGGACGGGAAGGAATGGGTAAGGGAAGGAGAGGACCTGATGGCCGTGAATGAGGGACTTTGGCACGAGCGCAAGTCTCGCAGGCTGCCACAAAACCCTCAACCGACTTACGAAGCGCAGGCCACCAGAATCTCCGAGCGATGAGATCCAGTGTGGCTCTTACCCCCGGGTGCCCAGCAAGGACCGTATCGTGGTGTTCTTTAAAAATCTTGTGTCTTAAAGCGAGAGGCACAAACAACCTCCCAGGAGGACAAAGATCAGTAGCCTCTGACTGGGCTGCCTGCACCTCTGCCTCCAATTCAGGAAAAAGAGCAGGGACCACCACACCTTCAGCCAAAATGGGACCCGGGTCTTCAAAATTCCCGCCTCCCGGAAAACAACGTGACAGGGCATCTGCCTTCACATTCTTAACTCCAGGGCGGAACGTGACAACAAAATTAAACCTAGAAAAGAACAACGACCATCTGGCCTGTCTCGGGTTCAGACGCTTGGCTGACTCCAAGTAGGCCAGATTTTTATGGTCAGTAAATACGGTAATAGGGTGTCTGGCTCCCTCTAGCCAATGGCGCCATTCCTCAAAAGCTAACTTGATGGCCAACAATTCCCTATCTCCCACATCGTAATTTCTCTCTGCGGAGGAGAGTTTTCTTGAGAAAAAGGCACACGGTCGCCAATTGGCAGGAGAGGAACCCTGAGACAAGACCGCCCCCACACCCACCTCAGAAGCATCAACCTCAACTATGAAGGGTAACGAAACATCAGGTTGCACCAAGATGGGAGCGGAAGCAAAACTCTCCTTGATATCAGAAAAAGCCTTACGCGCCTCTACTGACCAAGAAGAAAAATCTACCCCCTTTCTGGTCATATCAGTGAGTGGTTTAACAATAGAAGAATAATTCAAGATGAACTTCCTGTAATAATTGGCAAAGCCCAAAAAACGCATCAGCGCCTTTTGATTCTCAGGAAGCTCCCACTCAAGCACAGCGCGGACCTTCTCTGGGTCCATGTGAAAACCAGAAGCGGAGAGAAGAAACCCCAGAAATTGAATTTCTGGAACCGCAAACACACATTTTTCCAGTTTCGCATATAATTTATTCTCCCGCAGGATGAGCAAGACCTGACGTAAATGTTCCTTATGAGTTTTGAAATCGGGAGAAAAAATCAAAATGTCATCCAAATACACCAATACAAATTTTCCCATCAAATGATAAAAAATGCTGTTCACGAAATGCTGGAAAACGGCTGGGACATTCATCAAACCAAAAGGCATAACCAAGTTTTCAAAATGGCCCTCAGGGGTATTGAAGGCCGTCTTCCATTCGTCCCCTTCTCTGACCCTGACCAGGTTGTATGCCCCTCTTAAATCTAATTTGGAAAAGAGTTTAGCCCCAACAACCTGGTTAAATAGGTCCGGGATCAGAGGAAGCGGATAAGGGTCACGAATTGTGATATTGTTCAGCTCCCTGAAATCCAGACAAGGTCTTAAAGAACCATCTTTTTTCTTAACAAAGAAAAAACCAGCGGCAACAGGTGACTTCGAGGGTCGTATGTGTCCCTTTCTCAGACTCTCAGAGATATAAGCACGCATAGCGATCCTCTCAGGTTGGGAAAGATTGTATAAACGAGATTTAGGCAGCTTGGCGTCTGGGATGAGATTAATAGGGCAATCGTACTCCCTGTGCGGGGGCAAATCCTGAACTCCACTCTCAGAGAAGACATCCGAAAATTCAGAGAGAAAAGATGGTATAGTCTTAGTAGCAACCTCAGAAACAGATGTCATGAGGCAATTCTCTCTGCAAAAGTCACTCCAACCATTTATTTGCTTCGCTTGCCAATCAATGGTGGGGTTATGCTTAGTGAGCCAGGGCAGCCCCAACACCAGCGGGGTAGGTAAACCGCTAAGGACGAAACATGACACATCCTCAACATGAGCATCACTCACAATTAAACGGATATTGTGAACTATGCCCTTTAATGATTTCTGAGAAAGTGGAGCGGAATCGATAGCAAATACAGGAATATCCTTTCTCAAAGCGCACACCTGGAAACCATGAGTTATCGCAAAGTGATTATCAATGAGATTGACCGCTGCTCCACTATCCACAAAAATCTCACAAAAAATGTTCTTGCTCTCTAGCGCCACCCTCGCCGGCAGGACAAAACGGGAACTACAAGCAAACGGAAAATCTTCACTCTCCGCCTCAATCCTGCCAATAGTAACAGACGGAACATTTTTCAAAGATTTTTTCCTCTTTGTTTCTTTATTATACCCAGAGAACTGCCTGAATCTCCTAGAGGGACAAATATTTGCCAAATGATTAATACCTCCACAACAAAAACAAACCCTCCCATGCGGGCTGAATCTTCTATTGTCAGAAGCAATCAACCCCAGCTGCATGGGCTCCTGCTCAGAAGGGGCTGACAGCGACTGAGACCCCTGCGCAGAGAATGGGACCGCTGCACAGTCCTGGGACCGAGTATGACAGGAAGGAGAGATCTCTCCTCTCTCTCTAAGACGCCTGTCAATACGAACGGCCTGAGACATAGCAGAGTCCAAAGAAATAGGCCTTTCATGAAAGGCAAATGCATCTTTCAATCCCTCTGAAAGACCATGGCAAAATTGACTTCGGAGTGCAGCATCATTCCAACCAGTATCAGCTGCCCAACTCCGAAATTCTGAGCAGTATATTTCTGCGGATTGTTTACCCTGGCATAGGAGACGTAGTCTAGACTCCGCCAGAGCAATACGATCCGGGGCATCATATATCTGACCCAGGGCTAAAAAGAATTCATCCACTGAACGGAGGGGCCGTGCCCCCTCCTGCAGCGAAAAGGCCCAGGACTGAGCGTTACCCCTGAGCAGCGATATAATGATCCCCACCCTCCGTTCCTCATCACCAGAAGAATGGGGAAGAAGGCGAAAATGGAGTTTGCAAGCCTCTCTAAAACGCACAAAATTCTCACTACCCCCGGAGAACGTATCCGGGAGCGAGATCTTAGGCTCAGAACAAGCTCCATGAACGCAAGCTGAACCGGTCACTTGAAGCTGAGAAAAAGTCTTACGGAGGTCAGCTACCTCCAATGAAAGACCCTGGAAGCGTTCAGCCAAAAGTGAAACGGGATCCATGCTTAAGACGGTTTTGGCGGCTTATAATGTCACGGAATGTGTACAGGTAACAAGGCAAAACAACATGCATAAATGTCTCGCTGGATCCAAAAGCTAAGGAACGAAAGGGAGACCCCTGTAGAAGACCTGGCACTTTCCCTGGCTGCTCAGCCTATGCATAGATCCAAATGGTGGAGGTATGCATATCCACGAACCTTGACTATAAAGCCCTGAGCACCCTACAATAGTGAGGGGACACGACCACCGGCTCCCTACACCAGACACGGAGGGAGTCAGGGTCACCTGGGATCCAGCAAACAGAAAATAACAGATAACAGTGTAACACTTAACTTTGTGGAGGAGAGGAGAACCAGATGGGCAAGCACACATACTCCAGGAAGAAATATAAGCCGCCCAGAAAAGCATTCTGGGGAAGATTTTAAAGGGAAACAATTAGTCCAACACATAACAGCTGAGAGATGCTAATGAGAGGAGGAGCTGAATACCACAACACAGAACTCAAGGGGGAGGTTCTGAAAGGCCTCTGTCGGAGCTTCTCAGCTGTCTGGTTGTGACATCCTGCTTCAGCGGAGCTAAGGCGGCCCCTAGTGCTTTAGTGATAAAGTCTCTGGAGACTGGGAGGTTATCCCTGGGGCGTCTGGTGCTCGATTCGCTGTCTCTTCCTCCATCTGAGTCGGCTGAGGCGTCCGTCTGATCTCCTTGTTCGGAGGCTTCTTTCTCCGGCGCCATCTTGGATTCCGCTCTAGTCGGCCCGACTCCTCTTCTTAGGAATTTCTCCATTTCTCCGTGGGTGGAGGGATTCCCACGTGTGCTAGGAGTGTCTCTGGCTCTATCTCTCCCGACTTTGCCCATTTCTGAATGCCAGCTGCGTCTGAAAAAGCTTGTGTAAGCGTGGCCAGCAGCAGAGCTCACACAGACATGTGCGTCTCGCTCTGCAGCCAAGCTCCGCCCCCCTAGTGTTTGGCTTTAATGAGGATGTATATCTTTCTGGCACATTTTATGTTTTGGAATAATAAAATGAAATACAAAATAAAAAAATAAAAACAACGGGAAGGAGACAATAATTGAGGCCATGCAGCATATGTATTACAGGTGATAGAGAGTTGTTTTTTTGGGTTGCTTTTAGAGATTTGGATGTTGAGGGAGAGTGTAATGTGCTGGAGTAGTGAGTTCCAGAGTATGCCAGAGAAATTGTTTCTATGATTGTGCGATGAACAGAAAATAGGCGATCCAAAAGGAAATAGTGGTCCAAAATCTGGTATAGGTCATCCAGGCGGTTCAAGTGTTGGTGTGGGGCGTACTGTTTTAAATCTCTGTGTGATATTGTGACCAGCTCTGTGATACTGTGCTTAAGGCCAAAAACATGCCAGACCTAGGCCAAGCTCGTGTGCCTCTAGCTCAGTGCAAGCAAACCCTGAATAGTGTTTTTTCTACATAAGGCAGACACACAAAACCACAGCCTTCTGCTGGGATTAAAATAAGTCATGGGCATTCAAAGACAAACATATGTACCAGAGCTCTACTGCAGCTCACTAGTAGTGTTGAGCGCCAATATTCGAACACAATTTTATTTTGCAAATATCGCAACTTCGAGAATTTGCTAATATTTTTTATATATTGCTATATATTCGCTATATTGAATATTCGTAATTTTTTTACATCTGCAAAAACATGATTCATCACTGCTTCTTGCTTGTGGGCCAATGAGTCATTGGCCCACAAGCAACTTAAGCAGGAAGGAATCATGTTTTTATATGGAAAAAGAATATGAATATTCTAAAAAACAAATATATAGCAATATACCGAATATTCGTTATTTAGAATATTCAATATTTTTTTTTATTGTATGAATGAGAAAATGCATATATATATATATATATACAGACGTGGACAAAATTGTTGGTACCCTTTGGTCAATGAAAGAAAAAGTCACAATGGTCACAGAAATAACTTTAATCTGACAAAAGTAATAATAAATTAAAATTCTATAAATGTTAACCAATGAAAGTCAGACATTGTTTTTCAACCATGCTTCAACAGAATTATGTAAAAAAATAAACTCATGAAACAGGCATGGACAAAAATGATGGTACCCCTAACTTAATATTTTGTTGCGCAACCTTTTGAGGCAATCACTGCAATCAAACGCTTCCTGTAACTGTCAATGAGACATCTGCACCTCTCAGCAGGTATTTTGGCCCACTCCTCATGAGCAAACTGCTCCAGTTGTGTCCGGTTTGAAGGGTGCCTTTTCCAGACTGCATGTTTCAGCTCCTTCCAAAGATGCTCAATAGGATTGAGGTCAGGGCTCATAGAAGGCCACTTTAGAATAGTCCAATTTTTTCCTCTTAGCCATTCTTGGGTGTTTTTAGCGGTGTGTTTTGGGTCATTGTCCTGTTGCAAGACCCATGACCTGCGACTGAGACCAAGCTTTCTGACACTGGCTAGTACATTTCTCTCTAGAATTCCTTGATAGTCTTGAGATTTCATTGTACCCTGCACAGATTCAAGACACCCTGTGCCAGACGCAGCAAAGCAGCCCCAGAACATAACAGAGCCTCCTCCATGTTTCACAGTAGGGACAGTGTTCTTTTCTTGATATGCTTCATTTTTTCGTCTGTGAACATACAGCTGATGTGCCTTGGCAAAAACTTCGATTTTTGTCTCATCTGTCCACAGGACATTCTCCCAGAAGCTTTGTGGCTTGTCAACATGTAGTTTGGCATATTCCAGTCTTGCTTTTTTATGATTCGTTTTCAACAATGGTGTCCTCCTTGGTCGTCTCCCATGTAGTCCACTTTGGCTCAAACAACGACGGATGGTGCGATCTGACACTGATGTTCCTTGAGCATGAAGTTCACCTTGAATCTCTTTAGAAGTCTTTCTAGGCTCTTTTGTTACCATTCGGATTATCCGTCTCTTAGATTTGTCATCAATTTTCCTCCTGCGGCCACGTCCAGGGAGGTTGGCTACAGTCCCATGGATCTTAAACTTATGAATAATATGTGCAACTGTACTCACAGGAACATCTAGTTGCTTGGAGATGGTCTTATAGCCTTTACCTTTAACATGCTTGTCTATAATTTTCTTTCTGATCTCTTGAGACAGCTCTTTCCTTTGCTTCCTCTGGTCCATGTCGAGTGTGGTACACACCATATCACCAAACAACACAGTGATTACCTGGAGCCATATATATAGGCCCAATGGCTGATTACAAGGTTGTAGACACCTGTGATGCTAATTAGTGGACACACCTTGAATTAACATGTCCCTTTGGTCACATTATGTTCTGTGTTTTCTAGGGGTACCATCATTTTTGTCCATGCCTGTTTCATGAGTTTATTTTTTTACATAATTCTGTTGAAGCATGGTTGAAAAACAATGTCTGACTTTCATTGGTTAACATTTATAGAATTTTAATTTATTATTACTTTTGTCAGATTAAAGTTATTTCTGTGACCTTTGTGACTTTTTCTTTCATTGACCAAAGGGTACCAACAATTTTGTCCACGTCTGTATATATATATATATATATATATATATCCATGTATTTTCTCATTCATACAATAATTATATTGTTTATACATTTATTATAGAAAAAACACAGCTTTTACCATTACTTTAATGTTCTCTTGAATACATGGCCGAAACAATCTAAAATATAATGATACTCCCCAAATATTATTGTCACGGATGTTCCCGCAACAGGTGGCAGGAGATCGGTGAGACTGGCAACACGTGGTTTTATATTACATGTTTTCCATTTGGATCAAATGACGTCTGTGTTGTTTCTGGTGCTTGCCAAAACTTCTTTTCCCAGGTGTGGCTATTAGGGTCATTTAACCTTTTATATTTATAGTTGCTTTTCCCACAATGCTGTGTGGTTTATAGATGCTGTTTGGACCTTTTGGATAGATTGTGTTTGGATCTCGGCTGAGTTTCTGGTGCTTCCATTGCTCCTTTGAAGTTATGTCTTTCCTTTCCCTTTTGTATTTTGTTTGGTTTCTGTGTGTTGAATTTCCCTATTGTTTGTATTTGGCCTGCAGGAGATTCCTGTCCATCCTTCTTTTTGGAGGAACAGGTAGTCATGTCCCTGCCATTAGTACCAGGGTCATATAGGGCTTGATAGGATTCTAGGTATTCCTGCATATGAACTCACCTACCTTTGGGGTCTGTTCATACTGGTAGTAAGTCAGTCAGGATTTTGGTTAGGGTTTTACTAGGATGTGTCCATCTTCCTTTCCTTGTTCTCAGGCCTGATTCCCTGTTCCCTACTTCCCTCTTATGCTTGGTGTGGTGTTACCCTCCCACACTGAAGCGTGACATTATAAACAACCAAAACCGTCATTTTTTGTTTCTTTGTGTCCAGCCATGGATCCTATTGCTGCACTGGCAGGTCAGCTGCAAGGGCTATCTTTGAAGGTAGCTGACCTCCGCATGATCGCCTCGCAGATACAGAGATTACAGGCTGTTGGTCCTGTTGGTAGTGGTGAGACCAGGTCTATCTGGAGCCTAAAATTGCTCTCCTGGACAGATTTTCTGGGGGACGTGATAATTTCATTTTGTTTAGGGAGGCGTGTAAACTGTATTTTAGGCTATGTCCACACTCATCTGGGGATGAGAAACAGTTGGTGTGGTTATTCCCTTGCTTAAGGGTGATGAACAGTCATGGGCTTTTTCTCTGCCGACCAGATCACAGTCTCTCCGGTCAGTAGATGAATTTTTTCGAAGCTTTGGGTCTTATCTATGATGATCAGGATCAGACCTCTCTAGCTGAAACCAAGCTGTGCGGCCTTCATCAGGGTGATCGTTCCACTGAGATTTATTGCATTGAGTTTAGGAGGTAGGCTACGTATATGGAGTGTAACGATCCTGCCCTCCATAGCTAGTTTTGTCAAGGGTTATCAGAGAGACTGAAGGACGCTTTGGCCTTTCATGAAACTCTAGTGTCTCAGGAGGCTTTACACATTGATAGACTCCTGAGAGAGAGATCTAGGGGCCCCCACTCTCAGGACATGCTATCACATGTTGTATCATCCTCCTCTGACACTTTGGGTGAAGCTACTCCGGGTTTATGTCTGGGGAAGAACCCATGCAATTAGGGGGAGTTACTCCTGGATCCACTTTTAAGCATACTGGTAATAGAAAAGGAGTGTGTTTTTTTTTGTTTTTTTTTGGACAGTAAGGCCATTTTTATCAGAGTATGTCCATACATAAAACGGCAAAAAGAAAAAAGTAAGACATTTAATTCCCATCTGACTCTTGAAGGGGTGAGAGAATAGTCAGAAAATATACATTTGTCTTTGACTGGTAGTACACAATTTCTCGTGACAGCTGAGGTGGTACTAGAGTAAAAACTGTATGGATTGAGGTGTTTATTGACAGCGGGGCTGGGGTGAACCTGATTGATGCTCAGTTTGTCCGTATGCACGGGTTGTCACATTAGAAAAAAAAAACATTTCAGTTTTTGCTATTGATTCTGCAAAAACTGAGTGTTTATCTCAAGTGGTGCATGACATTAGATTAAGAGTGTGTGACTTTCATCAGTAATTTCTTGTGTTTTGTGTTGGAGGATCTCCCTGCACCGGTGGTTCTGGGTTTACCGTGGCTAAGCAAGCACAATCCAACCATCGATCGGCAAGCTAGGCAGCGTTTGGATTGGGGTGATTATTGCATTGACAATTGTCTGAATAAATCTTTTTCTGTTTTAACTACTAAGACATTACTCTCTTTTATATCGGATTTTGCTGATGTATTTTCTGACAGTGGATGCCAGAATTTAACTATGCATCGGGAATATGATTGTCCTATAAACCTTATTCCTGGAGCTAAGATGCCAAAATCTAGATTGTATAACCTTTATGGACCTGAAAGACTGGCTATGAGAGAATATATTACTGAGAGTTTGGTTAAGGACACATAAGACCTTCCAAATCTCCAGTGGTAACAGGGTTCTTTTTTGTTAAAAAAGAGGACGGAGGTCTTGGGAAATGTCTGGATTTCCGTGAACTCAATTGGATTACTGTCCGTGATCCTTACCCTCTTCCTTTTATTCCCGATTTGTAACCTTTGAGGACAAAGGGATGTATTTGTCCCATGTTTTTAATTGCCTGTATTATCTGATTAAGAACTTAAAATTTGTTTGGGTCAAAATATTAGTTTTTATCAACAAATGGATCTAGCTTTATTTATTGTTCAAATACATTCTTAATGGGAAAAAATATAATTATTTTGATATTGATGACAGTAATCTTATGGTCCTCAAAGGGTTAACCAGATTGTTGGTGCCAAGGTGTTCTCTAAGTTGGACTTAAGGAGGCATATCATCTGGTTAGGATCAAGGAAGGGGATGAATGGAAGACAGCTTTTAATACTTCTGAGGGGCAGTTTGAGAACCTGGTCATGCCTTTTGGGTTGACCAATGCGCCACCGGTTTTCCAGCATTTTGTGAATGACATTTTTCATCACCTTGTGTGGCGGTTTGTAGTCGTCTATTTGGATGACATTCTAATTTATTCTCCAGACGAGTAGATACATCAGGATCAAGTTAGACAGGCGTTACAGATCCTAAGAGATAATAAATTGTACGCAAAATTTGAGAAGTGTGTTTTTGCTGTACACAAGGTGCAGTTTTTGGGTTACCTGCTGTCATCTTCAGGTTATCGAATGGATCCAGATAAAGTCTGTGCTGTATTGGAATGGGATTGAACGGAAAATCTGAAGGCTCTTATGCAGTTTTTAGGGTTTACCAACTATTGCCAAAAATGTATTCAGAACTATTCGACAATAGTAAAACCCTTAACAGTTGGGCAGTTAATGTACAAGGTTACAGTCTGTTTAGAAAGGATCGTCAAAACCGGAGAGGAGGAGAAGTCTGTCTTTATGTAAAGTCCTGTCTAAAGCCCACACTCCGTGAAGATATAAGTGAGGGACATGAACATGTGGAGTTACTGTGGGTAGAAATACATGGCGCTAAAAACAATATTAAATTACTAATAGGAGTTTACTATAAACCACCTAATATACCAGAGTCCACAGAAAATCTACTACTAAATGAGATAGACAAGGCGGCAAATCATAATGAGGTGGTTATTATGGGGGACTTCAACTACCCAGATATAGACTGGGAAACTGAAACTTGTACATCTCATAAAGGAAACAGGTTCTTGGCAATAACCAAAGACAATTACCTCTCCCAACTGGTTCAGGACCCGACTAGAGAGACGGCCATACTGGACTTAGTATTAACCAATAGGCCTGACAGAACAACAGATATACAGGTTGGCGGACACCTGGGAAATAGTGACCATAAATTAATAACCTTCCAATTATCATTCAAAAGAGCGTTTCTACAGGGAGGAACAAAAATACCAAACTTCAAAAAAGCTAAATTTAGCCAACTAAGAGAGGCCATAGGCCTAACTAACTGGGACAAAGTCCTCAAAAATAAAATACAGCCACAAAATGGGATATCTTTAAAAGCATCCGAAAATCTTATTTTGAGAGGTACATACCTTATGGGAATAAAAGGTTAAGGAACAAAAATAAACCAATGTGGATGAACAGAACTGTAAAGAAATCAATAAATGACAAAAATAAAGCATATAAAACACTAAAACAGGAGGGTAGCACAGAAACACTGAAAAACTATAAGGAAAAAAAAATAGAACATGTAAAAAACAAATAAAAGCGGCCAAACTAGAGACCGAGAGATTAATTGCCAAAGAGAGTAAAACTAACCCTAAAATGTTCTTCATTTATATAAATGTTAAAAAGTATAAATCTGAAGGTGTCGGCCCTTTAAAGAGTAATGAGGGGGGAGTCGCAGAGAGCGACAAGGAGAAAGCAAAGCTTGTTAAATATTTTATTCTCCAATGTATTCACTGAGGAAAATAAACTGTCAGATGAAATGCTAAATGTAAAAATAAATTCCCCATTAAAAGTGTCCTGTCTGACCCAGGAAGAAGTACATCAGCGACTAGAGTTGAGCGAACACCTGGATGTTAAAGGCTGTAAAATAGCCCAGGAAAGGGCTAGAGGGTTGCAAAAGGCAGCAAAATGTAGGTAAATCCCCTGCAAACAAATGTGGATAGGGAAATTAATAAAAATAAAATAAATTAAAATTAACCAATATCAATTGGAGAGAGGTCTCATGGCAGAGAATCAGGCTTCATGTCACCCACCACTGGAACAGGCCCCAGCACCCAGACAGAGGAAAGAGGTCCCATAGCAGAGATTCAGGCTTCATGTCATAGCAGAAAATCAGGCTTCACGTCACACAACACTGGAACAGGCCACTGTCAGATATTTAGGCCCCGGCACCCAGACAGAGGAGAGAGGTCCCATTGCAGAGAATCGGGCTTCATGTCATAGCAGAGAATCAGGCTTCATGTCATAGCAGAGAATCAGGCTTCACGTCACCCACCACTGGAAAAGGCCACTGTCAGATATTTTTAGGCCCCGGCACACAGACAGAGGAGAGAGGTCCCATAGCAGAGATTCAGGCTTCATGTCATAGCAGAGAATCAGGCTTCATGTCATAGCAGAGAATCAGGCTTCATGTCATAGCAGAGAATCAGGCTTCATGTCATAGCAGAGAATCAGGCTTCACGTCACCCACCACTGGAACAGGCCATTGTCAGATATTTAGGCCCCGGCACCCAGACAGAGGAGAGAGGCCCCATTGCAGAGAATCAGGCTTCATGGCATAGCAGAGAATCAGGCTTCACGTCACCCACCACTGGAACAGGCCATTGTCAGATATTTAGGCCCAGGCACCCAGACAGAGGAGAGAGGTCCCATAGCAGAGAATCAGGCTTCATGTCATAGCAGAGAATCAGGCTTCACGTCACCCAAAACTGGAACAGGCCATTGTCAGATATTTAGGCCCCGGCACCCAAACAGAGGAGAGAGGTCCCATAGCAGAGAATCAGGCTTCATGTCATAGCAGAGAATCAGGCTTCATGTTACAGCAGAGAATCAGGCTTCACATCACCCAACACTGGAACAGGCCATTGTCAGATATTTAGGCCCTGGCACCCAGACAGAGGAGAGAGGCCCCATAGCAGAGAATCAGGCTTCACGTCATAGCAGAGAATCAGGCTTCATGTCACCCACCACCGGAACAGGCCATTGTCAGATATTCTTAGGCCTCGGCACCCAGACAGAGGAGAGAGGTCCCATAGCAGAGAATCAGGCTTCATGTCATAGCAGAGAATCAGACTTCACGTCACCCACCACTGGAAAAGGCCACTGTCAGATATTTTTAGGCCCCGGCACACACAGACAGAGGAGAGAGATCCCATAGCAGAGATTCAGGCTTCATGTCATAGCAGAGAATCAGGCTTCATGTCATAGCAGAGAATCAGGCTTCATGTCATAGCAGAGAATCAGGCTTCATGTCATAGCAGAGAATCAGGCTTCACGTCACCCACCACTGGAACAGGCCATTGTCAGATATTTAGGCCCCGGCACCCAGACAGAGGAGAGAGGTCCCATAGCAGGGAATCAGGCTTCATGTCATAGCAGAGAATCGGGCTTCACGTCACCCACCACTGGAACAGGCCATTGTCAGATATTTAGGCCCCGGCACCCAGACAGAGGAGAGAGGTCCCATTGCAGAGAATCAGGCTTCATGGCATAGCAGAGAATCAGGCTTCATGTCATAGCAGAGAATAAAGCTTCATGTCATAGCAGAGAATAAGGCTTCATGCCACCCACCACTGGAACAGGCCATTGTCAGATATTTAGGCCCAGGCACCCAGACAGAGGAGAGAGGTCCCATAGCAGAGAATCAGGCTTCATGTCATAGCAGAGAATCAGGCTTCACGTCACCCAAAACTGGAACAGGCCATTGTCAGATATTTAGGCCCCGGCACCCAAACAGAGGAGAGAGGTCCCATAGCAGAGAATCAGGCTTCATGTCATAGCAGAGAATCAGGCTTCATGTCATAGCAGAGAATCAGGCTTCATGTCATAGCAGAGAATCAGGCTTCACGTCACCCACCACTGGAACAGGCCACTGTCAGATATTTAGGCCCCGGTACCCAGACAGAGGAGAGAGGTCCCATTGCAGAGAATCAGGCTTCATGTCATAGCAGAGAATCAGGCTTCACGTCACCCACCACTAGAACAGGCCATTGTCAGATATTTAGGCCCCGGCACCCAGACAGAGGAGAGAGGTCCCATAGCAGAGTATCAGGCTTCATGTCATAGCAGACAATCAGACTTCATGTCACCCACCACTGGAACAGGCCATTGTCAGATATTTTTAGGCCCCGGCACCCAGACAGAGGAGAGAGGTCCCATTGCAGAGAAGCAGGCTTCATGTCATAGCAGAGAATCAGGCTTCACGTCACCCACCACTGGAACAGGCCACTGTCAGATATTTTTAGACCCCGGCACACAGACAGAGGAGAGAGGTCCCATAGCAGAGATTCAGGCTTCATGTCATAGCAGAGAATCAGGCTTCATGTCATAGCAGAGAATCAGGCTTCACGTCACCCAACACTGGAACAGGCCATTTTCAGATATTTAGGCCCCGGCACCCAGACAGAGGAGAGAGGTCCCATAGCAGAGAATCAGGCTTCACGTCATAGCAGAGAATCAGGCTTCATGTCACCCACCACCGGAACAGGCCATTGTCAGATATTATTAGGCCCCGGCACCCAGACAGAGGAGAGAGGTCCCATAGCAGAGAATCAGGCTTCATGTTATAGCAGAGAATCAGGCTTCACGTCACTTACCACTGGAAAAGGCCACTGTCAGATATTTTTAGGCCCTGGCACACAGACAGAGGAGAGAGATCCCATAGCAGAGATTCAGGCTTCATGTCATAGCAGAGAATCAGGCTTCATGTCATAGCAGAGAATCAGGCTTCATGTCATAGCAGAGAATCAGGCTTTACGTCACCCACCACTGGAACAGGCCATTGTCAGATATTTAAGCCCCGGCACCCAGACAGAGGAGAGAGGTCCCATAGCAGAGAATCAGGCTTCATGTTATAGCAGAGAATCAGGCTTCACGTCACCCACCACTGGAACAGGCCATTGTCAGATATTTAGGCCCCGGCACCCAGACAGAGGAGAGAGGTCCCATTGCAGAGAATTAGGCTTCATGGCATAGCAGAGAATCAGGCTTCATGTCATAGCAGAGAATCAGGCTTCATGTCATAGCAGAGAATAAGGCTTCACGCCACCCAACACTGGAACAGGCCATTGTCAGATATTTAGGGATAACTGTAATGGTGGCTTTCGTCATATCTGCGGAAAGTGGATGTTTGTCTAAGGCCAGATTGTAGATTGGGAGCAAAAAGGGGAGGAGAGTTTCTTTAAATGTCGAGTAGTAAGTTATGGGAAGCCCGTCTGGACCTGGGCATTTTCCTTTGGGAGTCGATTTGATAGCTGATACTAATTCCGCAATGGTAAATGGTTTGGACAGGGATTCTTTTTGGGACATAGATAGTGACGGCAGTCTGAGGGAAGATAAGAAGGCATTGATGTTAGAGTTTCTATCTAATGAGGGATCTGGGAGTACAGAGGGGGGGGAGATGATATAGAGACTCGTAGAACTTCCTGAATTGATCAGCTTTTTATTTAGCTTTAAACAGTAGGGTATTTTGAGGGGATCTAATGCTTTGGATGTAACGGGAAGTTCGTCTCTGTTTAATTCTTTGAATTGCAAATTTAGAGGCCTTATTCCCATGGGCAAAGACTTTCTGCTGTGCAGATAGATAATACTTAGCGGACTTCTCGTTAAGAAGATTTTTTAATTCTGTCCTTAGGGAGGTGAGTTCTGAGAGGTGCTGGGCTAATAGAGATTGTTTATGTGCTTTTTCCAGTGTATGGATTTTAGATAGTAAAGTGGAAAGTTTTTTCTCAGACTGCTTTTTAAGAAAAGAGCATAGGCTAATTAGTCTGCCTCTTATAAAGGCCTTGTGAGCATCCCAAAGTGTTTGGGGGGAGATATCTTTGGTATTATTGATTGAGAAATATTCTTTGAGGAAGGAGGAAATACGGGTTATGTGTTTCTCATTCCCTAGCAAGGATTCATTGAGTCTCCAGTTGGATTTTTTATTTGATCTAATGGGTGGGTGTATGTCACAGAAAATAGGAGAATGGTCTGATAATGTTATGTCTCCAATCTTGGCAAGTGAGCATAGTTGCAGGTGTTCTTTTGAGATAAGGATATAATCAATCCTACTATAGGATCTGTTAGAGGGGGAATAGAAGGAGTAGTCTAGTCCCTGTGGGTTGAGACAACGCCATATGTCCGTGACGCCGAGATCTAGAAGTTTAGTCTGAAGGAAACTGAGGGCTTTTTGGGAGATGGCTGATTTCTTGGAGGTGGTGTCTAATAGCGGGTTAAAGGCTAGATTAAAGTCTCCGGCCATAATTAGTATGCCTTCTCTATGGGTTTCTATTAGTGTTATTAGTGTGGTGAGCCAACTGATCTGTTCAGTATTAGGAGCATATACATTCACAAGTGTATAAAGTGAACAGCCTATCATGGCTTTGAGTATTAGAAACCTGCCTTCAGGGTCTTGTACATGAGAGTTGTAGTGAAAGGGTAAGCTCCTATGGAAGCCAATACTAACTCCCCTCGAGGCGGCACCCTCAGCTTCACAATGGTACCAAGTAGGAAATTTAGAGAAGGAGAGGTTTGGGTAATTTCCGTGCTTAAAATGGGTTTCCTGTAGGAAAACTATAGAACATCTCTCCTTGTTTAAAAGAGATAAAATCTGACACCTCCTGGATGGGGACCTCAATCCCTTAACATTATAAGTTACAACTCTTAAATCGGACATATTTGTAAGAGATGTAAGTAATGGATGAATCTAAAAATGTACTATTTGCGTACTATCAACCAACCAGAGTAAAGGGAGGGTGCCACCTCGAGGTAAGCGATGACTCCAGTAAAGGTAGAGGTTTTCGCAGATCAGCAGATGCATATCAGCAAACGAAACATACATTTTTGTGTATTCTTGAGACCTATCAGAGGACAAAAAGAGGTTAACAAAATAGAAGGAAAAACACAAACATAACCATAAATAGCACCAAATTGGTACTAGACTGTAAGAGCCGACTAGTATTAGTGGCAAAGGGGGGTGTTGCATTACTCTTACTAGAGTGCAACTATGACGATCCCTCTTTAAGGAGAAAAATTTAAGCTCTGGTTTCAGCCAAAAAAAGTACTCTAAGGTTAGGGAGAGCAATGTAGCACTTCTGAGTAAGAATAAGAGGTAAGAATTTCTAGTGATAAACTTCTTTCAACATTCTATTTAACCTTAGTGGAAAATTAACTATCAAGAGAGTGACTACATATAAACCAGACAAGGCAACCTTTTCCCAAGTGAGGATTGGGAGGATTAGCATGGGATAGATCAGTCGTCTGTGAGTGTTAGTCTCTTGGAAGAGGATGATTGGCGATTTCTTCTCATCTTTTGAGACCTTTAAGTGTGAGGGGTCTCCGACGGTCCGTCTGAGGTCAGGGTGGGTAATTCAGAGACATCTCGGACTAAGTCCCAGTTTTCAATTGGGAGCGTCGGAATTTGCAGGATGTCGTATGCTTTATCCAAATCTGCGTATGATTGGATGGAGATTCTGCGACCATTATGAAAGAAGGACAGCCTGAACGGGAACAGCCATCTATATATGATTTTCTTGTTTCTCAGTAGGTCGGTGAGCGGCTTCAAGGATTTGCGTTTTTTAAGCGTGGATTGGGCTAAGTCCTGAAATATGGAGATTGGGTTGTCATCCCATGACAATTGAGGAGTGTTTCTTGCACCGTTCAAGATTGCCTCTTTACCAGGAAAATGCAAAAATGTGCAGATTATGTCCCTGGGAGGCTCTGTGGACTGAGGCTTGGGGCGCAATGCTCTGTGGGCTCGTTCGATAAGTACTTCATGTGTGGAGTCACGGCCCAGGAGCTTCAGACATATCTGCATCACCGTCTCAGGAATTTCCTCAGTGCCCACCGATTCAGGTACTCCTCTGAAGCGGAGGTTGTTTCTACTGCTTCTGTTTTCTTGGTCCTCTAATTGCATATAGAGGGTGTTGAGGTGTTTCTGGTGAGCGCCTAGATAATCAGAGATCGCAGCCTGGTGTGAGGTAAGGGCAATATTCGCTTCCTCCAGCGCCTCCACTCTTCTCCCTATGTGCCTCACATCCTCTTTAATGGAGTTGAGGTCGGTCTTAAGCGGCTCTAGGGCTTCCGATAGTGCACTCTTTAGGAAGGATTTAGAGAGCGCAAGTGTATCGGACTCAGGGGATTCTTCTCTCACATTCTCAGCAGCGCATTCAGCTTGCTGCTTGCTCCTCGGTGTGCGCGGTGGTTCCGGCGCCATTTTGGAGTCTCTGGCCACATAAGACTGTGCCGCTTTCTTTATAAATTTCTCCATGCCGCCCGCTTGAGAAGTCGATCTGGGCGGTTCTGGGGCATCAGCATATCTAGGGCCCCCGATCTTGACCATTTTGGGCTTAAATAGCTAAAGAATAGAGCTTCTGAGGGAATCGTTCTCAGCAGAGCTTCACATCACACAGCCATCCGGCTCTGGCGTTAGCTCCGCCCCCCCATTGTCAGATATTTAGGCCCCGGCACCAAGACAGAGGAGAGAGGTCCCATAGCAGAGAATCAGGCTTCATGTCATAGCAGAGAATCAGGCTTCACGTCACCCAAAACTGGAACAGGCCATTGTCAGATATTTAGGCCCCGGCACAAAGACAGAGGAGAGAGGTCCCATAGCAGAGACTCAGGCTTCATGTCATAGCAGAGAATCAGGCTTCATGTCATAGCAGAGAATCAGGCTTCACGTCACCCACCACTAGAACAGGCCATTGTCAGATATTTAGGCCCCGGCACCCAGACAGAGGCGAGAGGTCCCATAGCAGAGAATCAGGCTTCATGTCATAGTAGACAATCAGGCTTCATGTCACCCACCACTGGAACAGGCCATTGTCAGATATTTTTAGGCCCCGGCACCCAGACAGAGGAGAGAGGTCCCATTGCAGAGAATCAGGCTTCATGTCATAGCAGAGAATCAGGCTTCACGTCACCCACCACTGGAACAGGCCACTGTCAGATATTTGTAGGCCCCGGCACACAGACAGAGGAGAGAGGTCCCATAGCAGAGATTCAGGCTTTATGTCATAGCAGAGAATCAGGCTTCATGTCATAGCAGAGAATCAGGCTTCATGTCATAGCAGAGAATCAGGCTTCATGTCACCCACCACCGGAACAGGCCATTGTCAGATATTTTTAGGCCCCGGCACCCAGACAGAGGAGAGAGGTCCCATAGCAGAGAATCAGGCTTCATGTCACAGCAGAGAATCAGGCTTCATGTTACCCAACTCTGGAACAGGCCACTGTCAGATATTTTTAGGCCCCGACACCCAGACAGAGGAGAGAAGTCCCATAGCAGAGATTCAGGCTTCATGTCATAGCAGAGAATCAGGCTTCATGTCACCCAACACTGGAACAGGCCACTGTCAGATATTTTTAGGCCCCAACACCCAGACAGAGGAGAGGTTCATTCAACTTGTCCCGCAATATAATGGTAAAATGAAAATTAAAAAAGGATTGAATGAGGAAGTGCCCTGGAGTACAATAATATATGGTTAAGGGGAGGTAGTTATAAAAGTCTAATCTGCACAAGGGATGGACAGGTCCTGTGGAATCCATGCTTGGTTCATTTTTATGAACGTCAGCTTGTCCACATTGGCTGTAGACAGGCGGCTGCGTTTGTCTGTAATGACGCCCCCTGCCGTGCTGAATACACGTTCAGACAAAACGCTGGCCACCGGGCACGCCAGCACCTCCAAGACATAAAAGGCTAGCTCTGGCCACGTGGACAATTTGGAGACCCAGAAGTTGAATGGGGCCGAACCATCAGTCAGTACGTGGAGGGGTGTGCACACGTACTGTTCCACCATGTTAGTGAAATGTTGCCTCCTGCTAACACGTTCCGTATCAGGTGGTGGTGCAGTTAGCTGTGGCGTGGTGACAAAACTTTTCCACATCTCTGCCATGCTAACCCTGCCCTCAGAGGAGCTGGCCGTGACACAGCTGCGTTGGCGACCTCTTGCTCCTCCTCTGCCTTCGCCTGTGCTTCCACTTGTTCCCCTGTGACATTTGGGAATGCTCTCAGTAGCGCGTCTACCAACGTGCGCTTGTACTCGCGCATCTTCCTATCACGCTCCAGTGCAGAAAGTAAGGTGGGCACATTGTCTTTGTACCGGGGATCCAGCAGGGTGGCAACCCAGTAGTCCACACGTTAAAATGTGGGCAACTCTGCTGTCATTGCGCAGGCACTGCAGCATGTAGTCGCTCATGTGTGCCAGGCTGCCCAGAGGTAAGGACAAGCTGTCCTCTGTGGGAGGCGTATCGTCATCGTCCTGCGTTTCCGCCCAGCCACGCACCAGTGATGGCCCCGAGCTGCGTTGGGTGCCACCCCGCTGTGAACATGCTTCATCCTCATCCTCCGCCAATCTCCTGAGTGACTTCTAAGAGATTGGCCTGAAAGTGCTAAAAGTGACCCCTCTTCCTCCTCCTCCTGGGCCATCTCCTCTTCCATCATCGCCCTAAGTGTTTTCTCAAGGAGACATAGAAGTGGTATTGTAACGCTGATAACGGCGTCATCGCCACTGGCCATGTTGGTGGAGTACTCGAAACAGCGCAACAGGGCACACAGGTCTCGCATGGAGGCCCAGTCATTGGTAGTGAAGTGGTGCTGTTCCGCAGTGCGACTGACCCGTGCGTGCTGCAGCTGAAACTCCACTATGGCCTGCTGCTGCTCGCACAGTCTGTCCAGCATGTGCAAAGTGGAGTTCCACCTGGTGGGCACGTCGCATATGAGGCGGCGAGCGGGAAGGCCGAAGTTACGCTGTAGCGCAGACAGGCGAGCAGCGACAGGATGTGAACGCCGGAAGCGTGCACAGACGGCCTACACTTTATGCAGCAGCTCTGACATGTCGGGGTAGTTGTGAATGAACTTCTGCACCACCAAATTCAGCACATGAGCCCGGCAAGGGATGTGCTTCAAACCGGCTAGTCCCAGAGCTGCAACGAGATTTCGCCCATTATCGCACACCACCAGGCCGGGCTTGAGGCTCACCGGCAGCAACCACTCGTCGGTCTGTTGTTCAATACCCTGCCACAACTCCTGTGTGGTGTGGGACCTGTCCCCCAAACATATGAGTTTCAGAATGGCCTGCTGACGTTTACCCCGAACTGTGCTGAAGTTGGTGGTGAAGGTGTGTGGCTGACTGGATGAGCAGGTGGAAGAAGAGGAGGAGGAAGCCGAGTAGGAGGAGGAGGCTACAGGAGGCAAAAAATGTTGCCCTGCGATCCTTGGCGGCGGAAGGACGTGCGCCAAACAGCTCTCCGCCTGGGGCCTAGCCGCCACTACATTTACCCAGTGTGCAGTTAGGGAGATATAGCGTCCCTGGCCGTGCTTACTGGTCCACGTATCTGTGGTTAGGTGGACCTTGCCACAGATGGCGTTGCGCAGTGCACACTTGATTTTTATCGGATACTTGGTTGTGCAGGAAAGGCACGGCTCTCTTGGAGAAATAGTGCCGGCTGGGAACAACATACTGTGGGACAGCAAGAGACATGAGCTGTTTGAAGCTGTCTGTGTCCACCAGCCTAAATGACAGCATTTCATAGGCCAGTAGTTTAGAAATGCTGGCATTCAGGGCCAGGGATCGATGGTGGCTAGGTGGGAATTTACGCTTTCTCTCAAATGTTTGTGAGATGGAGAGCTGAACGCTGGCGTGTGACATGGTTGAGATGCTTGGTGACAGAGGTAGTGGTGTTGGTGGTACATCCTCTGTTTGCTGGGCGGCAGGTGCCAACGTTCCTCCAGAGGCGGAGGAAGAGGCCGAGGCGGCAGCAGCAGAAGAGGTAGCAGGGGGAGTCTGAGTGAGTTCCTTGTTTTTAGGGTGTTTACTCCACTGCAGTTCATGCTTTGCATGCAGGTGCCTGGTCATGCAGGTTGTGCTAAGGTTCAGAACATTAATGCCTCGCTTCAGGCTCTGATGGCACAGCGTGCAAACCACTCGGGTCTTGTCATCAGCAGATTGTTTGAAGAACTGCCACGCCAGGGAACTCCTTGAAGCTGCCTTTGGGGTGCTCGGTCCCAGATGGCGGCGGTCAGTAGCAGGCGGACTCTCTTGGCGGCGGGTGTTCTGCTTTTGCCCACTGCTCCCTCTTTTGCTACGCTGTTGGCTCGGTCTCACCACTGCCTCTTCCTCCGAACTCTGAAAGTCAGTGGCACGACCTTTATTCCATGTGGGGTCTAGGACCTCATCGTCCCCTGCATTGTCTTCCACCCAGTCTTCCTCCCTGACCTCCTGTTCAGTCTGCACACTGCAGCAGTTGGCACCTGTGTTTCATCATCAGAGACGTGCTGAGGTAGTATTCCCATGTCCTCATCATCAGGAAACATAAGTGGTTGTGCGTCAGTGCATTCTATGTCTTCCACCGCTGGGGAAGGGCTAGGTGGATGCCCTTGGGAAACCCTGCCAGCAGAGTCTTCAAACAGCATAAGAGACTGCTGCATAACTTGAGGCTCAGACAGTTTCCCTGATATGCATGGGG
This sequence comes from Bufo gargarizans, assembly GCF_014858855.1. NCBI lineage: Eukaryota > Metazoa > Chordata > Amphibia > Anura > Bufonidae > Bufo > Bufo gargarizans. The sequence continues at coordinate 8,807,960 of NC_058081.1, read as the reverse complement.
GTTATGTGACAGACTGATGGGCTTGGTTTTCAGGTGCCATCTGTGAGCTTTCTGCAGAAGACTGGGTGGGAGATAATGTGAACGTGCTGGATCCACTGTCTGCCACCCAATTGACTAATGCCTGTACCTGCTCAGGCCTTACCATCCTTAGAACGGCATTGGGCCCCACCAAATATCGCTGTAAATTCTGGCGTCTACTGGGACCTGAGGTAGTTGGTTCACTAGGATGTGTGGCAGAACGGCCACGTCCTCTCCCAGCACCAGAGGGTCCACTAACACCACCACGACCATGTCCGCGTCCCTTACTAGATGTTTTCCTCATTGTTACCGTTCACAACAATAAGAAAAAAATTATTTGGCCCAATGTATTGTATTCAAATTCAGGCCTTTTTTTTACAGGCACCTAACACTATCTGGCTATTTATTTAGGTACCATATTACACTAATACAGGCACAGCAGTAACCACAGATTTAGCTGAATATAAATTGTAGGGCTAGTACAAACCGGATTCCAAAAAAGTTGGGACACTAAACAAATTGTGAATAAAAACTGAATGCAATGATGTGGAGATGGCAAATGTCAATATTTTATTTGTAATATAGCGTAGATGACAGATCAAACGTTTAATCCGAGTAAATGTATCATTTTAAAGAAAAAATACGTTGATTCAAATTTTCACGGTGTCAACAAATCCCCAAAAAGTTGGGACAAGTAGCAATAAGAGGCTGAAAAAAGTAAATTTGAGCATAACGAAGAGCTGGAAGACCAATTAACACTAATTAGGTCAATTGGCAACATGATTGGGTATAAAAAGAGGTTCTCAGAGTGGCAGTGTCTCTCAGAAGTCAAGATGGGTAGAGGATCACCAATTCCCACAATATTGCGTAGAAAGATAGTGGAGCAATATCAGAAAGGTGTTACCCAGCGAAAAATTGCAAAGACTTTGCATCTATCATCATCAACTGTGCATAACATCATCCGAAGATTCAGAGAATCTGGAACAATCTCTGTGTGTAAGGGTCAAGGCCATAAAACCATACTGGATGCCCGTGATCTCCGGGCCCTTAAACGACACTGCACCACAAACAGGAATGCTACTGTAAAGGAAATCACAGAATGGGCTCAGGAATACTTCCAGAAACCATTGTCAGTGAACACAATCCACCGTGCCATCTGCCGTTGCCAGCTGAATCTCTACAGTGCAAAGAAGAAGCCATTTCTAAGCAAGATCCACAAGCTCAGGTGTTTTCACTGGGCCAGGGATCCTTTAAAATGGAGTGTGGCAAAATGGAAGACTGTTCTGTGGTCAGACGAGTCATGATTCGAAGTTCTTTTTGGAAATCTGGGACGCCATGTCATCCGGACCAAAGAGGACAAGGACAACCCAAGTTGTTTTCAACGCTCAGTTCAGAAGCCGTCATCTCTGATGCAATGGGGTTGCATATGTCCGTGTAGCATGGGCAGCTTGCATGTCTGGAAAGGCACCATCAATGCAGAAAAATATATTCAGGTTCTAGAACAACATATGCTCCCATCCAGACATCATCTCTTTCAGGGAAGACCCTGCATTTTTTTTTTTTTTTTTTTCTTTTTCAATATCTTTTTATTGATTTCAAGATAGAAAGGAAGGGGTACAAACCGTTTGCAGATCAAGTTTACAATAGCCATATTCAAAATACATGAAGGCAGTAATAGTAACATATTAGCATAGTAGTGTGTAGACAGGTATAAATCATACCCTGAAAATTGAAGCAGAAGCAACAAGGGACTTTTACGTCCTCCAAAATTAGAAGAACTGGGTTATCAGTCCGATGGCTTATGATATTGTAGGAGAGAAAGTAAGGCAAGAGGGTTATAGAAAACTTCACGCCCTGATGTCTCCACCGGCCTCCTTTGTTTCTGATTACTAAGGGTAACCATCGCACAGGGAGATATTAGACTGTTAGGTGAGGATGTCGGCGAGGGTAATCGGGATGCCCTGCTACCTGCCACACATATGATGATGGCTACAATCAAAGAATAGGATATCATAACCTATAACGATTAAAGATTAAAGAGGGCAAAGAAACAAAACTAAACAAAACAGGTGGGGGGGGGGAGGAAAGGAGGGGGGGTTGAGGTACCTAATTCAGGAGTTATATAGCAAGTTATGTGAGTGTTATAAATTAAAGTGGAGAAAATGTGCTGGAGTTGTATCAATCAAGATAATCATCTGTATAAAAGGTCAATATCTATAACTATGGGATAGTAAGCCCGAGCAGTAAAGTATGGGTTAAGGTGATGAGGATCTCCAGTTATACCAGGGGGACCAGATTTTCCTATATTTGTGATGTGATCTCAATTCCCAATGAGACAATTCTTCCAATCTGGAAATCGATGATACCTTGTGAATCCAGAATGTCTCTGACAAAGGACCATTTGACTTCCAGTTTGTTGCTATAATAAGTCTGGCTGCCGCGATAAGGGGTCTTAACAGACCTTTCTCAGATACCGATATTGAGTTTGGCATCATGTTCAGTAGAGCGGTTTTGGGACAGCATGTAATCTTCTTAGGGTCTCTTTTGCCTAAAATGCAATTTATATGAGTAAAAATCTGATTCCAGAAGGATTTTGCAAATGGGCACGACCACCATATGTGCAAGAAGGTGCCTCTCTCCTTAAGGCATCTCCAGCACATGTCAGAGGTAGTGCTATACTATTCGACTTAATTTAACAGGAGTGAGATACCATCTGGATATCACCTTGTATGTGCTTTCTTGTATATTAGTACATCTTGAGGAGAGTTTGGGTGAGAGTAAGATTTCTTTAGTGTCTTCACTCGTGAAAGTAGTGTTTAAGTCTTTCTCCCATTCTTTCAAAAAGTACAGGGATTTTTGCGAATCTCCTAGAAGTAAGTTCTCGCTTATCAAATGTGTGAGTTTTCTTGGTGTCTGTGTTTGAGAAATCAAATTTTCAAACCAAGAAGGTTCTCTGGTTTGGCAGGTCTTGCGTTAAGGCTAATCTTAGAGATTTCAATATAATATTGTGCTGGAGGTAGCTCAGTTTGGGTGTATTAAAATAATTTCTCATATCTTGGAGGTTCAATATAGCTCCATCTGGGTCTAGTAGATCAGAGGGAGCAACATTACTGTTTCGTATTTGTGCTGGAAGAGTTGTGTAGCCTTCACCAGTTGTAATGAGAAAATCATTGAGCCTACTTAAATGAGAGGAATTTGAGCAAATATCTCTAATATGTTTCATTTTCCAGACTGATAGGGTGGCATGAACCAACAAGTTGTCTTTTTTTTACAAGGGGGGTTTTAAGGGGATCTGAAAACACTAGCCCTTTTAAAGGATACCCTGTTAGTTCTTTTTCTAGCGAAATCCAAGTTTTATGTGTAGGGTATCTCATCCAATCTATAATTCTGCTCAAGTGAACAGCATAAATGTACTTGTTTAGGGAGGGGGCGCCAATTCCTCCTTTGGTTATGGGCAATTTTAGAATATCGTGTGAAATCCTCGGTTTTATGTTGCCCCATATGTAATTATAGCTGATTTTCTTGAAGGAGGTTAAGAATTGTTTTGGTAGTTTGATTGAGAGAACCTGTATGAGGTATGTTAGTTTAGGTAGGATCAAGGTGTTGAACATATTCTTTCGTCCGAGCCAAGAGATAAATGTAGGATTCCAGGAGTTCAAAATGTCTGGTATAGTTTTAATAAGAGGAGTGAAATTTAGGGCGAATAACCTATTAAGGTCAGGGGGAATGTTAACCCCTAGGAATTTCAGAGATTTTTGGGTCCATTGGAAAGGTGAATCTTTCTCTAGAGATCTTAGAGCTTTGTGGGAATAAAGTATACCCATCGCTTGTGATTTGGTGATATTTATTTTAAAGTTGGAGATTTCTCCAAATTTGTCTAGAATATCAATTATAAGAGGGAAAGCTTGTTTAGGATTTGAAATTACTAGTAATAGGTCGTCTGCATATGCAGCTTGTTTTATTTCAATGGTGCCACATCTTAAACCCTTAATATCAGTATTTTGTCTAATGGCTTGCAATAAGGGTTCCATTGACAAAATAAACAGTAGAGGGGATAAAGGGCATCCCTGTCTTGTTCCATTGTTTATGTGTACCGCCCGGGACAGAATGTCATTTACCTTTATAGTAAGCGCAAGGGGATGCATACATAGAGAAAATAGCCTTAATGAATGAGGTGGGAACATCCAAATTTCTCCAAGGTGTTGTTAATGAAGGGCCAAGCCACTCTATCAAAGGCTTTCTCGGCATCTGTCCCAAGCAGTACAATAGGAGTTTTGTTCTTTTTAGCTAAGGAGATAGAGTTGATGATTTTGTACATGCCATCTCTGCCCTCTCTGCCTAAAACAAAGCCTGTTTGATCAGGATTAATCAAATCTTGGAGTAAGGGTTTTATTCTGGCCGCTAGAATTCTAGGCGTATATTTTCAGATCTAGGTTTAATAAGGATATGGGTCTGTAGCTGGAGCAGAGCGTGTGATCTTTTTGGGGTTTAGGAATTAACGTTATATGAGCACTTAATGTTTGAGGTGTGAAGGGTAAGCCATTTAGAGCTGCATTGTATACCTGGGCCATATGGGGGACTAAAATATCTTTAAATGTTGCGTAGTATAGTGCTGGTAGTCCGTCTGGTCCTGGGGATTTCCCTTTAGGCAATTGATTTCAGAACTTCCATGATCTCCACCTCAGAGATCGGTGCACATAAACTCAGCTTATGCTCATCACTGATTCTGGGTAGATTAAGCTTGTCCAAGAAGTCAGAAGGTAAGTCTGCTTTTATCCTGGTTAGGTTTTATCAGAGTCTGCTGTATTAATATTATAAAGTTCAGAGTAGAAATCATGAAAGGCCTGGGCAATTGTTGGATCGTCTTTGTGTAGTAATTGATCACTTGTTTTGATGGCTGAAATCCTAGATTTGCGTTTTTGTTGGCGGAGCACAGATAACATAAATTTAGAGGATCTATTGCCATGTGCGAATAATTTTTGCTTTAAGGCTAGGTATAGTTTTGCTGTTTGTGCATTAAGGTGGGTTTTCAACTCTTCTCTGGCTTCATTGAGTCTATCCAGAATATCATTTTTCTTGAGGCGTTTATGACAACATTCAAGTTTAGATATTTTGGAGAACAATTCATTGGTCTTTTTCTGCCTAGCTTTGTTTAAGTTTGAGGCCAGAGAGATGAATTCTCCTCTGATAACAGCTTTGTGTGCTTCCCAAATGTACTGTGGGGGTGTCTCTCCCTGGGTATTATCTTGGAAGTAATCAATTAATTTCTTGTTTATGGCTTTCTGTATATCTGAGGAACTAAGCAGAGTTTCATTTAGGCGCCAGCTAAAAAATTTTGGCATGGAGTTAGGTGTTTTAAAGGTGAGGAAGACTGGTGTGTGGTCTGAATGAATAATAGAGCCTATCTTGGTTTCAATGCAGAACTGTAGAATGTTAGTAGGTACGAAAATATAGTCAAGCCTTTGATATGAGTTGTGCGGTGCAGAATAATGTGTGTAGTCTTTTACTTTTGGATTAAGAGCTCTCCAGACATCAATCAAGAGACTTTTGTGTAGGGATCTTTTTATGAGTCTTAGGGATCTGCCTTGGAAGAGCTGATTTGCCTGTTGAGGAGTCGAAGTGAGGGTTGATTGTTACGTTAAAATCTCCGGCTACTATGACTATCCCTTCTCGGAAAGCTTCAAATTCGGGCCAGAATTTATCTAGCCATTTCTTTTGAGCCGCGTTAGGGGCGTATATATTAACCAAAGTGAACAGCTTGGAATTGATTTCTCCTTTGATCATTATATATCTCCCTTCATCATCTGATTTGGTAGATTTGTGTAAGAAATCGGTATTTCTGTGTATTCCTATGCTAGTTCCGGATTTGTTGGAGGATGGGGAAGTGTTATGGAACCAGAGATTGAATTTAGTCTTGGATAAGTCCGGAGTTTTGTTATGTTTATAGTGTGTTTCCTGTAAAAATATTATATTAACCTTTTCTCTATGTAATTGGTTAATGATTTGGCTTCTTTTCACGGGGGACTTGAAGCCTCTAACATTATAGGTAGCAACCTTAAGTTCCGCCATGAGGAGAAGTATGTGTTATGTTTCGTGCATATAATTTACTCACTGATGTGATGCTCCGTTCTGCTTCTGCTGGATGTTCATATCCTCTAAGGACACTCATTGGTACTTTAGGTACAGGTGTGGGAAGGGATAGGTATGGGGATTGGTGTAAAGCCAATCTAAGAACATAAACAATAGAAAGGGGGTTAAGTTTAAACATACAATTAGTAAACTTTCCCAAAAAGATATTTCGGGGTAGAGGTTGAGTAAGAGCAAACGTATAAAAGGTCTTTAAAAGACCTAATAGAAGGTGATGTAACAGGTATAGGAAAATCTTATTTAAGAACATATCATATTATATTCGACACAGGTATCGATATGTAGTGGATACTAATTACTATTAAGTGTAATATTAACAGGTTATAAAAAAAAAAATAAAGCATACAAATGGTAGAAAGGTTTTGCTGTGTGGCTCTGAGTACTGGTCCCGGGTTGAAGCGCAGGTGCCTCCTGAGGGTAGGAGGAGAGGATGGAGGGAGGGGTCGGAGAGAAGGGAGAGAAAAGGAAAGAAAGGAGAGAAAAGGAAAGAGAGGAGAAAAAAGGAAAGAAAGGAAGGAGTCCCGCACCTCACCCCTTGATCAGTACATAAGTATGTCTCCCTCTGGAGGAGACATTAGATGAGACTGGGTGAGCTCAGACAGCAACCATGATAACTATGAGATACATGAAAATAAACTATCATAGCTTCAATCTTCGTCTGCCATAAGACGTCTGAGGGTCATCCTCCCTTGTCTTCTTTTATTCTTCAAAACTTTGCTGAAGGTGGAACTTCAGGTGGTATAAGGACATCTGTTGTGATAGACCAATCTGGAATGTCTATATCTGTAATTTCCAATGCAGCTAAGACATCTGGTAGGTCTTTCTGTGTTCTTATGGTGTATCTTCTTTCCCTCCAAGTGATCATCATCCCAAAAGGGAACAGCCATCTGAATGCGATTTTCTTATATCTTAAATGGTCTGTTAAAGGTTTCAGTAAACGTCTCTTGTTCAGAGTTACTGGTGCGATGTCTTGGAATAGTTGAATTGAGGCTTCTTCATATTCAATGCTTTCCATTTCTCTCGCTTTTTTCATTATTTCTTCTTTCTGAGCAAAGTTCAAGAGTTTACAAATTACGTCTCTGGGGGGATCACCTGGTTTTGGTTTAGGACGTAAGGCTCTATGGGCTCTTTCTATGATAACTGGGTTTGGAGGATCCTCTGCTAGTAGAGTTTTGCAAATTTCCTCAACTGCTTTGGGGATTGCTTCATTTGCCACAGATTCCGGGATTCCTCTAAAACGGATATTATTCCTCCTGCCTCTGTTATCTTGATCTTCAATGTAGTCGTGGAGGTGATTAATGTGTTGTTGATATTTAGAAAAGGTTTCGGAAGCTTGTTTGGTGTAATTAGTAATAGCTGTTTGCGTGGTTTCCAATGTTTCAACTCTATTACCAATCTGCCTCATTTCTCTTTTTATTTCTGATAACTCTTCAAGCACCGGATTTAAGGCATCTGATAAGGCTCTTGATATGAATGATCTGGAAAGAGGTAGCTCAGTTGTAGGTTCTGTGACATCTTCATATTCACTGTCTCCATCAGTGGGACGTGTTATAGATTTCTGTGTGGCTCCTTTAGGAGTTGAGACTTGTGCTCCAGAGGAGGTCTGCGTCTTCTTCATTATGAATTTGTCCAGACCTGGTTGTGATAGATGTGGGGTTTTGGTAGGAATAAGGGAGTCCTGGCTAGTGCCTCTGAATCTTCCCACTTTTACCATATGTGCATAGGATGGAACCACTTTGTGGAAGCAAATAACCTGTACCTGTGTCTGTATCGATTCTGCTAGGGAATTAATACATGGTTGGGATTCCTTGGTCAGTACCTTAAAAATACAAAGGAAGGCAAAGTTGGGAGTAAATAGCTGCTATGGAGGTTATTCCACAGGTGATTTATGAGAAGTGCAGCTTGTTATAAAGGTTCTTGTGTTCTCGTTCTGCTGTAGAGTAGTAACAGTTCATATGGGGTCGCACAGTAAGTTTGAAGATAGATGCTGTAAATAAGACGCTGTTCCTTTAAGTATGCGACAGGAACAGGTTTCCTTTAGGCACCTTTCAATTGCCAGTATAGATAATGGTTGGGGGGGGGGGGGGGCAAAGAAGAGTGATCTTCAAATCTAAATGAACCCGTTATGTTCAGGTTTCTATAGGCATTCACTCTCAGTACTTTACGGTGGAGCTCTCAGGGGATAAGATTTAGAAGCGTGTTGCCCCAGATATTACTGTGAAGCGTCGGATCGATTTCGCAAACTGGATTGCGATCTCGTTTCAGTGAATAAAGACCTTAATAGATTAAAGCGAGTGCTGAACAGATGTCTTTATGAGGTATTCCTCAGACTGAATGAAGACAGGCCAGTTTAGCTCTGTGACGCTAGTTTGCTTAAGCGCCGTTATGCAGAAATGTCCCCAGGGCCGGAGATAGTATGCTGCCAGTATCGGCAGAGCAAGAAGGAGCAGATCTTCTTACCGGTAGCTGGTCCGATGATGTCGGGAGTTCTCCTTATGTTAGGCCCTGTTATCGGGTTGGTACTGGCTGATGTATGAGCGGGAGCTGTAGTGTGGGTCCGAGGCTCAGGGTCTCCGCTAGGCTGCAGATGGGATTCGGCTTTCTATCCTCTTATAGGGCCTATAAAAGGCTTAAAATGATCCGACTGGTATATATAGTCCTGAGGGACAGGTTTGGAGTGTCTTTAGATCTTTATACTGCTTGGATGTCTCAGGATTGTGATTCCAACACAGGAGCTCTGGGTAGACGCTTCCTCCCTGTTCGGTTGTTGGCCACGCCCCCCCGACCCTGCATTTTTCAACAAGATAATGCCAGACCACATTCTGCATCAATCACAACATCATGGCTGCGTGGGAGAAGGATCCGGGTACTGAAATGGCCAGTCTGCAGTCCTGATCTTTCACCTATAGAGAACATTTGGCGCATCATAAAGAGGAAGGTGCAACAAAGAAGGCCCAAGACGATTGAACAGTTAGAGGCCTGTATTAGACAAGAATGGGAGAGCATTCATATTTCTAAACTTGAGAAACAGGTCTCCTCGGTCCCCAGACGGCTGTTGAGTGTTGTAAGAAGAAGGGGAGATGCCACACAGTGGTGAAAATGGCCTTGTCCCAACTTTTTGGGGATTTGTTGACACCATGAAATTCTGATTCAACATATTTTTCCCTTAAAATGGTAAATTTTCTCAGTTTAAACTTTTGTTCCGTGATTTATGTTCTATTCTGAATAAAATATTAGAAGTTGGCACCTCCACATCATTGCATTCAGTTTTTATTCACGATTTGTATAGTGTCCCAACTTTTTGGGAATCGGGTTTTTATTTAGGCCCTGGATGACAGGTATACGTTTACGGACAGAATTTGACTTGGAAATGCACGGTAGCGTGTGAAGTTATTGAGGATGACCCTATCAGCACCTTCAATGTAATATACCCTTTTATGGATAGTTTTAAACTTGGCCTGCTACAGCGGGAAACCACTGATTTAGGGAATTGCTATATTGGGAATTGTATTTCAACCCAGAAAAAAATATATCCTTTGCCAGACAGCAGACAGTATTACAATTGGCTGGCCACAGCTGAAACACCAGATTTAGGGTACTGCTAGTTTGGCAATTGTATTTCACCCCTCAATAAAATAGTAAGTACAGCCAAGCCCCTGATGTAGGATATAGCAAAAAAAACAACACAATATTGATGGTTAAATGTACTTGGTGGCAGCTTGTGCTGGCGCACCACAAGACACAAAATGGCCGCCGATCACCCCAGAAAAAAGTGACAGAAAAACGCTCTGGGCAGCCTAAAAACAGTGAACATTTAAATAGCAGAGGTTGAATGATTCACAGCTGTAGATCGATCACTTCACTAAGTGTTTTGGAAGAGTAAATCCCTGCCTAATCTCGCCCTAACGTCGCAGCTGCATCCTCTCCCTACACTGATCAGAGCAGAGTGACGTGCGGCGCTATGTGACTCCAGCTTAAATAGAGGCTGGGTCACATGGTGCTCTGGCCAATCACAGCCATGCCATTAGTAGGCATGACTGTGATGGCCTCTTGGGGAAAGTAGTATGACGCTTGTTGATTGGCTGCTTTGCAGCCTTTCAAAAAGCACCAAGAAAGTGCCGAACACCGAACCCAGACTTTTTACGAAAATGTTCGGGTTCGGGTCCGTGTCACGAACACCCCAAAATTCGGTACGAACCCGAACTATACAGTTCGGGTTCGCTCATCCCTATCAGCGACTTAAAAAGATTAAAATAGACAAATCGCCAGGACCGGGTGGCATACACCCCCGTATCCTAAAGGAATTAAGTAATGTCATAGCCAGACCCTTATTTCTGATATTTGCAGACTCTATACTGACAGGGAATGTCCCACAGGATTGGCGCATGGCAAATGTGGTGTCAATATTCAAAAAGGGTCTAAAAACAGAGCCTGGAAACTATAGGCCGGTAAGTTTAACATCTGTTGTGGGTAAACAGTTTGAAGGTTTTCTGAGAGATGCCATCTTAGAACATCTCAACGGAAATAAGCAAATAATGCCATATCAGCATTGCTTCATGAGGGATTGGTCATGCCTAATTTAACTAATTTAATCAGTTTCTATGAGGAGGTAAGTTCTAGACTTGACAGCGGCGAATCAATGGATGTCATATATCTGGACTTCTCCAAAGCATTTGACACTGTACCACATAAAAGGTTAGTATATAAAATGAGAATGTTTGGACTGGGAGAAAACGTCTGTATGTGGGTAAGTAACTAGCTGAGGGATAGAAAACAGAGGGTGGTTATTAGTGGTACATACTCCAATTGGGTCATTGTCACTAGTGGAGTACCTCAGGGGTCAGTATTGGGCCCTATTCTCTTTAATATATTTATTAATGATCTTGTAGAAGGCTTGCATAGTAAAATATCAATTTTCGCAGATGACACTAAATTGTGTAAAGTAATTAACACTGAAGAGGGCAGTATACTGTATATACACTACAGAGGACAGTATACTGTATATATACTACAGAGGACAGTATACTGTATATATACTACAGAGGACAGTATACTACTACAGAGGGATCTGGATAGACTGGAGGCTTGGACAGATAAGTAGCAGATGAGGTTTAATGATTCCTGCATTCATGGGATATTTGGGGTAACGTGATTAAACCAGTGTGGAAACCCTTAGAAAACCCATTGATGATGAATTTGACCCACTCCTGGTCAGGGTAACCAACCAAGTAAGCGGCAAGGGTTTCAACATTTACCACACCTAGTCACATCGAGCTGTGACCTTTCTGGGGGCATGTTACCTTGGGGTGGGCTTTAAAACAGATTGCGCAGAGGTGCAACAATCTGCATTGGCTATAAAAACATCCTGCAGCGTTGAAATTGTTACATATCTGGGTCTTGCCTAAATATTTTATCGGCCTGCCTAACTTATCCACCCCTGTCGTTGGTTTTAGAGAGGGACTCTCCGGAAGATTTTTAAAGGGAGTACCATGCGTAGATGGATTATTCGAATCTGCAGAATGGGAGTATGAACCAAAGCTCGTACATGCGGGTGCTTTTAAACCCGCAAAATGCCTACAGAACAGTTCCGTGTCAATCACAGACCAAAGGACAGTGTGTTGAAATTGTGACAGTAATGCCGCTGCTTTTGCCGAGAAAGACCGGTGATAATCATAAAATGCTGTTCCCCCGTATTTATGCCCTAGGTCAACCACTTTGTACAGATAGAGATCGAATTCTTCTTGGTGGCTAGGGGAAGCGAAACAAATTACGTCTCTATATAAACTAAAAGCTAATACGAATTCTGTGATGTTGAGTTTGCGATTTAACCTAACATCCCTGGATTTTAATATGACAGAAACCTCGCCACAGGCAATAGTTTTATTATCTGGGACCTCATGTGATGCTATAAGTAAAGATGCCAGATTCACATCCTTATCGTCTAAGATGCCTTGCCTAATGTTGGCAGGAATGAAATGCGATGGAGCAATGTCCGGGAAACTGCATGGTAATGCTATGGATGTGGATTCAGAAGCCGATGGAATTGCTGGTCTCTGCATGACAGTACTGGAAGTGGAAGCCCTATTTTCGATGGCCTCTAGTCGGTTCTGGAAGCCGGACATGGAAGAGGCCATGTAATTAATAGTGGCATGTAACTGTGACAGCGAGGTTTGAATTGTGGACATGGACATCACTTCTTGACTGGGGACAGGTTCTGACTGCAGAAGGCGGAATAATTCGGCCTTCTTGGCTGACGCAGAGAAAGAAATTCCTCTCCGAAGGCGTTCAGCAGTAATTTTGGGCACGGTCCAAGATCTCATGGATGGGGTACCATCTCTCTCTGATCGTAGATCCGTGCTTACGATAGATGATGCAGGTCCCTGGTCATCCATATCTTGTGACATGTCCATCTACAATGATACAATATGTGATGACCTGCTCCTGGGTGTACTGTGCCCACTACTGCCAGTGCCCACCACTCATATCTGGTGTGACAGTAGCTTGCATTTAAAACTGTAAAAAAAATTGTCTCTGTAATATAATTGCAGTTGCCTGCCAGTGAGTGTGAGGCCCACAGAGTGTACTGTGCCCACTGCCAGTGCCCACCACTCATATCGGGTGGCACAGTACCTTGCACGCATAGTACCACTCATCTACAAAAAAATTACAGGCAGAGGCAGGCCACCCCGCAGGGGCCGTCGTGGTTGTGGTGCTGTGATTTCCTTTGGCCCTAGAATAATGCCCAGTGTTTAGAGGCCACGTACCCTGAACTCGAATAGTTCTGAGGCCATAGATGACTGGCTAACACAGGACACCCAATCTTCTACAGCTTCCGCTCGGAACCTTGACGCACCAGCTCCTCCAGCTCAGCTTCGGGCACCTCTCAAGTTACCACTCGCCCGCCCGCCGCCACCACTAACACTAGCACCACAGCCGCTTCACCTGATCTGTCAGAGGAGTTATTTACACATCAGTTGGAAGAAATGAGGATGTAGATAACAGGGATATGTGTCAGTCAGGCAGCATTACACAGATGGACGTACGGTGTGATGATGATGATGTTGTACCCGCTGCTGCTTCCTTTGCTGAGTTGTCAGATACAAGTGAAGCGGTTGATGATGATGATGTGTCCGTGGATGTCATGTGGGTGCCCGCTCGAAGAGAAGAAGAACGGGGAAAGTTCAGATGGGGAGACAGAGAGGAGGAGGAGGAGACGAGTTGGAAGCAGGGGGAGGTCGTCGCAAGGAGCTAGTGGCACAGTCAGACAGCATGTATCGGCACCCGGGGTCAGCCAGACAGCACGCCAATCAACGCATGCTGTTGCTACCACCAGAATGCCGTGATTGCAAAGCTCAGCAGTGTGGCATGTTTTTTGTGTGTCTGCCTCTGACAACAGCGATGCCATTTGCAACCTGTGCCAAAAGAAACTGAGTCGTGGGAAGTCCAACACCCACCTAGGTACAACTGCTTTGCGAAGGCACATGATCTCACATCACAAACGCCTATGGGATCAACACATGATGAGTACAAACAGCACACAAACTCAAAGCCACCATCCTCCTCCTGGTCCAGCATCTTCAGCCATGTCAACCACTGCTGTCCTTCTTGCCCCCTCTGAACCACCCGCCACTCCGCCTCTCACCTTCAGCAGTTCCTGCTTATCTGCCCACAGTCAGGTGTCTGTCAAGGAAATGTTTGAGCATAAGAAGCCAATGTCACAGAGTCACCCCCTTGCCCAGCGTCTTACAGCTGGCTTGTCGGAAATCTTAGCCCGCCAGCTTTTACCATACAAGCTGGTGGAGTCTGAGGCCTTCAAAATATTTGTAGCTATTGGGACACCACAGTGGAAGGTACCAGGCCGAGATTTCTTTTTTACAAAAGGCAATCCCCAACCTGTACTTTATTGTGGAAAAGGAAGTCATGGCATGTCTGGCACACAGTGTTGGGGCAAGGGTCCATCTGACCAATGATACCTGGTCTGCAAAGCACGGTCAGGGCAGGTATATCACGTACACTGTGCATTGGGTAAACCTGCTGACAGCTGCCAAGCATGGAATGTGTGTCTCTGCAGAGGAATTGGTGACACCACCACGACTTGCAGGGAGGCCTGCTGCCACCTCTCCTACTCCTCCTACTCCATCCTCTTCGCTAACCTCCTCGGCTGCTGCTGCGTCTTGCTCCACATCAACTGCATCCCCCCAGCTCCCGAGGGGCTATTCCACATCCCGGATACGACAGTGTCACGCTGTCTTGGGGTTGACTTGCCTGAAAGCAGAGTCACACCTGACCAGCACTCCTGTCCGCCCTGAATGCACAGGTGGATCAGTGGCTGACTCCGCACCAACTGGAGTTCTGCAAAGTGGTGTGTGACAACGGAAGCAATTTGTTGGCGGCATTGAATTTGGGCAAGTTGACACATGTGCCGTGCATGGCACATGTGTTGAATCTGATCGTACAACGCTTTGTGCATATGTACCCAGGCTTACAGGACGTCCTCAAGCAGGCCAGGAAGGTGTGTGGCCATTTTAGGCGTTCCTACACGGCCATGGCACACTTTTCAGATATTCAGCGGCGAAACAACATGCCAGTGAGGCGCTTGATTTGCGACAGCCCGACACGTTGGAATTCAACACTCCTAATGTTTGACCGCCTGCTCCAACAAGAAAAAGCCGTCAACGAGTATTTGTATGACCGGGGTGCTAGGACAGCCTCTGCGGAGCTGGGAATTTTTTTGCCACGTTACTGGACGCTCATGCGCAATGCCTGTAGGCTCATGCGTCCTTTTGACAAAACAAAAAAATAAAGGCACATACATGTGTCAATTCCCCTTCGTGATCGTTACCTTGTTGTGGTGAAGGGGCTTGCGTATCACAATGAAGCGATCACCTCTATGAGTGTGTTGGCAATGGCAATGTTGGCACACCCCAGATGATAAGGTCGTTGCTTAATTGTGAACAAAAAGCGATCGGCTGGATAACTTTGCATAGAAAAAACTATAATTTTCTTTGTGATCATCTAAGGTGATCATTAAAGCCTACTAGGCCAACAATGGGCCCACACTGCAGAATAATTGTTTTCTGTGTCACTGAACTACCTCAGCACGACTATAGGTTTTGAAAAACCGCCATCGCCTGCAATCTCCCAAACGTGCGCACAAGCACAGTCATCACTACACCAAGATTGACGCATAGAGGCATAAAATTTATGTCATTAGTGTGTCAACTATTGACAACTCTTTGTGGTTGTCTAAAATCTATTCGATACACGTCCCTGATAGGGGACGTAGCAGGAATTTAACTGATAAGTATAGTACTACTTAACACGCCACTTATATAGGGTGGCACAGTACATTGCACGCGCAGTGCCCCAAATTGGAAGTAGGAAGACCGACCAAGCATCTTTATTCCATCTCCCGGTTCCTAAAATCTATTCCATAGACCGGCCCCTAATACGGGACGTAACAGGGATTAAACTGATAGGAATAGTACTACTTAACATACCACTCATAAAGGGTAGCACAGTACATTGCACGGCACACACGCAGTGCCCCAAATTGGAAGTAGGAGGACCAACCAAGCATCTTTTTCCATCTCCCGGTTCCTAAAATATATTCTATAGACCGACCCCTGATAGGGAACTTAACAGGGATTAAACTGATAGGAATAGTACTACTTAACATACCACTCATATAGGGTAGTACAGTACATTGCACGGCGCATGCGCAGTGCCCCAAATTGGAAGTAAGAGGACCGACCAAGCATCTTTTTTCCATCTCCCGGTTCCTAAAATCTATTCTTTACACCGTCCCCTGATAGGGGACATTACAGGGATTGAACTAATAGGAATAGCACTACTTAACATACCACTCAGATCGGGTAGCACAGTACATTGCACAGCGCACGCGCAGTGCCCCAAATTGGAAGTAAGAGGACCGACCAAGCTTCTTTTTCCATCTCCCGGTTTCTAAAATCTATTCCATACACCGGCTCCTTTTGCGGCGGTGACAAACCTGGTCAGTCAAACCCAAGGCAACATCATCGACCTCATCCCATATGCGTTTTTTCTGGAGTGTGCCCTGCGAAGAGTGCTGGATCAGGCCGTAGATGAGCATGAAGAGGAAGAGTTGTAGTCACCATCACCACCAGAAGCAGCCTTGTCGTTGTCGATTGCTGGACCTGTGGCAACGCAGAGAGAGGAGTCTGAAGAAGAGGAGTCAGAGGAGGAAGGTGGCTTTGAGGAGGTGGAAGAACAAGTCCCAGGGGGCTTGTTGTCACCTCTCGGGGACCCTTGGTGTTGTACGTGGCTGGGTGGAGGAAGAGACCTTCAATGACGTCAATGAAGACAAGGAACGGGACATGGCTAGCTTTGTATCCAACCTTGTGCAAATGGGGAGTTTGCGGTTGTGCAAATGGACTGTTTGCGTTTGTTTGCGGTGCGTTAAACAGGGAGTTTGGTCTGTCACTGTGAAGCTGGCGTAACCCTTACACTACCTGATCAATACAACATCATACCTGATGTTTTAAAGTACGTTATTCCAAACAATTTAGGATTGTTAGGTGATTTATGCCCTTTATGGATTAAAACCCGACTCTGTGTCAACTACGTAATTTTCCATGGGAGTTTTGCAATGGATCCCCCTCCGGCATGTCACAGTCCAGGTGTTAGTCCCATTGAAACAACTTTTCCATCACTATTGTGGCCAGAAAGAGTCCCTGTGGGTTTTAAAATTCGCCTGCCTATTGAAGTCTATGGCGGTTCGCCCGGTTCGACCGTTCGCGAACATTTGGGGAAATTCGCGTTCGGAGTGTATTAGTGGCACAAAAATATATATATATTTGCTGTTCAGCAGTGCAGTTATACGTTCTAAAGCCTTTTGTGGAATGCATAAGTGGAAAAAATAAAAATATATTTGCCGTTCGGTGGTCTAGTTATATGCTCTAAAGCCTTTTGTGGAGTGTATAAATGGAAAACAATATATATATTTGCCGTTCAGCAGAGCCGTTATATGTTCTAAAGCCTTTTGTGGAATGTATAAGTGGAAAAAATAAAAATATATTTGATACTCAGTGGTGTAGTTATATGTTCTAAAGCCTTTTGTGTCCTGTATAAGTGGAAAAATTAGGGGCCTATTTGCCGTTCAGCGTTGCAGTTACAGTATGTTCTAAAGCCTTTTTTCGAGTGTATAAGTGGAAAAAAGAAAAATATGTTTGCCGTTTAGCAGTGAAGTTGTATGTTCTAAAGCCTTTTGTGGAGTGTACAAGTGGAATAAAATAAGGGTCTATTTGCCGTTCAGCGATTTTATGTTCTAAAGCCCTTTTTTGCGTGTATTAGTGGCACAAAAAAAGTATTTGTCGTTGTGTGGTGAAGTGAGAACATTAAAGCCGCTTTTGGTGTGTATTAGTGGGAAAAAAAAGGGCTTATTAGCCGTTGTGTGGTGAAGTGAGAAATTACAATCTTTTTTGGGGTGTTTTAATTTCTTTACTTATTTATTTGATCTAACAGATGTCAGACAGAGAAGTGCCAGGCCCTGCACATTGGAGTGGCAGAGGCCCAAATGTTTCTGGCGCAGGCACTGGCCGCAGCAGAGTAAGGATGCATGGCAGCAGGAATAGCAGCGAGAGGCCATAGCTGCCCGTGTCATCTAGCGGTCGTGTCTTGACCAGCAATCCAGCGGTTCTTGAATGGTTGACTCGGTCATCCATTTCCTCCCAAATGACATCAAACACCCCCAGCCAAGAGTCGGTGGGTTCGTCAGACACAACCTTTAGTTGGCATGGGGCCCTGTGCCCTCACCTGTCCTCAACCTGCCTCTGTCCTTTTCTATTTCCTCAGCCAGAGAAGAATTATACTGTGGGCTCAGCCCCACTATACAGCGAGGACGAGCTACTAGAGGACCCAGAAACCGGTGAGGAAGATATCAGTGACAGGCAGACAGTATTCAAAGATGTAGTAAGAAGACCGGAAATTTCAACCAAGAATGCGATTTATTGGTCACATATTATAGTTCCATAGTGACGCGTTTCAGCACAAATGTGCTTTCATCAGACTACAAATAAACATCTCACTTACAGGCTTTAAATACACAAATGAAATACAGGGGAACTGACATCATCAGTAAAGCTCCTCCCCCTCATTGACGATAGTAACCATATTATCGAAATTTTATAATCGGATGTATTCCAATATTCGGTAATTAATCCCGCTGGTGAAAAAAGGAAAAATACATTTGTAAAAATTTGTATGTGCAGGGTACCTCATAGGAAGCAAGACACATTGTATTCACGATTGAGGCCCCTGGGCTCCATCGTTTGTAAACGATGGATCCAGTTGGCCTCTCTTTTCAGTAACAATTTATTTCTGTCGCCCCCATGGCGGGTAACGATACTCCCTCGATAATCTGATACCGTAACTGCGAAATGTTATGTTTTTTTTGTGAAAATGAAAGGTTATTGGAAGCAATAAATTCCCTTTTCTGATAGTAGATTTGTGCTTACTTAATCTATCCTACATTCTCTTAGAAGTTTCCCCCACATATAATAATCCATATTTTATCCCTGATATTATCTGTCCGTTTATAACATATCATAGGTGATCTCTGAAACTCACCTATCTGTGGGTAAGACTTAGATAATATATGCCAATGGTGATTAACAATAGTCCTCAGGCGTTGGGACCATGGGTGATACTTAAAGGGAGTCTTTCACCTAAAATGACCATTATACACCACAAACATGATGATATCCATTACATTCCCCATATTATAATCTTACCTTTCATATTGCTGTCCGTCGCCTATTCTCTCATAAAAACGCTTTTAATCCATATGCTAATTAGGTTCTGAAGGTGCCCAGGGCGGCGTTTATGCGGCCGGTGCCCAGGCTCCACGGCGCTGTTCAAATCAAACCCCTCCCCTTTCACCCCTCTGGCCCGCCCTCGGTTCTTGAGATACAATCCTCCAGTCAATGACAGATCCGGCGCCTGCGCACTCCATTACCCACTAGGACAGAGGCAGCAGAACGTTTAATGCGCATGCGCCGGCCCGTACATCCCGATATTTTGGCAGTTTACTTCCGCCGGCTAGATCGGGCCGGCGCATGCGGATTAAACGCTCTGCTGCCTCTGCCCTAGTGGGTAATGGAGTGCGCAGGCGCCGGAGCTGTCATTGACTGGAGGATGGTATCTCAAGAACCGAGGGCGGGCCAGAGGGGTGAAAGGGGAGGGGTTTGATTTGAACAGCGCCGTGGAGCCTGGGCACCGGCCGCATAAACGCCGCCCCTGGGCACCTTCAGAACCTAATTAGCATATGGATTAAAAGCGTTTTTATGAGAGAATAGGCGACGGACAGCAATATGAAAGGTAAGATTATAATATGGGGAATGTAATGGATATCATCATGTTTGTGGTGTATAATGGTCATTTTAGGTGAAAGACTCCCTTTAATCACTAAAGGGATCCTTGTCTCTTTCTTATTTCTATCCACCTGTGTGTTCTCAACTTTGTCTCGCTGTGTCTTCAATAATTCGAGGGGGTAGCCTCTCTCTCTAAATTTATGAGTCATATCATCTAATCTTTTTTGACACATGTCTTTATTACTGACAATGCATTTCACTCTCTGGTATTGAGAATACGGAATTGATTCCTTAATAGACGCTGGGTGACTACTAGAGAAGGCCAATAAACTATTTCTGTCCGTAGTCTTGATAAATAAATCTGTCTGTACTTTACCATCCTTTCCCTTTATCACCCATGTATCTAAAAAAGAGATCCTGTCTAGATCTTGATGTACTGTAAATTTCAGCTCATCCCAGATGGAATTTAAATACGTAGTAAATTCCGTGAGGGATCGAACATCGCCACGCCATACGCAAAAAATATCATCGATAAAACAACGCCAAAATATACAATGTTGTTGATATAGTGGATTTGAATAAACAAACTGGCTCTCAAAATACACCATATAAGTTTTTTCGTATGGCGGTGCGACGTTCGATCCCATTGCGGTCCCGCGGCACTGCTGGTAAAAGGAATCTTGAAACAAAAAATAATTTTGCTCAAGTACTATCCTCAAAAGTTTCAGAAATAATTCTTTCTCTTCCTCTTTATATGTACTTGTATCTAGGAGACCCGCGACTGCATTAATTCCCTTGTCATGTATGATTGACGTATAAAGACTGCACACGTCAAGAGTGACGAATATGCAGCCTTCATCCATCTGAAGTGAGCCAATTTCTGACAGAAAGTGGCCGGTATCGCGAATATAGGACGGTGCATGATGAGTTATGGGGTTATACCTTCTCAAGAAGAATAGCAGGACATGGGAGAATGGAGTCAGTGGACGCCACAATGGGGCGACCAGGAGGATTAATAAGTGACTTATGCACTTTGGACAAAGTATAGAACACCGGAGTAATCGGGTGTTGATTAATAAGAAAGTCCTCCAATTTGGCATCCACTACTCCACTCAATAGTTCGGGCTAATGTGGGAAGTAATAAAATAGAAAGAGGACAAAGTACTTTGTCAGCACCTAGACGGGGCATGTTTCCTTGTCTTAACTGTGTGAATTGTTCTAGTGTTATCAAGGGCCCATGTTTTTCCCATCCCCATTCAGGTGAAAGGATTTCGATAAGGGACACATTCACATGTGATAGATTTGTGGTTTATTATATGTGGGGGAAACCTCTATGAGAATGAAGGATAGATTAAGTAAGCACAAATCTACTATCAGAAAAGGGAATTTATTGCTTCCAATACCTTTTCATTTTCACAAAAAAAAACATAACATTTCGCAGTTACGGTATCAGATTATCGAGGGAGTATCGTTACCCCACCGTGGGGGCAACAGAAATAAATTGTTACTGAAAAGAGAGGCCAACTGGATCCATCGTTTACAAACGATGGAGCCCAGGGGCCTCAATCGTGAATACAATGTGTCTTGCTTCCTATGAGGTACCCTGCACATACGAATTTTTACAAATGTATTTTTCCTTTTTACCCCAGCGGGATTAATTACCGAATATTGGATTACATCCAATTATAAAATTTCGATGATATGGTTACTATCGTCAATGAGGGGGAGGAGCTTTACTGATGACGTCAGTTCCCCTGTATTTCATTTGTGTATTTAAAGCCTGTAAGTGAGATGTTTATTTGTAGTCTGATGAAAGCACATTTGTGCTGAAACGCGTCACTATGGAACTATAATATGTGACCAATAAATCGCATTCTTGGTTGAAATTTCTGCGAAGTGCAGGTCTTCTTACTACATTGTTTTATTGGACGCCATTCCACTGACACGTGCACCGCAAACTTCGAGAAGGTAGTGCCGACCTGTTATTTACTAAAATAGTACTCAAAGATTATAATGATGTAGCTGATCACACTTGGGAGCCAGGTGAAGCTTTATCATCATCGGGAGAAGAGGGTGGCAGTTTGCTCGTGAGGCAGCCAGTCGCTATCGTGGCAGGGAGTCAGCAGGGTGGCAGCAGTGGGAGGTTGGTAGCCAAGCATGCAAGGGATAGACAACCCGTTTCTACATGCACGGAAAGTAGCGGTGCACGGGTTCACGGAAGCAGCGGTGGTAGCAGTCATTCAGTGCGTAGTGTTGCGGGTAAAATCATCTACTCGGCGATGTGGCAGTTTTTTGCTAAGCCACTGGAGGAGGTGAACATGGTCATATGTAGAATCTGTGGGCAGAAGGTGAAGTGTCGCCAGGGTGCCAATGTGGGCACCACGGCCCTGCATCAACATATGCAGCGTCACCATAAAGTGGCCTGGGAGAACTGTGGCTCCGATGTGGTTGTCCAGTCTGCCGCAGCAACTGCTGCATCACCCAGTGGCACGCACCCGGTTTCAGGCAGTCAAGGCTCCACCACCTCAGCCAAAGGGAGCTGTCTGTCCTTCACATGATCTGCTGGTCCTGATGCTCTTGCTCCTTCTCCTCCTATTCCTCATCAGTCATTCCATCAGTAATTGATCTCCGAAGCGATTGCCAAGAGACAACAGTATGCGTGCACTCATCCAAAGGAGCAGAAGCTGAATGTGCTCTTGTCCAAGTTGCTGGTGCTGCAGTCCCTCCCTTTCCAAGTGGTGGACTCTGCACCTTTCAACTGATGGCTTGTGCCGAGCTGAGGTGGAGAGTCCCAAGCAGTAGGGATGAGCGAACCCGAACTGTATAGTTCGGGTTCGTACCAAATTTTGGGGTGTCCGTGACACGGACCCGAACCCGGACATTTTCGTAAAAGTCCGGGTTCGGGTTCGGTGTTCGTCGCTTTCTTGGCGCTTTTTGAAAGGCTGCAAAGCAGCCAATCAACAAGCGTCATACTACTTGCCCCAAGAGGCCGTCACAGCAATGCCTACTATTGGCATGGCTGTGATTGGCCAGAGCACCATGTGACCCAGCCTCTATTTAAGCTGGAGTCACATAGCGCCGCCCGTCACTCTGCTCTGATCAGCATAGCGAGAGGTTGCAGCTTCGACGTTAGGGCGAGATTAGGCAGTGATTCACTCCTCCAAAAGACTTCATTCAGAGATCGATCTGCAGCTGTGGATGATTGAACTGCTGCTATTGAATTGCTCACTGTTTTAGGCTGCCCAGAGCGTTTTTCAGTCACTTTTTTCTGGGGTGATCGGCGGCCATTTTGTGTCTTGTGGTGCGCCAGCACAAGCTGCCACCAAGTGCATTTAACCCTCAATGGTGTGGTTGTTTTTTGGCTAAATCCTACATCAGGGTCAAGCTGTCACACCAAGTGCATTTATCCAGCAATAGTGTGGTTATTTTTTGGCCATATACTACATCAGGGGCAAGCTGAGCCTGTCACCAAGTGCATTTAACCCTCAATGGTGTGGTTGTTTTTTGGCTAAATCCTACATCAGGGTCAAGCTGTCACACCAAGTGCATTTAACCATCAATAGTCTGGTTATTTTTTGGCCATATACTACATCATGGGCAAGCTGTCACCAAGTGCATTTAACCCTCAATGGTGTGGTTGTTTTTTGGCTAAATCCTACATCAGGGTCAAGCTGTCACACCAAGTGCATTTAACCATCAATAGTCTGGTTATTTTTTGGCCATATACTACATCAGGGGCAAGCTGAGCCTGTCATCAAGTGCATTTAACCCTCAATAGTGTGGTTGGTCAAGCTGTCACACCAAGTGCATTTAACCATCAATAGTGTGGTTATTTTTTGGCCATATCCCAGTCTAATTCTGTCAGTAAACGTATACCTGTCACCCAGCGCCTAAATACTAGGCTTCAAATTCATATCCAGCTAAATCTGTCGTTACTGCTGTGGCTGGTCAAGTTATTTAGTGTCCGTCAAAGCACAGTTTTTGTTCTGGGTTGAAATACAATTCCCAATTTAGCAATTTCCTAATTTAGTGGTTTCTGCTGTATCAGAGCTATTTTAAATCTATCCCTAAAAGGGTATATCAGATTCAAGGTGCACATAGGGTCATTCTGAATAACTTCACACACACGCTACTGTGCATTTCCAAGTCTAATTCTGTCAGTAAACCTATACCTGTCACCCAGCGCCTAAATACTAGGCCTCAAATTTATATCCAGCTAAATCTGTCGTTACTGCTGTGGCTGGTCAAGTTATTTAGTGTCCGTCAAAGCACATTTTTTGTTCTGGGTTGAAATACAATTCCCAATTTAGCAATTTCCTAATTTAGTGGTTTCTGCTGTATCAGGCCTACTTTAAATTTATCCCTAATAGGGTATATCAGATTAAAGGTGCACATAGGGTCATTCTGAATAACTTCACACACACGCTACTGTGCATTTCCAAGTCTAATTCTGTCAGTAAACCTATACCTGTCACCCAGCGCCTAAATACTAGGCCTCAAATTTATATCCAGCTAAATCTGTCGTTACTGCTGTGGCTGGTCAAGTTATTTAGTGTTCGTCAAAGCACAGTTTTTGTTCTGGGTTGAAATACAATTCCCAATTTAGCAATTTCCTAATTTAGTGGTTTCTGCTGCATCAGGCCTACTTTAAATTTATCCCTAAAAGGGTATATTAGATTCAGACTGATTCTCTGCTGACATGAAGCCAGATTCTCTGTTACGGGACCTCTCTCCTCTGGCTGGGTGCCTGGGCCTAAATATATGACAATGGACTGTTACAGTGGTGGGTGACGTGAAGCCAGATTCTCTGCTATGGGACCTCTCTCCAATTGATATTGGTTAATTTTTATTTATTTTCCTATCCACATTTGTTTGCGGGGGATTTACCTACATGTTGCTGCCTTTTGCAACCTTCTAGCTCTTTCCTGGGCTGTTTTACAGCCTTTTTAGTGCCGAAAAGTTCGGGTCCCCATTGACTTCAATGGGGTTCGGGTTCAGGACGAAGTTCGGGTCGGGTTCGGATCCCGAACCCGAACATTTCCGGGAAGTTCGGCCGAACTTCTCGAACCCGAACATCCAGGTGTCCGCTCAACTCTACCAAGCAGTCATTTATTTGCCAAAAAGGCAGTACCAGCCCTGCACACACATGTAGAACAGAAGGTGGGCCAGTCCTTGAGCCTGTCAGTGTCTGCCAAATTGCCGACGTGTGGAGCTATAACTGTGGTCAGGGACAATACATGTTCTTTACGGTCCACTGGGTAAATGTGGTTCCTGCACAGCCACACATTAGAAACTTGGCCAGGTGACGCCGCTTCCACATCTACGTTCTCACGCTGTTGGTCCTGTGACAATGTCCGGCTCTGTCTCCTCATCCTCCACTGTGTCCTCAGCCTCCACTGCAGGGACAATTCACAGGGCCCCTCCAGTATACCACATGTGCAGGGCATGTTCTGCACCTCATTTGCCTGGGCAAACAGAGTCACACAGGGGAGGAACTGCTCCATGTCCTTCATTAAGAATTCAAACCCTGGCTTTCTCCACAACAACTCAAAATCGGGACCATAATGACTGACAGCGGGAAGAACAAGGTGTTGGTGCTGCGTCAAGGAGGGCTGAGCCATGCGCCCTGCATGGCACACGTGTTTAATCTGGTTGTCAATCGGTTCCTCAAGTCTTCCACCCAACTGCAAGACATCCTAAAAATGGCCAGGAAACTTTGCATGCACTTCAGCCACTCGTACACTGCCAAGCACACCCTCCTTGAGCTGTAGCGGCAGAACAACATCCCCCAACATAGGCTGATATGTGACGTTTCCACCTGTTGGAATTCCACCCTCCAAATGTTGGACCAACTATACGAACAGAGAAAGGCCATAAGTGATTTCTTCATACTCCAAGCAGACAGGAGTAGCTCATGCGCGACACCTGCCATCTGCTCAGGCCCTTTGAGGGGGCCACATTATTTGTACATCGCCAGGACTATGGGATGAACAACATAATTCCACTACTTCATGTCCTGGAACAGATGCTGTTAAATATGGCTGGTCAGGGGACTGGAGATGTGGTGCCTAGATCTCATGGCCACATGAGCCCTGTGGGTGCTGAACTGGAGAAGGAGGAGGACATTGGAGCACAAGCAATGTGTAGCGAAATGGGTGGTTTTTACACACAGGTAACAGGAGAGGAGGAGCAGCCAGAGGAGCTATAGGGCAATAAGGAAAATTAGGTAGAGGACCCAGACACACCGTGGCAGTAGATGGAGGCAGGGAGGCCCGCTGCATGCTCACTTGCTTTTATAGTGACAGCCGGATTGTCACCATTTGGCAGAGGGAAGACTTCTGGCTCTCCACCTTGTTGGACCCTCGCTACCGGTCCAAAATGGGGGTCTTTTTTACACCCACTGAGAGAGAGGACAAACTGAACTACTATAGAGACATAATATGTTGGGGTCCACTGCTGCCATTAGCACTTCCATCAATACAGATGGAAGCACTCATTGCTGTCATTTCACTTACTCAATACCCCTCTGGTGGGCCCTCTGAGTCACATGAGGCCGGCTGCTACAGAGCTTTAGACATGCCCCCTCTTCACTCTGTTCAGCAGAGCATCAGGTTACCAGCTTCAGACACGCAGAGTTTGTCAGTGAGTCTGCACTGTGACTGTCTCTTCTCTGTGGGACGGGGGACGGGGGACGGGGGCGGGGGGGATGCAGCTTCATGCATTTTAGTTGTTTTACTGAAACATTAAGCAGTTTGTCTCCATGACACCTGCCCCCCCCCCCCATCCTGTCCCATCTCATTCTCATGGATCCCCTTCTGTCTCCTGTTCCACCCTCCTATCTCCTGTTGCTGCCCTGCACAGACCTCCTGCCCCTACTTCTTGTATGAATCCCCCTCAGAGCCCCTTCCACCTACTTGCTGTGTTCACCCCTCTTGTCCATCCAGGACCCCAGGCCCCTGTCTCACTCCTCTGCCTCTAATTATGGTGGCGTCTGAACCGCATTCACCATTAAGAACTTTTAACGTCACAGGGTCATGTGACTGTGCCCCCCACCCCGTACTATGCCCCTCTCCCCGTACTGTGCCCCATTATACCCTGCCTTGTGCCCTCTTACCACACCATGTAAGTGCCCCTAGTCATTCCCTGTACTGTGCCCTCTCATACCCTTTTATCCAGTCACTCATTGGCGGTGTTATCCAGTCACTGTATGGCGGTGTGATGTTATCCGGTCACTGTATGGCGGTGTTATCCAATAACTGTATGGCCATAACTGTATCCCTTTGCCTGTCCACTCCACCTTTTGTAGACCTAGCATGAGCGGGAAAAATATTCAGATTGCGGTGCTAAGGACGTTTGCGCCACAATCTGTGTCAGAAATACGCCTATAGATATACGCCTATAGGCATAGACAAATTTCTATATAATAAATGACCCCCTAATTCTATTATCATTCGGGGGTAGGGCTAATATATTTACATTATATAGATTCTAGTGTATTATACTGTGCCCTGTATTTCCCAGTAGAAAATGATCCTTGGGAAACACAGTCCTCAACCCTGACCACCAGGACCAGGTAGCGCTCTGTCAGTACATGGCGGCCTCCCCTCTCTGCCACGCTGCTCCGATGTGTACTGGTGTTTATTCTGACACTAGGGCTGGGTTCATATCCTATTTTTGCCATCCATTTAATGCATACCAAAAATATATGCCTCAGACTGATGCCGTACAGTGGCGTCCGTTCACCATACAGTTCCATGGTAGAAAAAAAAATTACGTTAACGTTTTTTTTTTTTTTTAATAGACTCTGCAGGATACAAAAACGTGGAGTGCTGCACATTTGTATACATCAAACCAATAGGAAATAAAAATTTTGTAGGCTCCAGCAGGGCACACTTTTGAGAGTTTCCTTTTTAAGACGCATAAAAATGGCCCCTGATTAAAATACATATTTTTTGTTGGAATTTTTGCCAATAAACCCCCTTCTGGTATGTCACTGTCCATGTTGTGGGACTATTTGTGTACTTCTAGTAAGTGTATGCTGGCTGCAAATATGAGCTGAAGGTTTTCCAGGTTCGCCATTAAAGTGAATGGGACCCGCCGCAAACTTGCCGTTTCACGAACATTTGATTGCGTTCGCGAACCGTCCTGGCCGATGTTTGTCCATCACTATTCATCATTTCTAATTATTGCTACAACGGATTATTATTATTATTATTAGTAGTAGTAGTAGTAGTAGTGACAGTAGTAGTAATAGTAGTAGCAGAAGTAGTACTAGTGCCTGTAGCCTATCAGAGGCCATGGGAAGCAACGCAATGACATCATCATTGTGCTGCCTGAGCCGGAGCAGAATCAAGCTCGGTACACAGCACTGCATTATGGACAGCAGCATGGAGGTATTTGTGTTTTTATATTTCTTTGACAGCATGTTTTTGGGTCACAATGGCGGGTGGAGGAACTATTGGGAAAATTGTTATACTTAGGTTACTATTATTGGGCATTATTACTACTGGGGGATTATGGAGGGCTTTATTTTAAATGAGGGACCAATTGTTACTATTTGGGGCACTGTAGGGTCACTTTTGCCACTAAGGGTTCTCTGTGAGATCATTTTTATTATTGGTGGCACTTTTAGGAGTACTGTTGCTGTGGGCACACTGGCACAGTATCAGTTTACAACAATTATTTTAGGGGGAAACAATGATTACAGCATTATTATTGTCAGGGGCAGTAGTTGCTGGGCATAATTATTTTTGAGACCACTGTACATCTATAATTTTTGAAGGAGGCACTGTCTGTGGGGCACTAATATTTTCAAGGGGACTATCTGTCTCTGCATTCATCATGGCAGCCTGGTCCAAATGGAGAAGATGAGGACAGAGAACATCTATATCAGAGGATGTAAGAGGTATGAAGTGCTGTGTTTTCCTGTATGTTTGATAGTGTGGAATGTAATTTAAATAGTAATAGTCTATCATGGGTCTCGATGTGGTGTCTGTCATTTAGACAGGAAGATTTGTGCTGTATGTTGTGCAATTTTTTTAAAGGGGTTGTCCCATTACAAATACAGCATATCCACAAGATGTGTCTGGTTGGTTGGGGTCCAACTACTGTGGCCATCAGTGATCACGATAATGTGGGCCCAGTGTTCCTTGAATGAAATTATGGTTTCTACATTATCCCAATATATGGGGCTGCCATAGACAGCCGAGCTCTTTTACTTAGCTGTCTCTGGCAGTCCCACAGTTTAGTGGAGTGACCATCACTCCATTCATTCGGGAACACAAGGCCTCTATTTCTCAGATTGTTTGGACCCCTGCCGATACGGTACTCCTCACCATTCCCATGTATAGAGGATGTGCTTACAATGGGACAACCCCTTTAATATTTACTCCTATAAAATATCATGACAAATGCATTTAATGATTTGCTTGTTCCATTCGATAATCAGACAACTAAGGCCTCATGCAAACGACCGTAGTTCGGGTCCGCATCCGAGCCACAGTTTTTGCGGCTCGAGTGCAGACCCGTTAACTTCAATAGGGCCGCAAAAGATGCGGACGGCACTCCGTGTGCTGTCCGCATACTTTGCTCCGTTCCGTGGCCCCGCAAAAAAAATAGAACATGTCCTATTCTTGTCCGTTTTGCGGACAAGAGATAGGCATTTCTACAATGAGCCGCCTGTTCCGTTCTGCAAATTGCGGAAGGCACATGGGCGGCTTCTGTTTTTTGCAGATCAGCAGTTTGCGGACTGCAAAAAACGGAACGGTCGTGTGCATGAGGCCTAATTCCTAACACTTTTATTGTTATTTATGCAGGAGAAGAACATGACTACGGTCACTGAGTTTTTCATTGTAGGATTTCAAAGCAGCCGTTATTTAAGAATTTACTTAATCTGTCTTATCCTGATGATATATTGTGGGACAATATGTGGGAATCTCCTGATCATCACCCTGGTGTCCACCAGCAAGAACCTCAATGCCCCAATGTACTTCTTCATCTTACAGCTGTCTATTACTGATATCTTCTTAACTGCAAATCTTGTCCCCACCATGCTCCACATCCTACTGAATAATGGGGCGACCATTACCGTTATTAGTTGTATGACACAATTGTATGTTTTGAGTACTACAGAAGGATCTGAATGTCTTCTTCTCACAGTGATGTCTTATGACAGATATGTGGCCATCTGTAATCCCCTCCTCTATTCTTCTATCATGACAAAAAAACGCTGTGTGACATTGGCCGCCATGTGTTGGGTGTTAAGTTTCTTTTTGTCATTCATTGAAACCTTATTTACATCAAAGCTGACGTTTTGTGGACCAAATGTCATTGACCATTTCTTCTGTGATCAAGTTCCCCTAATGAAAATTGCTTGTTCTGGGGTGTACACTATGGAGTTAGTGAACTATATACTGAGCGTTCCTTTACTCCTGAGCCCAATCACAATAATTATCATATCTTATACTAATATTATTGTCACCATCTTGCGGTTTCAGTCCAGAATCAGTAGACAGAAAGCCTTCTCCACCTGTAGCTCCCACCTCATTGTAGTCATCATATTCTTTGTTACTATACTGAGTGTTTACATTTTCCCAACAGAAGGACAAACCCTGAATACTAGTAAACTCCTATCTCTGCTGTATACTGTGTTTACTCCATTCATCAACCCCATCATATACAGTCTGAGGAATAAGGAAAT
Source organism: Bufo gargarizans (assembly GCF_014858855.1). NCBI lineage: Eukaryota > Metazoa > Chordata > Amphibia > Anura > Bufonidae > Bufo > Bufo gargarizans. The sequence goes on along the minus strand of NC_058081.1, from coordinate 8,777,747 downwards.
AAAAAAATCTCTCCAGGAAATAATCAATAAATGTCAAACGTGTAGTTTTTTTACTCTATATATAAACAAATAGTCATTTTTTTCACTTTCATCTTTAGTACAATACAGTAATATATATCTATTTATATATATAAAAATGAATTTCTGTCTGTCTGTCCCGAAGTCTGTCTGTCTGTTCTTTATGTGCGACCAAACAACTGAACCGATCTTCACCAAATTTGACACACAGGTACATCAGGTGTCCGGGAAGGTTTTAGACTGGGCTTCAGCTCTCTGGGACGTACCGTTCCTGAGATATTCCCCCAAAAATTACCATTAGCCAATACAAGCCTGCAATTCTTTCTCTTCATATCCCAACTGCCATACACACGGTCACATGTCCCTTATCAGCCAATAGAACCTTGCAGGCCCTTAGTCTCCACATACACAGTTTTACTCCAGGTTTCCATAACAATCCAGCCATTTTTCTTTACTGCTGTAGGTCAGCTTTAGGCTAGGGCTACACGACGACACTATGTCGTATGACACATAGAGCAAAACTACACTGCTACATTCATCCATCTTGGATGGATTTTTGGTGACTGTTAAGATGGCAGGGACCACTATTAAAGGGGCAACCTCTGTGGTGGTCAATGTTAAAGCAGCAGCAGATTGTGAGGTCACTGTTAAGGGAACGGGGTACTGTGGCAGTCACTGTTAAAGGGACAGATGCTGTGGACGTCTCTGTTAATTTGGCAGGGAACAGTGGAGGTCACAGATAAGGGGACGGTCCCATATGGAGGTTAGTATTAAGGGGCTGGGTGCTGTAGAGGTCACTGTTAAGGGTTGGGCCCCTGAGGAGGTCACAGTCAAGGAAGTGGGGTGCTGTGAAATTCACTGTTAAAGGGGCGGACTCCTGTGAAGGTCAAAGTAAAGGGGATGGGCTGCTGTGAAGGTCCCATTTTAAGGTGGTGGGTCAGTGTTAAGGGGTGGGGGACTGTGGAGTTGTGAAGCTCATCAAGAGAAAGCCAAGAGCGTGCAAAGCAGTAATCAAAGCAAAAGGTGGCTACTTTGAAGAACCTAGAATATGACATATTTTCAGTTGTTTCACACTTTTTTGTTATGTATATAATTCCACATGTGTTAATTCATAGTTTTGATGATTTCAGTGTGAATCTACAATTTTCATAGTCATGAAAATAAAGAAAACTCTTTGAATGAGAAGGTGTGTCCAAACTTTTGGTCTGTACTGATATATATATATATATATATATATATATATATATATATATATGTAAATGGCAGCACCAGGAGAAATAAGAAAAGACAAAAAAGGACAAAAAAATGGGTGCACAGCCCAAATGGGCTAAAGCTTACCTAGTATGAAAAGACCAAAAAACGGGTGAAAACAGCACTCCAAAATAATGGTGAAGATATGCAAAGCTTTTGACAAAGCAACGTTTCAGCTCAGTGTGAGCCTTTCTCAAGCAAAGATACAGGACGCGGTGAGCAGTATATATGTGGGAAAAGACATGTGACAAACAATCCAATCAACTTGTGCTCAATTATGCAAATGAGATACATCTACCGCAACATCAGAATCAAAACTATGTTCATTCATACAGTACAGACCAAAAGTTTGGACACACCTTCTCATTCAAAGAGTTTTCTTTATTTTCATGACTATGAAAATTGTAGATTCACACTGAAGGCATCAAAACTATGAATTAACACATGTGGAATTATATACATAACAAAAAAGTGTGAAACAACTGAAAATATGTCATATTCTAGGTTCTTCAAAGTAGCCACCTTTTGCTTTGATTACTGCTTTGCACACTCTTGGCATTCTCTTGATGAGCTTCAAGAGGTAGTCACCTGAATTGGTCTTTCAACAGTCTTGAAGGAGTTCCCAGAGATGCTTAGCACTTGTTGGCCCTTTTGCCTTCACTCTGCGGTCCAGCTCACCCCAAATCATCTCGATTGGGTTCAGGTCCGGTGACTTTGGAGGCCAGGTCATCTGGCGCATCACCCCATCACTCTCCTTCATGGTCAAGTAGCCCTTACACAGCCTGGAGGTGTGTTTGGGGTCATTGTCCTGTGGAAAAATAAATGATGGTCCAACTAAATGCAAACCGGATGGAATAGCATGCCGCTGCAAGATGCTGTGGTAGCCATGATGGTTCAGTATGCCTTCAATTTTGAATAAATCCCCAATAGTGTCACCAGCAAAGCACCCCCACACCATCACACCTCCTCCTCCATGCTTCTCGGTGGGAATCAGGCATGTAGAGTCCATCTGTCCACCTCTTCTGCGTCACACAAAGACACGGTGGTTAGAACCAAATATCTCAAATTTTGACTAATCAGACCAAAGCACAGATTTCCACTGGTCTAATGTCCATTCCTTGTGTTCTTTAGCCCAAACAAGTCTCTTATGCTTGTTGCCTGTCCTTAGCAGTGCTTTCCTAGCAGGTATTCTACCATGAAGGCCTAATTCACACAGTCTCCTCTTAACAGTTGTTCTAGAGATGTGTCTGCTGCTAGAACTCTGTGTGACATTGACCTGGTCTCTAATCTGAGCTGCTGTTAACCTGCGATTTCTGAGGCTGGTGGCTCGGATGAACTTATCCTCCGCAGCAGAGGTGACTCTTGGTCTTCCTTTCCTGGGGCGGTCCGCATGTGAGCCAGTTTCTTTGTAGCGCTTGATGGTTTTTGTGACTGCACTTGGGGACACTTTCAAAGTTTTCCCAATTTTTCGGACTGACTGACCTTAATTTCTTAAAGTAATGATGGCCACTCGTTTTTCTTTACTTAGCTGCTTTTTTCTTGCCATAATACAAATTCTAACAGTCTATTCAGTAGGACTATCAGCTGTGTATCCACCTGACTTCTCCACAACGCAACTGATGGTCCCACCCCATTTATAAGGCAAGAAATCCCACTTATTAAACCTGACAGGGCACACCTGTGAAGTGAAAACCATTTCAGGTGACTACCTCTTGAAGCTCATCAAGAGAATGCCAAGAGTGTTCGAAGCAGCAATCAAAGCAAAAGGTGGCTACTTTGAAGAACCTAGAATATGACATATTTTCAGTTGTTTCACACTTTTTTGTTATGTATATAATTCCACATGTGTTAATTCATAGTTTTGGTGCCTTCAGTGTGAATTTACAATTTTCATAGTCATGAAAATAAAGAAAACTCTTTGAATGAGAAGGTGTGTCCAAACTTTTGGTCTGTACTGTATATAAACATGCTTTGTGATAATACATACATCAACAATACTTTGTGTAGCATATATAAAACAATAAATATCCGATAAATGTATACATTACTGTGTAAATTGCATCGGTAAATAATGACATCAATACATGCCATAAAGTGCCATGTGTACTCAATAAAATCAGGGAAAGGGGAGGGATCAAGGATGTAATGTGAACCTGCTGATCAGAAGAGATACGGCCTCATGTAAACGAAACACTGAACCCAGCATACCTGTGGTTACATCGCGCATGCCCAAAGTCGTGTGTATGACAACTTGAGTCACCTGACCTGAACGCGTCCGCCGCACATGCGCCGTGAATTATTGGCATTCCAGTGGCCATATTGGAAAAGGGCTAAGGGTAATGTGTCTCCCGTTGTATACGTCGGTCATCGACATACCCAATAGCCCCACAGCACATCCAGATTAAGCCACCAAATGTATCTAGACAGGGGCAAATTATATGGACATGATTGAAAAAGAGCGCACCGCCAGGTACACTCTATTTACCACCAGGAAAAGAAAGGCAGAATTACGCATGTCAGTGCGGAAATTCCACCAATACATCCTGAATGTCCCATATTCATTTCCATGTACACGGAATGCAGTGTTGAAAAAGCTAAAATTATTAGACAACACTAGAACATCTTAGGTGCATGTCACAAAGATGTACCAGAGTTGAATGTACCTCCTCTGTTGTCCTATTGAAAATCCAAAAACCTGGTGACCAATTGGTCAAGGCAGACGTAGGACCCAAGAAAGTCACTAGGCAGACTATATTGACACAGCCGAGCATGGGCTGGTTCCCATGTCTTGGCTGTGTGAATTGTAGATATATATATGCAAAGGCAGTTGCTTCACACATCCGGACTCTGGTACCATTCATCATATATGTTTTCATTTAACGTGCAATTCTGACTATGTTTTTTATGTTTTACCATGTCCGTGCTAGTGTTGATCACGAATATTCGAATTTCACATTTTTATCGTGAATATAGGTACTTTGAAAATTTGCGAATATTTCGAATATAGTGATATATATTCGTAATTTCAAATATTTGATATTTTTTTTAATCAGTACAAATGACCCCTCCCTGCTTATAGCTTGTGGGCCAATGAGAAGGCTGCAGTATATTTGACTTTAGGAGTAGTGTTGTTTGCAAATTTTCGTAATGCAAATTTTTATTGCAAATTTTTCAACTTACAACTATTAGACAAAGAAGATTATAGCACTATATTAGCTAAATTGCTCTATATTTGTATTTGTTTTTTTCGAATATTCATAATATCCTAAAACAAGAATATATAGCAATATAGCGAATATTTGAAAAAAAAAAACGAATATAGAGCAATGTAGCTAATATAGTGCTATAATCTTCTTTGTCTAATAGTTGTAATTTTTTTCTCATCTGAAGTTCAGATTGGAAAAAAATGACAACTATAAAAAAAATTATAGCTAAATTGCTCTATATTTGTTTTTTTCGAATATTCACTATATTGCTATATATTCTTGTTTTAAAATATTCCGAATATTCGAAAAAAACAAAGTTATAGCAATATAGTGAATATTCGAAAAAAAATAAATATAGAGAAATTTAGCTAATATAGTGCTATAATCTTTTTTTTAATAGTTGTAATTTTTTTCCAATCTGAACTTCAAGTTACAACTATTAGACAAAGAAGATTATAGCACTATATTAGCTAAATTGCTCTATATTAGTTTTTGTTTTCGAATATTCGCTATATTGCTATATATTTTTATTTTAGAATATTACGAATATAAAAAAAAAACAAAGTTATAGCAATATAGTGAATATTCGAAAAAAAACTAATATAGAGCAATTTAGCTAATATAGTGCTATAATCTTCTTTGTCTAATAGTTGTAACTTGAAGTTCAGATTGGTAAAAAATTGCAACTATTAAAAAAAAGATTATAGCACTATATTAGCTAAATTTCTCTATATTAGTTTTTTTTTATATTCACTACATTGCTATAACTTTTTTTTTTATATTTGTAATATTCAAAAACAAAAATATATATATATATCAATATAGCGAATATTCGAAAAAAAAATGAATATAGAGAAATTTAGCTAATATAGTGCTATAATCTTCTTTGGCTAATAGTTGTAAGTTGAACAATTCGCAATAAAAATTTGTATTACGAAAATTTGCATTACGAAAATTTGCATATTACACGATCATTACCTTGCCGATTTTTAAAAATAAATAAATATCGTAGAATATAACGAATATTCGAATTTGAGAATATTTTCGACAAATATTCTACAAAATATTTGAATATGTCCCCTGCCGCTCATCACTAGTCCGTGCAACCTACTTTATGTTGGTGAGACCTCTACTGAATTAAAAACACGGTTGAACAATCAGCGCAATACTATTAAAAAAATTGCCTTGACTTACCTGTATCCAGGCATTTCTCTGAACTAAAACACAAAGAGAAAGATCTGAGATGTTGGATCGTGGATCATGTCCCGATGCCCAGAAGAGGGGGTAATAGGGTGCATCTCCTCCAGAAAAAAGAATTACAATGGATTTATAAACTAAATAGCCTTAGGTCCAATGGCCTTAATGTTGATTTTAGGATCTCAAAGGTATAAGAATTAAGTGGCCTGCCTTCTTGCCCTGGCATTTGGTCGATATGCCAAATGTTGAATAGGTAGTAATACTAGGACAAGTATATGTTTTGAACATATTTTTTTAACCTACTGGTTATACTTATACTCTTTTCTTTCTTTCTCCTTTTAGATATTTGGAAGAGGGATGGAGATCGGGATGGATTGGTGATTTATGCTGACAGATAGTGAATGCGACTTCCTTCAGTTATCCATCATTTTTTTTACCTACAGCATGCCCAGGTCGCGTTATGAATATTTCGCATAGCATCATGATTAGAGTTGAGCGGACACCTGAATGTTCGGGTTCGACAGGTTCGGCCAAACTTCAGAAAAAAGTTTGAGTTCGGGACCCGAACTTGACCCCAAACCAGAACCTCATTGAAGTCAATGGGGACACAAACTTTTGAGCACTAAAATGGCTGTAAAAATGTCATGGAAAGGGCTAGGGAAATGACTTAAAATAACATAAAATATGTAAAATAATAATAATAATAATAATAATCTTGCTCTAGGAGGACCAGGTCCATATGGAGTAAGAGGTTGAGGAGGCGGTGGATGTGGCTGTGTAGGTGGAAGTGGCAGTGGAGGAGGTAGACTACACTTCTTTTTGGTTTTAAATGTATTTGTATTTTTTTAAATTAGGGTACACCCCAAAACATTGGTAAATACAACCTGTGTTAACCCCCTCCAGTCGTGCTAAACACACGTTCAGACAATAAACCAGCTGCAGGACAGGCCAGCACCTCCAAGGGCTAAAGGGCAAGCTCAGGCCATGTGCCCAATTTGGAGACCCAGAAGTTGCAGGGGCTGACCCCTGTCAGTCAGTTTGTGTAGGCGTGTGCACACTTACTGCTCCACCATGTCGCGCGTCCCCGTGATGTTCACGATCCAAAAAAAACCTGTAAATGACAATTTTTTTTTTTATAACCTGTCTACTAGGTATAGGAGTGGTAATATAAACCCCAAAATTGGTTAATTTCACCAGAAAATGTAACAAACAATTTTGTTACATATGAGGAGGTGAGCGGGAAGGCCGAAGTTATACTGCAGCGCTGACAGGCGAGCAGCAGCAGGGTGAGAATGCCGAAAGCACGCACAGACGGCCCGCACTTTATGCAGCAGCAAGGGATGTGCATAAAACCGGCTAGTGCCAGAGCTGCTACGAGATTTCGCCCATTATCGCACACTACCAGGCCGGGCTTGAGGCTCACTGGCACAAACCACTCATCGGTCTGTTGTTCAAGGCCCGTCCACAGCTCCTGCGCGGTGTGGGGTTTGTCCCCCAAACAAATAAGTTTTAACACTGCCTGCTGTCGTTTACCCCTGGCTGGGCTGAAGTTGGTGGTGAAGGTGTTACGGTGACCGGATGAGGAGCTGGTAGAGGATGAGTAAGAAGAGTAGGAGGAGGAAGCAACAGGAGGCAAACTGAAGCGCCCTGCAATCCTCGGTGGTGGAAGGACATGCGCCAAACTGCTATCCGCCTCTGGCCCAGCCGTCACTGCATTTACCCAGTGTGCTGTTATGGAGATATAACGTCCCTGACCGTGAGTACTCTTCCACGTATCCGTAGTCAGGTGCACCTTGCCACAGATGGCGTTGTGCAGTGCATTCCTGATTTTGTCCCCTACTTGGTTGTGCAGGGAAGGGATGGCTTGCCTTGAAAAGTAGTGGCGGCTGGGCACGACGTACTGTGGGACAGCCACTGCCATAAGGCCTTTAAAACTATCCGTCTCCACCAGAAAGAATTACAGCATTTCAAAGGCCTGTAATTTAGAAATGCTGGCATTCAGGGCAAGGGATCGCGGGTGGGTGGGGGGGTACTTCCTCTAAATCTCCAGCGTTTGAGAGATGGAGAGCTGAATGCTTCCATGGGACATTATGGAGATGCTTGGTGACCCAGGTGTTGGTGTTGCTGGCAGATCCTCTGTTTGCAGGGTGGCAGGTGGCACTGTCACTCCAGAGGTGGATGAAGAGGCCGAGACTGCTGCAGAAGAAGAAGCAGGAGGTGCCAGAAACCATTCTTGGCTTTGCTTAAATGCCTGGTCATGCAGGTTGTGCTCATGTTGAAAACGTTTATGCCTCGCTTCAGGCTCTGATTGCAGAGCGTGCAAACCACTCGTGTCTTGTCGTCAGCACATTGTCTGAAGAACTGCCACACCAGGGAACTCCTTGGAGCTGGCTTTGGTGTGCTTGGTCCATGTGGGGTTGAGGACCTCATCGTCCTCATTGTCCTCCACATCATCTTCCACCCAGTCTTCACCCCTGACATCCTAGTTGGTCTGCACACTTTCGAAAGCCTCAGCAGTTTTCACCTGTGTTTTGTCATCATCCGAGACGTGCTGTGATGGTCCTCCCATGTACTCATCTTAAAAGATAAGTGGTTGGGCATCTCTTCCACTTCTGGGGCAGGGCTAGGTGGATGGCCCTGGGAAACCCTGCTAACAGAGTCATCAAAAAGCAGAAGAGACTGCTGCATGACTTGGGGCTCAGAATGCTTGGCTGATTTGCAAGGGGGTGAGGTGAAAGACTGATGGACGTGGGCTACAGGTGCCAACTGTGGTCTTTCAGCAGGAGAGTGGGTGGGAGACAATGTGAAGGAACTGGATCCACTGTCAGCAACCCAATCTACTATCGCCTGTACTTGTTCAGGCCTCACCATTCGTAGAGCAGCATTAGGCCTGACCAAATACCGCTACAGGTTTTGTCGCCTACTCGCATCTGAGGAAAGGGTTTTAATTGTGCATGTAGCTGGCACAGATCGACCACGTCCTCTCCCTGCAACAGGAGCTCCACCAGCAGCACCACGACCTGGACTACGTCCCTTATCTCCTCATATTTTTCAAATTTAGGATATTGCCATAAATTAATAGTAGAATAGAATGACAGTATGTAAAGGGTGTATCTCACACGGTCTGAACCAGTGTAGGCCTAAATTAAATATTTCTTTGCCCAAAATGGCTGTATTTCAAATGGCTGTATTTCAAATGCCTGAATCAAACCCCTGTATGTAGAGGGTGTATCTCACACGGCCTGAACCAGTGTAGGCCTGAATTCAATATTGGTGCACCAAATGGCGGTATTTCAAATGCCAGAATCAAACTCCTGTATGTAGAGGGTGTATCTCACACTGTCTGAACCAGTGTAGGCCTGAATTAAATATTTCTTTGCCCAAAATGGCTGTATTTCAAATTCCTGAATCAAACCCCTGTATGTAGAGAGTGTATCTCACACGGCCGAAACCAGTGTAGGCCTGAATTCAATATTGGTGCACCGAATGGCTGCATTTCAAATGCCTGAATCAAACCCCTGTATGTAGAGGGTGTATCTCACACTGTCTGAATCAGTGTAGGCCTGAATTAAATATTTCTTTGACGAAAAGGCCTGTATTTCAAATGCCTGAATCAAACCCCTGTATGTAGAGGGTGTATCTCACACGGCCTGAACCAGTGTAGGCCTGAATTAAATATTTATTTGCCCAAAATGGCTGTATTTCAAAATTCTGTATTTCAAATCCATGAATTAAACCCCTTTATGTAGAGGGTGTATCTCACAGGGCCTGAACCAGTGTAGGCCTGAATTAAATATTTCTTTGCCCAAAATGGCTGTATTTCAAATGCATGAATCAAACCCCTGTATGTAGATGGGGTATCTCACAGGGCCTGAACCAGTGTAGGCATGAATTCAATATTGGTGCACCAAATGGCGGTATTTCAAATCTCGGAATCTAACCCAAATGTATTAAGGGTGTATCTCACAATGACATCTGCATGAAAGACTGCCAACTAAATTTTTTGGGCCCAAACAAGTTTTTCTTTAACAACTGAATTTGACAGCAGTATATAAGCCTGTAATTTCACACGTGCTGATGCTGCAAGGCCTGAAAATAGTGTTTTTTTTTATCAAAAAAGTATGTTTTTAAAACCCCAGAAAATGATGGGTGTATTTCTAGCTTAAATTGCACACTGACTAATCCAGATGTTGTAGATTGCCCAAAAAAATGGTGATTTGCAATGTCCCAAAAACTCAGATGCAGTGCTGGTGCACTGAGCTTGCATAAAATGGCCTCCCCCCGCCACCTACCTAACTAACAGAATTATAAAAGTTATATTTTTTTGGGTCAATGGGCTCAGGGCAGGGTAAAACGATTGTCCTGCACCCACACAACTATTTCTCTGTAGATTGCGGAGTTAGATTCTCTCCTATTCTCTCCCTGAAATCACCAGCAGCATCCTCTCCCTACACTAAGCACAGCAGAGTGACGTGCAGCGCTACCTGACTCCATCTTATATAGAGCCTGGGTCACATGCTGCTCTGGCCAATCACAGCCATGCCATTAGTAGGCATAGCTGTGATGGCTTCTAAGGTCAGACAGTTAACCGCTTGTTGATTGGCTGCTGTGCAGCCTTTCAAAAAGCGCCAAGAAGGCACCGAACCCCGAACCCGAACTTTTACTGAAATGTTCGGGTACGGGTCCGGGGTCCAAAAATCCTAAAGTTCGGTACGAACCCGAACTTTATAGTTCGTGTTCGCTCAACCCTAATCATGACATGTCAATGTATATGTTGTATTATGACTATTAGAAGAGATTCCTCTGGGGTGCTATGGGACTGGACATCCAGGATGTATTAGTGGAATTTCCGCACTGACATGCGTACGATTGGACTAGAGTTAACACTCCTGTTTTCTGAGATGTGTTATCTAATCTAAGCAAACACCTTCAATTGCTTTTCAATGGCTTTTGTCTCAAGATAACGCAATGAGTTAAGAATTTTGAGTTAAGAGCTGGAGTGCTAACCCTGCTCCATGCGTAATTCTGCCTTTCTTTTCCTGGTGGTGAATAGAGTGTACCTGGCGGTGCGCTCTTTTGCCATCATGTCCAATCCCTATTTGCCCCTGTCTAGATACATTTGGTGGCTTAATCTGGATGTGCTGTGGGGCTATTGGGTATGTTGATGACCAACGTATACAACGGGAGACACATTACCCTTAGCCCTTTTCCAATATGGCCACTGGAACACAAATAATTCACGGCGCATGTGTGGCGGACGCGTTCAGGTCAGGTGACTCGAGTTGTCATACACACGACTTTGGGCATGCGCGATGTAACCACTAACCCCAGGTATGCTCGGTTCGGTGTTTTGTTAATATGAGGCCGCATCTCTTCTGACCAGCAGGTCCACATTACATCCTTGATCCCTCCCCTTTTCCTGATTTTATTGAGTACACATGGCACTTTATGGCATGTATTGATGTCATTTTTTACCGATGCACTTTACACAGTAATGTATACATTTAGTGGATATTTATTGTTGTATATATGCTACACAAAGTATTGTTGATGTATGTATTATCACAAAGCATGTTTATATATGAATGAACATAGTTTTGATTCTGATGTTGAGGTAGATGTATCTCATTTGCATAATTGAGCACAAGTTGATTGGATTGTTTGTCACATGTCTTTTACCACATATATACTGCTCACCGGGTCCTGTATCTTTGCTTGAGAAAGGCTCACACTGAGCTGAAACGTTGCTTTGTCACATGGGTGAATAAAGCTTTCCATATCTTCACCATTATTTTGGAGTGCTGCCCGTTTTTTGGTAAAGGAGAAGATGAGGAAGAGGGAAGGAACATCTACATCATAGGAGACGTCACTGGATGTAAGAGGTATGTGTAAACTAACTGAAAAGAAAAGGAAAGTGACCAAACTGAGATCTTTGGAGACTTTAAAGAGGGCCTTTTATGGGTCCCAAATATTGCAAGATAACTATCTGGCCATGTAGAGCGGCACCCAGGGATCTTACTATTATCCCTGGGGAGTCGCTATGTTCGCCCGCTGTGGCCCCTGGTATATTCCACACGCTGTATGGTAATTGCTGCTAACTTTGCAACAGGGAGGAGTCATCAGCTTCTCTCCTGGGCGTTCCTTCTCCCTGGCTGTAGCGCTGTCCAATTGCAATGCAGAGCTCACAGCCTGGGAGAAGGAACGCCCGGGGAGAGAAGCTGTGTCTCCTCCCTGTTGCAAAGTAAGCAGCAATTACCAAACAGCGCGTGGAAAAAACTGGGGGCCAGAGCAGGCGAACGGAGGGGCACCCAGGGATAATAGTAAGTGCAGTGGGATCCCTGGGCACTGCTCTATGTAGCCTGATGGTTATCTTGCAATGAAAGGTCCTCTTTAAACGTGAATGGTGGGGGGGGGGGGGGGGTGCTTTTGTATTCTTCGCCCTGTTGGCAAAATTCCCTAGAAATTGCCCTGATCGATACCGAGCATCCAAGAAAAAAAAATTAAAGCCATTGGTAGTTTCCTCATGTTCACTAACTGGATTGTTATGCCGTAGCTTTGATAGAAAGTCTCCACCTGCAGAAAACAAGACTTGGATCCCAGGCATTTAAATCATATTCAAGATAAATATAAAAAAAATATATTTTATAAAAAAATAAACAAAAATGAAATTTTCAGACCCCAATCTACTGAGTTACTAAGGGACTGAAATATCTATGTTGAAGTATGTTACATAGTGCTTCAGCATTATTAAAGCTGGATCAAGGTTTGCTGTCACTGTCACAGAATGCATAAATATCTTTACCCCATTTTGTTAGATTTTATTAGACTAGTAGATTACATTAGATGACCATTGCAGAACTAGAAATGAGCGAGCTCAAGATTTGGTTCGGTTCAGGTTAGCCAAATTTTTTTAGTTTGGTTTGGACCCGAATCAAAGTTGCTCCAATTGCCCTGAAAATTGGAAGATAACACCCAACACTGTACTGTGGATGCAGACTGGCTGTCACAAGGGAGAATGGGAGAAAGACGAAACTCTTGTTGTGGTAGCTGACTGCCACCTTCGTTTGCCCATGGAATGGGGTAATCCTGCTTCATGTGGTTCAATAGAGCTGTGGTGACTACATTTCTGTTTGGCTGAACACGTCTCATTTTGTTCTTGCATAGCTTGCAACAGGACAATGCATTAGTCTTCCGGTATCGTGGAGAACAACTGCCAGATAAAAGATTCTCACGCAGGGGTAGAGGAAGCCAAGCAGGGCTTACCTCTGGTAGATTTTTGGCCTAACCTAACCTCTGGGTCAGCGGCATCACTAAATTCTGAAACATACATGGCCCTGGCTGTTCTTTGGGAGGTACATGGCCTCTGCTCTTTTTTTGCTAGCACCATCATCCTCCTCCTCTGAGGTTGCCTTCTCCTCAGCACCATGATTCGGCTCCCAGGTCCTGTCCAAAATGTAATCGTCATTGGAGTCTTCACCGCTAACTACCCCCCGCTGCTTTTATTAGACTGAGAGATATCATAGTGGGTTCTTTGGCCCTCTTCCTAACCACTAATAAATTTAAGCCTAATATCTTTTTGTTTGTTCCAATATGCAGATTCAGAAAAAAAAGCTTTCTCTAGTGTAAAACACAAGTTATTAACCTACTAGGAGATTTTCCCACCCCTCCATGCCAATACTTGAAGTGGCTCAAGATGCACCGACATGGATTTTGGACTAGTATTTCACGTTATCACTCAGACTGCTATAATCTGCTACTCTTTGTATATTAAGACACACTTATATGCTATTTACTGTAACAAAAGAAAATAAATAAATTTGAACTGCCTGGAAATACATCAACACAGATTTCGGGCGAGATATTCCTGTGTATTGTAAAACACTAATATTCTACTTTCCCCGCCAAAAATAATTTAAAAATCTTTATAGAGGTTACCGACACAGATTTTGGCCTATTTTTTCATTTTAAAACTGAGAGATATAACCGTCCGCTACCCTGTGTATTGTAATACACACTAATATTTTATTTTCCTAAGCTTAAACAAAACGAAAAAAAATTTAAATAATTTGAACTGTCTGGAGATGCTCCAAAACAGATTTGGGCCTGTATTTCATATTATCGCCACACTGGTATAAACGGTTATCCTTTGTATTGTAAGACACAAAAGATAAATTTGCAATCCCCCCCCAAAAAAGTAAAAAATAAAACAGCTTTCCTTTTTTTGTCACTATTCTACACAATGCTTCTTCTTTATAATTCTAGCCTTTCCTTTCACTGTCCCTGGCAGTAGAATAGATGTGTAATTGTTATTGTATTCTGTTCCTAAGATTATTTTCTATCATACACTGTAAGACCCAACCAACCTCATTCACAGCTCAGCACAGAATGGCCTTCTACTCGTTCTGCTAGGGTACCGCCCTGCAACACTGATTGGCTCATGTTTGCTTGACTGTGAGCAAATCTTGTCCTTTTTCCTCCCTAGTGCTTTTTCCCTCCGAAATGCGCAGTAAAATGGTGCTGCACACATTTTACTCAATTTGTCCGAAACAAGCCAGAAAAGCTTCGAATTCGGCTGTAGGACAAAAATTTTGGAAAGGTTGTAACAAATCCTGTTAGTTAACTGGTTGCATCTCTAGTCACACATTTATTTTTCCTTTGCATACTAGCTAATTGAAAAAAACTATAATTTTCTCATGCAACATAGAGGTAAACAAACCACTCCAGATTCAGTTCAGATCAGGTTTCTCAAATTTTTGAAAATGTTTGGTTCAGGCCTAACTGAAGTTGCTCTAATTGCTTTGAAAATTGGCATAAAATGCTCTCTGGCTTCCAAGGACTTAAACTTGTTATATTTAAGAAAACTTGTCTTTTTGTTTATTTTTTAAGATTTTTTTCTTTTACCCTCCCCAAGCTCACATACTCAATGACAGCAATAATAAATGATCTCTGATTGACTCTGACATACATAGCTGTGGGTAAACAAACCTTTGATGGCGTTAGCATACAGCGTGTTTAAAAACATATTCATATTTCAAAGGTTGCAATATGTGTTCCTTATCAATGGCACATGATGTTTAAACACACATGGTTTTATAGGATTGAAAATAAAAATAAAAAGTGGCTTAGGGGACCAAGCATCTAAAAATGTTGCCTTGACAGGGTCAGAATGTCTGCCCATACGACACACACAATTGTTGATTGTAAGAAGAACTAGTAGCTTGTTGTAAATGAGCATTAAAAAAATGATTCCTTTTAATTGGGAGCACCAGCAGTCCAGTGTCGATGTGGAAAAGGTACGGTACAAATATAGTGGCATGCGGCTACAATAGTAGTAGCAGAAGCAGCATAACATGGAACATACAAGGCTGTCTACAGGTGGTAGCAGTAGTAATAGTAGTATTTAGAGATGAGCAAATCGAAGTTCGCAAAGTAGAAATCAATCTGAATTTCTGGAAAAATTTGATTCACACCGAATCCGAATTTCCTTGCACTTTGTGTTAACAAATATATTTTTTTCCTAATATGGCTGCTGCACATGTGAGAACAATGTGTAAAGAAACTCTGGGAAGGCGGGATCACCCATAATGCAATGCATGCAGCCAATCAGCAGCCAGCCCTGGGATGTTACAGCCCTATAAATAGTGTCAGCCATCTTGGATTCTGCCATTTTCCAGTGTACTTAGAGCAGGGAGAGACGTCAGCAGGCGCTAGGGACAGTGCTAGAAAAAGCTTCATTGTGCTTAAAAAAATGATTTACCAGTGCAGGGAAAGATTTTTTAAGCTGTAGGGAAAGAATAGGGAGGAATCATTCCACAACATTTATGTAGAACAGGGTTCAGTAGGGGAGGTTACAGCCTGGGGAATAGGAACAATCCTATTACACCTTGCTGCACCGACTGGGGATTTTATACAGCTCTGTAATTCCAGCAAACTGTTCTTGTTATTGGGGTGCAAGTGCTGTGTGATACCGCCATTAACAGGGGGTTATTACAAGGAAATATTTCTACGTCTTATTTGCCCTTGTGCGGTGCAGTTATATGTTCTAAAGCATTTTTTGGCTTGTATTAGTGGTAGGAAAAGGACTTATTAGCCGCTGTGTGGTGAAGTGCGAAAATTACAGCCATTTTTGTTGTGTATTAGTGGCAAAAGAAAAATATATTTGCCGTTTAGCGGTGCAGTTATATGTTCTAGAGCCCCTTTTGCCGTGTATTACATCAACCCTGTTACAAATCTTTGTCATCAGCAAAAAGACACACCTTACCATTGAGGCCTTCTGCAATTTCGCTGATAAAGATATTAAACAATATGGGTCCCAGAACAGATCCCTGAGGTACCCCACTGGTAACAAGACCTTGGTCTGAATATACTCCATTGACTACAACCCTCTGTTGCCTGTCCCTCAGCCACTGCCTAATCCATTCAATAATATGGGAGTCCAAGCCCAAAGACTGCAATTTATTGATAAGCCTTCTATGTGGGACAGTATCAAAAGCCTTACTAAAGTCTAGATAAGCGATGTCTACTGCACCTCCTCCATCTATTATTTTAGTCACCCAATCAAAAAAATCTATAAGATTAGTTTGACATGATCTCCCTGAAGTAAACCCATGCTGTTTTTCATCTTTCAATCCATGGGATTTTAGGCCTCATGCACACGACAGTATTTTTTTCACGGTCCGCAAAAACGGGGTCCGTAGGTCCGTGATCCGTGACCGTTTTTCCGTCCGTGGGTCTTCCTTGATTTTTGGAGGATCCACAGACATGAAAAAAATGTCGTTTTGGTGTCCGCCTGGCCGTGCGGAGCCAAACGGATCCGTCCTGAATTACAATGCAAGTCAATGGGGACAGATCCGTTTGATGTTGACACAATATGGTGCAATTGCAAACGGATCTGTCCCCATTGACTTTCAATGTAAAGTCAGGAGTCCCTTTACTTTCATACTTGCGTTCAGAGCGGATCCGTCTGAGACGGATCCGCTCATATAATGCAGAAGGTGGCTCCGTTCAGAACGGATCCGTCTGCATTATATTGTTAAAAAATTTCTAAGTGTGAAAGTAGCCTCAGACGGATCCGTCCAGACTTTACATTGAAAGTCAATAGGGGACGGATCCGTTTGAAAATTGAGCCATATTGTGTCATATTCAAACGGATCCGTCCCCATTGACTTACATTGTAAGTCTGGACGGATCCGCTTGCCTCTGCACGGCCAGGCGGACACCCGAACGCTGCAAGCAGCATTCAGGTGTCCGCCTGCTGAGCGGAGCGGAGGCTGAACGCTGCCAGACTGATGCATTCTGAGCGGATCCGCGTCCACTCAGAATGCAGCACCTGCCAGGCAGCAGGGGGCAGTCATGTACACAGTCTTTTAGTATATTCTAACCTGAAGCGTCCCCATCACTATGGGAACGCCTCTGTGTTAGAATATACTGTCGGATCTGAGTTTTCACGAAGTGAAAACTCAGCTCTGAAAAAGCTTTTATGCAGACGGATCTTCGGATCCGTCTGTATGAAAGTAACCTACGGCCACGGATCACGGACACGGATGCCAATCTTGTGTGCATCCGTGTTCTTTCACGGACCCATTGACTTGAATGGGTCCGTGAACTGTTGTCCGTCAAAAAAATAGGACAGGTCATATTTTTTTGACGGACAGGATACACGGATCACGGTCTCGGCTACAAAACGGTGCATTTTCCGATTTTTCCACGGACCCATTGAAAGTCAATGGGTCCGCGAAAAAAAACTGAAAACGGCACAACGGCCACGGATGCACACAACAGTCGTGTGCATGAGGCCTTAGATGTTCTACAATCCTCTCCTTAAGTATGGTTTCCATTAATTTCCCCACTATTGATGTCAGGCTTACTGGCCTATAGTTGCTCGATTCCTCCTTACTACCTTTCTTGTGAATGGGCACAACATTTGCTAATTTCCAATCTTCTGGGACGACTCCTGTTGCCAGTGATTGGTTAAATAAATCTGTTAATGGTTTTGCTAGTTCACCACTGAGCTCTTTTAATAGCTTTGGGTGTATCCCATCAGGCCCCTGTGACTTATTTGTATTAATTTTAGACATAACTTTACATAAGGTACATAACTTTTACTGCCCAATGGGTCAACCTTCTGACAGCTGTCAAGCATGCAACCTGCGGCACCTGTGTGGATTTGGTGTTACCATCATGGATTGCATGCAGGCCTGCCTCTTCTTCTCCTCCTCCTACTCCATCCTCCGTCTCCTCCTCGGCTGACTCCTACTTTTCCACTGCTACCGCATCTTCTGCTGCACCCCCCCAGCTCCCAAGAACCCATTAGACGTGCCAGGTGAGACGTTGCCATGCTGTGTTGCGGTTGTTGTGCCTGGAATCCAAGAGCCACACCGGTCCTGCACTCCTTTCAGCTCTGCGGTCACAGGCCAATCAGTGGCTAACCCCACTCAATTTGACAGTTGGTACAGTGGTGTGCGACAACGGTGCAAATCTACTTAGCATGCTGAAACAGGACAAAATGACACACGTGCCATGTATGGCACACGTCCTGAACTTAGTCATGCAGCGATTTGTTGCCAAATACCCTGGGGTCCAGGACATCTTGCGGCAGGCCAGGAAAATCTCTGGCCACTTTAGAAGATCTTACACATCCATGGCTCGCCTTGCTGATGTTCAGCGGCGACACCACTTGCCCATCAGACATCTGATTTGTGACTGCCCGATGTGGAACTCCACCTTGTATATGCTTGATAGGCTGCTCCAGCAGAAACGTGCCATTAACGACTACCTGTACGAACTCTGCGGCAGGACAGGTTCTGGGGAGCTTGTTTTTTTTTTTTCACTGCACCAGTGACTGCTCATGCGCGAAGCATGCAGACTTCTGCGGCCATTTGACGAGATCACCAAATTGGTCAGTTGCAGCCAGGGCACCATCAGTGACATTGTACCTTACGCCTTCTTTCTGGAGCGTGCATTGCGTTGTGTCATTGATCAAGCCGTCGAGGAGCAAGAGCAGGAAGATGAGAAAGTCGCAATGCTGAATGAATTTACAGGGGGAGCTTCTCCATCTGGGAGAAGTCAGCAGGAGTCTGAAGAGGAGTCAGAGGAGGATGGTACCTGGGGGAGGAGGAGAAGGAGGAGCAAGAAGAGCAGACTTTGAGGGGGACTTTAAACTTTTCGGGGAACCCTGGTGTTTTCCGTGGCTGGAGGGAAGAGACCGAGGACGATATTCTCCTGAGCGATGAGCAGGAGCCGGGGCGCTCCACTGCTTCGAATTTAGTGCAAATGGGGGCCTTCATGATCCAGTGTTTGAAGAGGGACACCCGTATAAAAAGCATAAAGGGCAAGGACCAGTACTGGGTGGCAACGTACTTAGACCCCAGTTACAAACACAAAATGGCGGACATGTTACCAGCATCACAGAGGGCTGTCAGAATGCAGCATTTCCAGTCCTTGCTGCGGGAGATGCTGCATTCTGCTGTTGCGAGTGCTGGCAGAGGAATTTCCACCCAAACAGAAACTGTTGCGGGTACCAATCCTAAAGCGGGAAGAGGGCGTTTGAAGATGTGTTAGTCCCTTCGGATATGAGATCATTCTTGTAGCCAACCCATCGACAACCACTCTCCAGATCCAGCCTCAAGGAAAGCCTAGATCGACAGGTGTCCGACTACATCGGGTTAATGGCCGATGTGGACGCTCTAAGAAGCGAAGAACCCCCTGGACTACTGTGTGTGCAGGCTTGACCTGTTGCCAGAGCTGGCACAATTTGCCATGGAACTCTTGGCTTGCCCCTCGTCCAGTGTCCTGTCCGAAAGGACATTCAGTGCAGCAGGGGGGATTGTGACCGATAAGCGCACTTGCCTAGCTCACGACAGTGTGGACTACGTGACATTTCTAAAAATGAATGAGGCATGGATCTCAGAGGAATTCAAGACCAGTGACACCCACATTTAATTGAATTTCCTCATTCCAGCCCACACATATCCGCCACCACCCAGGACAAAGACTGGTCCCTATCTTATGTAAATACAGCGGCATAAAAGGCCTTTTCTGTCCGTTGAATGCCTAATGTTTGGGGCCATGGAAGAATTCAACACCTGTGATGACCACATGTTATCGAATTTCAGCTATTATTATTTGGGGTTTTTTCATGAGGAGGGATTTTGCCATGTTTTTAATCCCTTAAGGACCGGGTTATTTTTCACCTTAACCTGTTTGGGACATAGAGCGTACAGTTACGCCCTGATGTCCTGGTACTTAAGGACACAGGGCGTACCTGTACGTCCTGTGTAGTTCATTGAGCAGGCACCTTGGGTCAATGCGCGGGGGGGGGGGGGGGGGTCAATTCAGACCTGCTGTTTGCGGTTTTTACTGGAGGATGCTGCCATTGGGTCCCCGTGCGACTGTAGTGGGGACCCGATGGCATGGAAAGCAGCGCAATGCCTTCCTTAGGCATCGGCGCTGCCTTCCTGTGACGAGCCTGTGAGATCCAGCCCCCTGTGTACAGTGTACATGTACAGAAGATTTCAAAGCACACATTTGTGAAAAAAATTAATAAATTACTAGCAGACCACTATTTTTTTCACAAGGGGTTAAAGGATAAAATGCACCCCAGGATGTGTCCCCCATTTTCTCCCCATCCAGGAAACACCCCATATGTGCTTGTAGCCTGCTATATAGGCGCACAGCAGGCAAATTGCAAAATATACATTTTGCTGACAGGCCTCAATTGGCAGACATGGATTTTAGCTGCCATGTCGCATTAAAAAAATTCCTGAGGTCCCCAGAAATTTAAAACCCCATGAAGTGACCCCATTTCAGAAGCAGCACCCCTGTATGCACATTTTAAGGGGTGGAAAGGGCAGTTTTGACCTAACAGTTGTCTCACAGAAGACAGAAAAACTTGTGACAGCATTTCAAAGCACACATTTGTAAAAAATTGAAGATTATGCTAGCTTTAGTGTACTAATAATCTTAATTTTAATAAAGACAGGAGGCGAGTATTTTGCATTAACTCTCTTTACTAACTCCACAGCAGTAAAGAAAAATGTAAAGAGTAACAAGTAGATCCCTGCGCAGCATAGTATATAAGGGTCATGCTGCCTGTACACTTCCTCTTTCTAAAAGCGACATCAAAGTCCAGGTTGAGCTCGAACATCCACAAATTCAACGAAAACTGTAACAGCGGTTTCTGGCGAGCAGAACTTGAGGAGACTTCTGGTAAACGAGGTTGGAGGTAAGACCGAACGAAGCTCTCATCTCATCCTATGGGGTCGTAAGATTAACAAACCAGCGACCAGTGGAGGACCTGAAGAGGGTTACACTGAAAGGAGAGTATAAAATAGGTTAGGTATAGAATCGTAACTATTCACTCTTATGGGCATTAACGGAATAGTGTAAAGTTAAATAATTACAAATAGCGTGCAAATTATCTAGTGGCTAAATGTATGGTAGGTGTAAGTATGTAATACAACTAAGAACTGTTCGTCAGGGAGGCAATACTTAGGGTGAGAAATTCCGAATATGTCCCAAAACAGAGAGATTATTAAAATCAAGCCCCATATCCAACACCTTGAGATTCACTCCCCAAAAGAGTCAGGGTAGGGAATAGAAGGGAGGGAAAATACTCGCCTCCTGTCTTTATTAAAATTAAGATTATTAGTACACTAAAGCTAGCATAATCTTCAATTTTAAAACATGACAGGAGGCTTCCTATTTTGCAATTTTAACGCTGAAGAAGAGATGTCCCAGCAGAAGGGGGAGTGCGAAAATAAAAGGTACGGAAAGTAGATTCCCTAGACCAGTCCGCCGTTCGGAGAATATCCGAAAGGGACGCCCCTGCCATTAGGGCTGATGAAGCCGCCGCTCCGCGAACGGAGTGGGCGCCGAAAGCGGGGTCTATACCTGTGAGGGAAAGGATCCAGCGGATCCAACGGGCCAGCGTGGTGACAGAGACTGGGCCATAAGGGCGCACGTAGGAAACTAGGAGTTGACCTGACGTAGAGGAACGGAGTGAGGAGGTAACCGAAACATAACTGCGAAGGGTGGACACAACACAGAGCTGCGGGTCGTCTGGAAAAAAAGGGATAAGAGACCGACGTCAAACCTGATTTAGTGCGACGAGAGATATGGAATGTGACTCCTTCAGGGGTCACCTCAAAGGCATCGACATCGAAGGCCCGAATGTCCGACACCCGTCGGAAAGACACAAGACAAAGGAGAAAAGCGCACTTAGCGGATAGTTGGCGAAAGGAGAGGCGGTCATTCGGAGGCCAATCCCTGAAAAAACGGAGAACCAGTCCCACGTCGCATAGGTGATGGTATTTGGGGGCAGGGGGGCGGCGGAGCCACATGCCGCGGAGTAGGCGACAGACCAGAGGATCTTTGCCGACCGGGAGATCCCCGACGGGAGTATGGGCTGCCGAAATCGCTGAGCGAACGACGTTGAAGAGCGGCCAGAAGAAAACAAGGAGGAAAGAAAATTGAGAATCATGGGAACAGGTGCCGTAAATGGATCGGAGTCCCGTTCCATGCACCAAGTAGACCAGGAGGCCCAAGCTGAAAGGTAGCAGCGTCTAGTTCCCGGGGCCCATGAGTCCCATAAGAGGTCCCTAGCAGTCTGCGATAGTCCGCTGACTCGCCAGGAACCCCGGAAAGAGACCAAGCCACCAGGGGTAGTCGATTTTCCAGGATGAGCGGGTGGAGACATCCTTTGGGATCCGTGAGCAGGTCCTGGAAGGATGGAAGGAGGAGAGGATCCATGTAGGAGGAGGCCAGGAGGTCCGGGAACCATAGTTGACTCTGCCACAAGGGCGTTATGAGAACCAGTTTGATTTGCTGTGTCCGCATCTGGTGTAATGTTCTCGCAATCATGGAGAATGGGGGAAAAGCGTAGGCTCCTGTCGCCGGCCATTGTTGGAGAAATGAGTCTGTCGCCTTGCTCTCCGGGTCCGGGAGCCAGCTAAAGAACTCCGGGGTCTGGTGATTGTTGCGAGAGGCGAACAGATCCAGGTGAAAGGGACCCCTCCGGGCTGCCAGGGCCCTGAAGATTCTCGTGTTCAGCTTCCAGTCGCTGACGTCTCTCCAGTGGCGAGAGAACCAGTCGGCTGCGAGGTTGATTTCTCCCGGCAAGTATTCCGCTTGTAACGTGATGTTGCGAGGGAGGCAGTAGTCGAAGATGTCCCTCGTGATATCCGACAGTAGGCGTGAGCGAGCGCCTCCTAGGCGGTTGATGTACTGGACTGCGGAGATGTTGTCCATGCGAAGGAGGATGCAACAATTCGAGCTCTCCCGAGCCAGGCTGCGAATCGCGAAGGATCCTGCTAGGAGTTTGAGGCAATTGATGTGCATGGAGAGCTCCTGCGTCGTCCATGCTCCTCCCGTGGAGATGGTTCCGTTGGTGGCACCCCATCCCCACAAGCTGGCGTCTGATTCTAAAACGAAATCTGGAGTGTCTCCGAATATGGCCTTGCCGTTCCAGGCTTGCATGCTGTCCAGCCACCATGACAGCTCTTCGCGAACTTCTGTCGTCACCGGGACGGGTTGATCGTAGGTAGGTCTGTGGCGAAGGTATTTTGCCTTGAGTCGTTGCATGGCCCTGTAGTGGAGAGGACCCGGAAATATGGCTTGAATGGAAGCTGAGAGGAGTCCCACAATCCTGGCCAGGTTGCGTAGAGGGATGGAATCGAGTCAGAGAACTCTGCGAATCTCCTTGCGAATGGTTGCGATCTTTGAGGTTGGTAGCCTCAGAGTGCACGTCGTCGAGTCGATCTCGAAGCCGAGGAATTGTATCGTCTGGGTAGGGGTCAGCTCCGATTTCTGTTGGTTCACCACGAAGCCCAGAGATTCCAGTAGGGATACTGCCAGGTGAGTGTGTTGGCGTAGTCTGCGTTCGTCGGAGCAGAACAGGAGGAGGTCGTCCAAGTAGATGATGCATCGAATGCCCCTGGACCTCAGGAGGGCCACCACCGGTTTTAGGAGTTTGGTGAAACACCATGGGGCTGAGCTGAGCCCGAAATGGAGGCAAGTGAATTGCCAAGGGCGACCATGCCAGAGGAAACGTAGGAGTGCTCGACAGTCCGGGTGCACCGGGACTGACAGGTATGCATCTTTTAGATCGAGCCTGGCGAACCAGTCGTTGCTCCGAAGAAGGTCCCGCAGAAGGTGGATGCCCTCCATCTTGAAGTGGCGGTAGACCACGTTCGCGTTGAGGGCGCGAAGATTGATAACTGGGCGGTATTCTCCCGACTTCTTCCGCACGAGGAAGATGTTGCTGAAGTAACCTCCCTGTTCGTGGACTGGTTGAATAGCCCCTTTGTCCCGAAGCTCGCATAGCTCCGCGTTGACGAGGTTGTGGTCGAAAGACGACATGTGGATGGGGTGAGGGGGCTGAACCTGAAAGGGGGTTCCCACTAGGTCTATGATATAACCCTGCACTGTTTGTAGAATCCATGCGTCTGAGCAAAGGGCGGCCCAATTGTGGAAAGAAAGGGAAATACGGCCCGCAGTGCGGGTACATGGTAACAACGGAGGAATATGGGTCCTTACCTGCAGTAAAGCGGGAACGTCCGCGGATTCCATGGCCTCTATCCGAGCCTCTGGAAAAGGGTCGTTGCTGATAGTCCCTTGTCGGATAAAATGGTGTTGGTTGAGTACAGGGGCCTGAAGGCCAAAATCGGCTGGCGGCACGGCCCCGTTGCCGGTCAGCCCTTCCAAAAACCCCTCTGGTAGGGTTGCTCCTGAAGACACTGCGCATTGAGGATTGCGCCTTATTAAGGGAGGTGAACACGTTGACATGTTTGTTTAATTCCTTGAGGAATGGTTCACCGAAAAGTTTTCCTTGTGCCTGGGGGCCAATCTCTTTTGTGCCAAGGTCTGCCAATTTACCGTTAATACGGAATAACGCTGCTTTTCGTCTCTCCGAAGAGAGCGTAACATTGGCGTTTCCGATGAAAACAAAAACAACGTTGTGCCCACTCACGAATGTCATGTGCCCATTCCCTGAAGTCCTCGGTGGAGACGGAATCGGCTTTGGCGTAGGCATCATCCACCAGATACATAATGCGAGCCAGGGGGCCTACGGAATCCAGTAGGTTATCTTGGGCGCCCCATAGGCCTTTCTCTACCCCCCGTCGAGGGTCTCTGCCACTGCGCATCATAAAGGTCGTCATAACTTTGTCAAATTCTGGGGTCTGAGCGACCTTATCTGGCAGGGAAGGGCGTGGGCATTCAGACCTGAGTCGGTTGCGGACCTCTTTCTCCAGAGGTTTGCGGAGCCACAGGTGCATGAACCTGGAAAGGTGTTCTGGAGGCGACCATTCACCCGATCTGGGGTGTCGTATGTTGCGAGGATCGAACATCGCCTGACCTGAGGGGGTCCATAATGGTGTCTGAGTCAAGAGGAGGTTCTGCGTCAGCAGTGTCTTCGATACCTCTTGCCTGGGCCGCACCCAGGAGGGTCTCCTGCATGAAAGCGGAAACAGACTTCTCGTCCGAGCCCCATGCGTCGTAATCCGACTCTGAAGCGTCAGCTTGCCACTCATCTAGCACTGACATGGAGTGGGTAGGGTCCTGTTCTTCTTCTGAAGAGTACTCCTGACGCGGGGCCGGAGTGTGAAGTTTGGCAGGTTTACGCTTGGCAGGTGCCTTACCCTTGGGTGTTTTGGGTGTATAGTCCTCGCCTTTGTCATGGCGTTTCGTAGGGCGGGATTCATCCCCTGTCTGATAGTCGGACAGGTCGGAGTCCGACTCGTGCCGTGGACGTCTGCGAGTTTTAGGTACGTCAGGAGCCGAAGCTCGGGCCTTGGAGAGTGCCTTTTCCACAGAGGCAGCGACAGCTGCATTAATCATAGCCTGGAAGTCTACAGGGACATTCTGGGAATTCTCCATGATAAGGGTCGGCTGGTATGTCACTGAAAGGTACAGTAATAAACGGGCATCCAGGTCTTGAGAACAGGCGTATGGTCAGTTTTAATAGTATGGGAACAAAGCCCAGTATAAACCCCAGCAGGGTAAAGTAGTGACCTTATAAACTGGGGCTCACCCAGTTAGAGAGAACTGCAACAGCTAGTCTCCCAATAAGCAGCGTATTAATAGTGGGGGCTCATCCCGGTTCGCACAGGGTTGAAACCCTTAAATGCAGGTCACAATAATAAACAGGCA